>NC_073302.1:100761041-101134374 GCF_027595985.1 Sorex araneus
CCCCTTTGCTGACCTGACCAGTTCACTGTGACTTTATCAGCATCAGGGGGTGTGTGACCTGCCACACTGCCACACAGTTCTGGGGAGTCCATTCCTTGAAGTCGGGCCCAACTTCCCACGGAATTCCAGGCAAGGGCAGGGGTCTCAGTTCAGGGACCCCGGGAGGATGGACTGGCTGGAAGACTCCATCAGAGGTAGGCTTTCATCTGTCCAGTTGACCAGGTACTTGGTAATATCTGTTTTGGAGAATTTAAATATGACTATTGAATTGGGTGTCTTTAGCCTGACCCAGGTCACATTCAAACACATTTCAAGCCAGATTAAAGCAAAGTTTCTTTCCCAAGGAAGCTTGGGCATGGAGCTGAGGACTCCAAGAGGGAGTGAAGGAGATGGCAGGGCTCCTGGGGGTACTGACCAGGACTCAAAGGGGTCCTCGTGGATTTGGAGAAGGAAGAGGCTGCAAGTGGACTCTTTGTTTGTTTGTTTGTTTGTTTGTTTTTGCTCCACCTTTCTCAGGGTTAACTCCTGACTCTGCACTCACGACTCCTGCAGGACTCAGGGAACCACAAGGAGTGCTGGGGATTGAACCCAGGTCAGCCACGTGCAAGGCAAATGCGCTCCCCTCTGTACGACCTCTCCAGCCCTGCGCAGGTGTGGAGACTTAAGGATCAGCAATTAGTAAAATACTAATTGTATCTAAGTTTAGAAAATGATATTGATCTATTAGATTTCAAGTATGCTCGAGAGCTTGGGTCATAGTTCCCCATGAAGGAAAGACCAGATTTCTTACAGCACTGATGGATATTGTAAGACTTGCCTTGCTAGTTGATTTTATTTTTTTCTTTTTTGGGGGTCACACCTGACATTGCACAGGAGTTACTCCTGGATCATGCACTCAGGTATTAATCCTGGTGGTGCTCGGGAGACAATATGGGGTGCTGGGAATCAAACCCGGGTTGTCCGCATGCAAGGCAAACACCCTACCCGCTGTGCTATCGCTCCAGCCCCTGCCTTGCCAGTCGTAAGAGACAAACTGCTGTGCTAGAAAGAAATTCATGCAATAGAATCCCAAGTTTCTGTTCATTCAGCGCATTCTCTTTTACTTGTATTTAGGAAAAATGTTTTCTGTCCACTATGAAAGTGATCATCCCACATGGGAGCCGGTCACCTGGGTGTTGGGCTGTGGTGGCCGTGAAGCCCGTCTCCTCTAAAGAGATCTCGTTGGTTTGCACTAGACAAGTTTGATGGGATGCAACTCTAGACAGTCTTTCTCTCCATCTCTTTCATATTAGCAACTCACGCGTCACCTGATCTATCACAGGCACTGAATAACCACTTGTCAGGAAAGTTCGTGAATCTATCACTTAGCATAAGACCCTATGTTGTAATTAATACATAGTATTTCCTGGTACTTGGAGATAATTTTCACAGGAATCAAACTGAATTCTCTGCATCATATCCATAAACAAGTCCATAAACAAAGATCAAAATAAAACACACGTGCCTTTTTTTGATGACTTGGCTATGCATTCTGCCTAGTGATTTTAAACTAATCAACTAATATCTATTCAGTAGTATTTGGGTATAAGTTTCTGTTTTAAATAAATGTCTCCTGCCTCTGAAAGAATCATGTATAAATGGGATATTCATCACTAAAATTTTAATTTTAAGATATTCTGTAGGGCTACATGTGTTTTGGAAGGCCGAAACACACAGAGATATTTGTACAAAAGGCAGAGCTCTTTCCTATCTGCAGTTCCAAATAAGAGAAGATTGCTACACAGGGATCTCACGGGGCATGGAGCAGCAGCATCTGGAGGTCACAGGTAGTGCCTTGGGTCACCTGGAGAACACAGATCCCTGTGCAATAGCTAATTTAAATAGATCCTTGGATTTCAAGCTATTATTTCAAGCTGGCTCTAGTTGATTGGTGTCGGGTGATGCCTTTGATTTTGCAGCAATCTGAAATGTGTGAGTCTTAGAGGGAGGCCTTTGAATGTGGACTTACTTGACTGCAGGAGAAGAGGGAACAACTGTTTTAAAAATCAGGGCTTTAAAACTGGGTAAAGACCATTAAAGAAAAACCAAGCAATCAACCAACCAACCAAAACGGCCCAGCCACAGAGTGAAGTAACCTGTGTCTGCACGTCTCATCAGCCCCTTTCCTTTTCACAGTCCAAATCCCATCAGTAACAGCAACTCTTTGTGTATTTCGTCTCCTGGGTAAATGCACGAATTGTGATATTTCCACAATTCGCTTTATGAGGAACATAAAAATAAGTGGTCTCTGCAGACATTTTATTTTATTATTATTTTTTTAACGGAATCACCAGTGAGATACCCAGTTACAAAGTTGTTTATGATGGGTTTCAGTCATCCAATGTTCCAACACCCAGTCCTTCACCAATGGGTATTTTAGACATGGTGTTAAACATCATACTAAAGTCATGTTCATAGCTGGAACCAGGCCGGAAAAGAAAAGAAAAATACCATGCTGAATTCTTGAGATTCCAAAACTACCTGTTGGCCACAGCTATTATGTATACGTCATAACCGAAGTGAGAGTGGAAGTGGCTTCTCCCGTGTCTCTGCTCTGGACAGCCACTGCTGTCACCTACCACCGGCACCAACCAGGACCCAGCAGCCGCGTGCGTGGGACAGCTGGTGCTTTGGGATGGAGTGACAGGCTCGCCTTAGCAGCCTCTTTCACAAATGCTACAACATCTTCCCTAGCTCCCTCCCATGCTGAAACTCTGTACAAGAAGATGTCTGTAAACTCACCAGTACTTGGTAGGAAAATAATACCACATAGTTGACACTTTTAATTTAATGCTAAATACTATCCACTTCTTATTCTTCATTGCTTTACGGAGGCTACATTAGTTCACAAGGCTTTAAAATTTCAGCTTCAGACCTTGAAAACTTTGTATTTAATTCGAGATTGAAAATATGTTTTCTCAGAAATCTTAAAACTAAGTTCTCATCTATTAATCTTTATAAAGTTAATACCACTTCAGGTTTAAATAAATTCAAAATTACTTAGACATAAAGAAGCCTCTAAGCATATTATATTATATATGTATGTCTGATATATATTGTGCACACATACATGTGTGTCTATATGGTTATGGAAAGCACATACACCTGCATTCTATCATTGAAAGAAAGTGCTGTAGCTTCTTTGGATCTAAATTTTTCTTTTCTAAAAAGAAGACTTGATAAAAATAATCTTTAATATTTTATTTAGGTTTTGTGATCTTATTTATGCTAAAAGTGAAACAGAGGAAAGGAATACTAGATACTTACAAAACATCTCTACTTAATACATGTTAATTTGCTCAAGAGAGATGTAGTTGGTTTCATGTACTTGCTGTTTTTTTGTCAGAGCTCATAATTTAATATATTTGCATAAAATGAGGTGGGAAGTTTGGCTGATCTCCATTCTCATGTAATATACCTTAAGGAAAATTTTGATTAATTTACAAGACCCTTGGGCAGATGTTAATAATAAATAATGATGAGAGCATATGTTAGAATAACTCATTCATTTGTGATCCTAGCAGCCTTGTGAGAAAAAAATTAGTCCATGCAATAATTTAAAAATAATCCCTAATGGTACCAGAAGCACTTAAGTCTCACACAATTTGATTTATCTTGAGAATCTCTTTTCAATTAAATACACTGGCATGTGGAATTTAACAAAGCTTTGGAGCCTAGATAGGACATTTGCTTTTAAAATGTCCTATGTAGATGTCTGCATAAATCAAAGTGCAGACATCTCAGGTTTATATGTTGCAATTGAAGATTTTGGAGAGTTATTAAATACACATCATTTAATGCAATTCCACAAAGCTCCTGCACATGACTCAAAAATAATTACCATGAAGCTATTATCAAAAAGACAAGAGATAAAACAGGGTGGTAAAAATGTGAAGAAAAGAGAATCATAATACTGCAGTGGGAATGTAAATTGGTGCAGTTACTGTGGAAAACAGCATGGGAGTTTCTCAAACAATTAAAAATAGAACTACCATATGCTCCAGCAATCTGGGTGCACGACCAAAATAGTTGAAATCAGTATCTGCATCCCATGTTTATTGAACCATTATTCACAGTAACCAAGCTAAGGGAACACCTAAATGTCCTCCAATAGAAGTACAAGAGTGAAATTTATAAGCATGTATCATATGTGTGTATCATACACAAGATAGATCCTAATTTAATCTTAAAAGAGAATTTTGGACAGCGTTATGTTAAGAGAAAAACTAAGACAAAGGGGGGGAAAGCTAAACAAAAACAAGGCCAGGGTGGTATAATTTATGTGCAATTAAAAGCAAAGGACAGGAATAGAATGCGTATTTGCCAGAGCACAGGAGTAAATGAAATAACGCAGGTCTTGAAATGATAGAATGTTTCAAGGATAAGTTCTGAAGATTCAACACAGGACTTAGAATCTGTGTTTCTAGTCTTTCAGCCTCAGCTGTCTCTTCTGTGGGTTGAAAACCCCTGCTTGCATAATGGTCTCCTGCGGGGGGCTGTTATTACAAGGCCCCTGTAGAAGTTTTCATGAATTCCTCCTTAACCCTTAGGAGATATTTTATGCTTTGGAAGTAGACGATTTTGGAGTGAAGGAAGACTGTGCACTTCCGGGCTCTATGCGTGACCCGTGTAACTGCCAAAGCACCGCAGTAGTGGCAGTGCCGTGCTGCCGGGCTCCTCCAGTGAGGCAGGAACAGTGGGTTGCCTTGGTTTCCCACGGAATGCTCCAGCGCTGGCAGAACTGGCGTTTTGCAAATCTCTGTGTGCTGGAGGGACTCAGAGATGCAGGTTTGGTCTCCTACTATAGCTACATCATCTTTGCACCCAGCTCTGTGCTGGACACCACATCACTCCGAGGAAATGCGTCCGCAGATTCCTGGATTCTCACACGCTTCTTCAGCTGTGGCTTTTGCACAGGAAGAGCAAAGGAAAAGCAAACACTGTCCACTTTTGAGTTGCTGAGATTCTGCTGGTTTCCTCAGGGGAAAGGTGCTGTGCTGCTCCTGCTTTCTCTTCAAAGCAGCAACACTGACGTCTGCAAGGAATTGTCACACTTCCCCCAACAAAAATGGGGACAATGATTCACATTGTGCTGCTCGCAGGTGTGAGAGGCTGACCACGAGACACGTTTAAATGCTGACCCTTGTGCTATCTGGCATTGATGCAGAAAGACAGAACACTATTAATCAAACCATCCCCTGCACATTTCGAAGGTGACTTTAGGACTTTATATATAACAATTATCAAATATAAATACCTATTCTGTAACTCTTTTGAAACATTAGGATTAAGGCAAGCAAACAAAGAGAAAAAATTAGAGACTTAAGCAGAAACGAGTAATTCTCTGGATGCGGAAATAGAAATCTTAGTTTATCGATTGTCAGATTAGCTTCTGAGTGCAGCAGGAACATAGGTTAACTTTCAAGGGAGGTTTCTCCCCCACTGAGACATCATTATCATGATATTCAAGGGAAAGAAATCAGATTTGGTTTTGGAAGCTTACATTTTCAGAAATTCAGTTGTGGGTACTTTGAATATTTGGGTATATGTTTTCTTTCTTTTTTTTTATTAGTGAATCACCATGAGTTACAGTTACAAACTTGTGAACTTTCATATTTTCATTTTGTTTATATCCCTCCACCGGTGCCCAGTCCCCTCCACCAATGTTCCCAGTATCCCTCCCACCCTCCCACCCCATCCCCCCCACCCTACCCCACCTCTGTGGCAGGGTCTTCCCCCTTGTTCTCTCTCTCTCCTTTTGGGTGTTGTGGTTTGCAACAGAGGCACTACGTGGCCATCGTGTTTGGTCTATATTCTATTTTCAGAGTGCATCTCCCATCCCGTGTGGGTTCATTGCAGCACTGTTTACAATAGCCAGAATCTGGAAAAAACCCGAGTACCTGAGAATGGATGACTGGTTAAAGAAATTTTGGTATATCTACACAATGGAATACTATGCTGGTGTTAGAAAAGATGAAGTCATGAAATTTGCTTATAAATGGATGGTCATGAAGAGTATCATGCTAAGTAAAATGAGTCAGAAAGAGAGAGACAGACATAGAAAGATCGCACTCATCTGTGGAATATAAAATAAAATGACAGAATAGGAGACTAACAGCCAAGAATAGTAGAGATATGTACCAGGAGATTGGCTCCAAAGCTTGGAAGCTGGCCCCACATGCTGCAGGAAGGGGCAGCTCGCATAGAGAAGGGAACACTGGATATACGTTTTCTAACAAAATGGCACAGCAGTAAGAAAGGATTCTGGTTAACGTAAAACAGACATGCCATTGTTAGCCACCTGCGGGCTTTAGTCATGGTGCAGAGGTATATTAATTGTGCAGCTTACATGGAGGACCCACATTCAGAGAGTACGAAGGAGAACATGAGTGACCTGTTGAACTCACAGGAGAGGTGGTGGGTTGCCAGTGACCCTGGAATATGCTCCCTCTGCTCTTTTTCTGGTTTTCAGGAGGTGGGGGCTGTAGCCAAGGCATTCAGCAAAGTAAAATGATGCCAAATGGGTTGGTCCCATGACTGGGGTCATGTCCATCCTTCAGAAGTGCTGTCTGGGTCTTCCCCCACTCCTGGGGATCCCCTGTGCCTGGGAGAGACGAAATGACCAGAGTTTGTAGAACCCACATTTGCTAGCAGTGTGGCACGTGTACACGCTGTTCTGCAAAGCCCGAGCGTGGGAAGGTCATTGGTTTTGGAACAAGATAAAATTATTATTGAAGAGCCAAGGAAACGAGGGTGAGGAGAACCAGGTGTTGCTCTTCCAGCATGAGATGCGTCCTATCACAGCAGGAGGAAGGAAGGGGTGGTGTCGCTGAGGAAAGAACACTGCCCCTTTCTGTTTAGAGTCTGGTGCACAGAGCAGAGCGTGAGGGACTCCCAGATCCAGGCTAGAATCCGGGGTCCTATATGCCCCCACCTGGATACAAGAGGGCGGCATCATGGGCAACTATTGGTTATGTCCAGGCCAATTTCCATTCTGGCCTCTGTAATAAGATCCTGTTTCCCTCCCAGAAACCTGCTCTGTCCGAAGTGGATCAGTATCCCCCTGTCCACGGAACTGGGCTTCCTGGTAGGTGGGACTCTGAGTGTTAAACCAAGGCAGGAAGGGTGAGAAATCTCCCCAGACCATGGGCTATGAGAATATACATCCCATTTCTAGGCCACTCGGAGTTCTCCTCTTCTGGCAGTTGGATCTCGGTGGG
Source organism: Sorex araneus (assembly GCF_027595985.1). NCBI lineage: Eukaryota > Metazoa > Chordata > Mammalia > Eulipotyphla > Soricidae > Sorex > Sorex araneus. The sequence goes on from NC_073302.1 coordinate 100,768,301, forward strand.
AAGAGAGAGTGAGGGGTAAGGACCCCGGGAACCATGCCATGAGAGGAAGTGCTGGGTCTCACCTTTCAGGACACGCCTCCGGCACGTGTCCCTCTGAGGATTCATGGTCCACGTGGACCTTGTCTTCAAGCCTCTCCTTCACTTGGGTTAGTCTGAGAAGTGGATGTCATCATGTCACCTGTACCCAGGACATTCTAACTGGCCCTGGGACAAGTGAGTAGTGACAAGGGACGGCTGAGATATGACAAATAGAGACAGAGAAAGTTCTTTTCCTTCCAAACTTATCCCCAGGTCAGAGAAACATGCTATAGGGGAGCATTTTGTTAAATTGCTTTCTGTTGCGTCCCATGATTCATTCGGAGTGGCCCACGGTGGCTGAATTTTAAAGGAGTGTGATAGAAAAATGTCAGGGTGTTGCAGTTTCTAAAATAAATGAGGGAGTAAAACGTGGCTTTGTCAAATCTGGGCCTTGTTCCCAGGACTAGTTCCGTGTGTCCACTGCCCCCTCCCAGTGGCCTTGCCAGCGTCCTCCTGCCACAGCAGGACAGCCCAGACCCCCCTTCTAAACTCAGGTTCTAGACCAGTGCTGCTTGACCAGAGCCTCTCCAAGATATTCCAAAGAGTCTCAGAAGAAAATTGCATCAATCGTGGGTCAACCGGTAGGACAGAGGGCCACGGGGAGAAAATAAGGTTCAAAAAATGCTGAGAAGCAGTGGCCTGGAGATTGGGGGCAGGAAAGAAACCAGAAGAGGAGAGGAGAGTTGGGTCACGCGGCATTCTTGAGTCTGATGCCCAGGTGGCAATGGAGGCTTACACGGGCTGCGTCTGGAGTCCAGACTACGACGTGCAGACTCCTGGGCCAAGACAGCAGGTACCCAGAAAAGAGCGACACAGAACATCCGGGAGCACGTGGCCACAAGTGAAAATACCAATGCCTTAATGCAACTTCCACATGACCTCCTATACTCTATCCCACGGATGTACCAAAAGTAGCACACGTTTGTTTGGGTTTAACATACATGCTTGCAATCTCTTACACGAGGGCTTAAATGGCTCCAGGATGCAATACAACCACCTTCACACACTTTCCCCTTAATGGCGGTGAGAAGGTGCACGGTGGTGGGACTGGTGCTTGAATATTACCTGTCATGAACTATTGGGAACAACTTTATAAAAATAAAATAAAATTAATATGAAAAATAAAAGACTAGAAGAGCAGGACAGCCGGCAAACTGAACTTGGGGGCTTTGTCCATACCCACGTCACTTCTCAGAGGCCGGGGTCTCACGCTTGACCTGATGGAGGGGCAGTCTTTTTCAGTTGCCGCTCATCAAGTCAGCTGACCGGATGTATATGTTCAGAAGGCCTCCACCCAGGATGCCCGTGCTCCCCTGTAGCAGAGAACTGGGGTGCTGAGGCCTGGGGAGTCCCCGTCCCCAAACCCAGGGCACGCAGGCTTCTGAGTGGTGCGTCCCAGAGAGACACCTGCACATCCAGAGGTCCCCACCTGCTGCACCCTCCCCCTCCCCCGCCAGGTGAATCCTGGGCAGGTCAGTAAGGGTGGGCCGGGGCTGAGGACCCACCAATGTCTCTTTGGTCTGTAAGACTGAAGGGGTCGTTGTCCTCTTTGCCAGGTGTCCCAGAAACAGTGGCCGAGCTCCCGGCAGGGAAAGGGCTTTGGGCTCCGGGTGCAGGGGCCAGCGGATGCATGTGTATGCGGAGGGACCACATCCCTCACTGTGCTTTCGCGTACTTTTTTTTGGGGGGGTCACACCCAGAGATGCACAGGGGTCACTCCTGGCTCATGCACTCAGGAATTACTCCTGGTGGTGCTCGGGGGACCATATGGGATGCTGGGATTCGAACCCGTGTTGGCCGAGTGCAAGGCAAACGCCCCACCCACTGTGCTATCACTCCCCAAGTTTCTCTCGATTCAAACTCGCTCCTCCAGTGAGCAAACGGCGGTACTTAGCTACCTCAGCATCCTTCGGTCCGGGGAGGCCGCTCTCCCTGTCGGGACTGTTCTCCCCGATTGAATCACGGCTTTAGTTGTCCTCCCCATTCATTGCAATGGTGAACACTGTCGGCAAGTTTCAGCAACCACGCATGCATCCATGCCCGAGTGTGTTTGCATGTCGCCATCCACCCGAGCACTCTCGCTTAAGAAGCAGATTGAAGAAAGCCCACATTGTGATTTTTTTCCTGTTTAATTAAATCACCATTCTATTTGAGAGAAATAGCACCTTCTTCTTGCCCGCAGTAATTTATTTTCGATGCTTATTTGGGTTTGGGGCCACACGCAACAGTGCTCAGGGCCTAACTCCTGGCTCTGTGCCCAGGGGACCAGAAGAAATGCCAGGGATGGACCCTGACGTCTGTGCCATGCCCCTGTCCCCGCCTCCCCAGTACTTCAAAAGCAAACAGCTCTCCTGGCCTTATCAAGTAGAATCCACATTCAGAATATATGTGCTCATTTACAAAGGAAAAAGAAAGTCAAGATAGTCTCCATAGACTATCAAATATGAAATCTAGAAACCTCAATATCCGTTGTTTCTTGGACAAGGCGAGACTAAGGGGACGGTCCTTGTGCTGAAGGTCCCACTCAGAGAGCTCGTGAAAGCATCTTCCCAGCCCACCCACTCCTGTTCCTTCCCAGTGACCCAGCAAGGTGACAAAGCCCATGGCCATTTCCTCCCCTTTGAATGATTTCGAGCACTGACCTCCCCTCCTTCTCCTTTCAGCTTTGGGGACATTTTTGCCATGATTTCGGCAATGAGACTCAGACAGAAATCAATTAGCAGACAATGCAAATCAATTATAAGATTATCAACGACAACCCACTGCTACATTGTGTGCCAGGAGTCAGCCGGAACACACGATCGGTCAGCAGAGTGTCTCAGGCCACTGAGACTGGGCTGTGTCAGTCCGTCAGGGCTGGAGGCAGGAAGGACCTGAGATGCTCCCCTGCAGCTGGCTGGGATGCTCGAGGGAGTGAAAGTGGGGAGCTTCCTTTGCATGCATCAGCCACAGGACTGCGGGTCCTCACGAGTTGACTGCTGTTACCTTTCTTTATAAAACTTACTCTGCTGTACCAGAGTTTCTTTAACCAGTTGTCTGTTCCTGGACACTCAGGTTGTTTCCAGAGTCTGGCTATTGTGAACAGTGCTGCAAAGAACATACAGGGGCAGATGCCATTTCTACTGCTCTTTTTGAACCCTCGGGATATGTTTTCAGAAGTGGTATTGCGGGATCATACAGAAGCTCCATTTGGTATATCTACAACAATGGAATACTATGCAGCTGTTAGGAAAGATGAAGTTATGAAATTTGCTTATAAGTGGATGGTCATAGAGAGTGTCATGCTAAGTGAAATGAGTCAGAAAGAGTGGGACAGACATCGAAGGCCTACACTCGTTTGTGGAATATAAAATAACATAATGTGAAATGGACATCCAAGGACAGTAGACACAAGGGCCAGGAAGATTGCTCCATAGTTGGAAGCCTGCCTCATGAGCTGGGGGAGAAGGCAGCTGAGATAGAGAGGGGATCACTAAGTCAATGATGATTGGAGGGATCGCTCGGGATGGGAGATGTGTTCTGAAAGTAGATAAAGGACCAAACGTGATGGTCTCTCAGTGTCTGTATTGCAAACCATAATGCCCAAAGTAGAGAGATAATATGGGGGAGATTTTCTTTCATAGAGGCAGGGGGAGGGTTGGGATGGTGGGGGGATATTGGGGACATTGGTGGTGGAGAATGTGCACTGGTGGAGGGATGGGTGTTCGATCATCGTAGGACTGAAACTCAAATATGAAAGTTTTGTAACTGTATCTCAATTAAAAAGAAAAACTTGTTCTACTGTGTGATGACACTAAATGGTATGGGGGAGGGAAAGTGTGACCCAGAAACTGGTTTTTGGTATCATCCAGGTCAACCCAGAGGAGAAAGGCTCATTACTCCAGCCTCACTTGGTTTTTCAGGAGAGGAGTTAGTGCAGAATCCACACATACAAAGGAATATGATAGGAACAGCCCCCCCCCCCCCAACTGCCCTCCCTCACACACACCTGTGTAGGTCAGAGACTTTGAGGCAGACAGGAGAAGCTTCTAGTGAACAAGAAAGGTGTAGAGATGCTGAGGGGACAGTAGCAGTTTGCCAGGGCAGAGTCCAGAGTCCCACTTGGGAACCCTGGGCTGGGCATGCATCCGCTCCTGCTGTCTCACAGAGACGCTTGACTCTTCCCTCAGGATCGCAGAGCTGAGACCTATAAGATACAAATAAAAAAATTTTGTTGTATTATCGTGTTATTGGTGAATTTTTTTTATATCATCCAGATTTGTACTATTAATGGAAATACCAAAAGGGAAGCTCAGTGACGTGAAAAGACTTGCAGGAGGTGTGGGACCAGAAGGAAGTACTGTGTGGACGGGTCTTCCTGCGGCCAGGGCTGCCCCCTTTGCCAGGAGTGACCATAAACAGGTGCCCAGACGGGGGGAGCTGTGCAGAGCGTCATCGAGACCAGCTCTGGCTTTGCAGCCAGCAGGGACAGCAGCTGTAAGGAAAGGCACAAAACTGATAAATTCACTTTGCAAGTAAAAAAACAAAATGTGCAGATCTGTGCTGGAATCTGCTCCATGCCAGGTCAGAGAACACAATTCACAAAGATTTGTGGTGAAGAAGAGATTGTGGCTCCACTGAAGCATCCGTGGTTGGCTCTTTTTTACCTTGCAGATTTGATCTATGCTCAAGAGTTTTACTCCCGTTCAAAGCCATAGTAAATATCCCTGAAGTGTGTTGGCCGGATTTCTTTGAGGGAGAGCTTTTAAGTGTAGAAAGAGAGACTTGGAGCACAGACACACTATAAAACTGCAAAGACTGGAGAGGGGACGCCGAGCCTCGGAATCCTCAAGACTCATGAGAACCCAAATCATTCTCTCGGGCGTTTGGATGCGTGAAGTTCTTAGGATGCTGGGTGCTGCTCCTCTCATGGCTCGCGATGGACCTGGAGTGACAACTTGGTATTTCTCGTCCCTTACATTACAACAAGGACACTTAGAACGGTCATTCTGGGGCAGAAAACAAAATGGTTTTATCCTAAACTGAAGGATGAAAGAGTGATTGTGCCCTGGTCACCCAGAGCTCGTTCCACAAGAGAGAAAGAAGGGGAAGAGGGGGCTGTCCTGTCCACCCGGCCTGCCAACACTCAGGCACAGGAGAGATCCTGTATCAGGAACTGGACAGAGTCCAGAAGGAACAGGTTGGCCTGGCAGCTATCCCTGTGTGTCGTGGGCCAGGCACTCGCCGAGTCCTCTAGCTACACCCCTGCCATCACATTTATGGGGTAGGCATTGCTGATTCCATTTTGCACAGAAGCATGCTGAGGATTAAGCAGATTTCCCTAAGTCAAATGGCTACTTAAAAGGAGATAAAACAATACCGTGAAAGATGATAAGCACAGTATAATAACAGCATAATTCAAATGAATAAAATGTGATACTTCTTGTAATGAGTTTGAACTCTCGAAGCACCGTATTTTATGAGGATATAAATATGTGTTGCATTACATATACATTCCCACGCCACACGCACATTCCATTTTCTGATTATATCTGCAGAGCTTCTTAACCAGATAAGAATTGAAAGTTTCATATCAATTTCGAATATGTATTATTAATTCACAAATAAAATACCAGTATGTAATTTGAGAGTGCAATAAAATTAATAAGAAGCATATGCTTGCGATGTTGGGATATTTCATAATTGAAAAATTGTATTAATATAGTTAATCTACCTAATATTTCCAAACGCAATTCCTTAAGAAGACATTTGTAATATCCGTTTTATAGGCAGCCTTTCTCAGCTTTTTAGAAAATATTTCCTTAGATTTGTGCATCTGCTTACAGCCTCACGTCTAAAAGAAGATGTGAGGCTCTTCTAAAAGAAGAGTTATAGCAGACATAGCATCGCACTCTGGTCCTTTACCAATTAGAATAGTCAGTGATTGAGTTCCCCGATTGTGCATTTGTCATGCTTTCTCTATGTCATGATGCCACAAAATAAGAAGTAGAAGTTACTTCTAAAGCCCAGAACTTAGCAATCCTAATTATTCTTCTATACACAGTTATTTCACATTATTTCAAGTGTGAAAACATTGACAATAATCAACACATATCCAAATCAATTAATAGAGGAAAACGGTACATCTAGAAACCTCAGATTATCGTGGTCTCTCCTGAGTATGAGCTTTATTTAGTAACTTGCAACTTGTGTGTTTAAATAAGTGAATTCCCTAGGAAAATAAAATTTTGGATTGAATACATGAGTAATTACTTTGGTACTCAGAGAGAGTACCAAATCTTGGGAAACACTGACAAATGAAAATGACCCACTGTGGCATATTCTGAAACAAACCTAGGGCATACAAGAAGAGAGTCCACACGGAATCAGGATTCGCATTAAGCACAGCATTGGGACTTTCCACACACTCTCCAGTTTAATGGGAGGATGCAGAGTGGACTCACATGAAAGGTAGACAGCACAGTGGACCCTGTGTCACATTGGGATGGGGTCCAGGACCACCCTCCTCTGTAGGGTAACATTGGTTCATCCTTTCCGCCTTGCCGCAGGGAGCTTAGGTTAATTGGGTTACTCCCATCACAGTGCTCCCATTCCTCTGTGTTTCTTTGTAACCTCCTTCTTTGTGCTCTGTTGACTTGTAAATATTGCTTTTCTCTTCTCCTTACGTCCTTTGCATAGTTAATTCAGAGCAATGTCCTTTGTGAATAGACACAGGAACAGTTAACGCTATGCTTTTTTAACTTGGGAGTTAATTGACTCTGAATGATATTCATTCCTGGGCATCTCTTCTCTCAACTTCAGCCTCAGTTGCCCTTACTTCTTAGCACCCCAAAAGCAGGGTCCCAACAAGGGACTGGATGAACCCAGGGCAAGTGGTGAGCTACCCTGGCATCAAAATGGACCTGGCGAAAGTGCCATAATACTTAACTACAAGTTCAGGGCATGGTCATGGACAACTTCTGTCATGATCCAAAAAGTGATAACTATATTTGGACCCTGCTAAGGTTAGGAAAGATTCATTTGGCCTGAGCACTGTAGTCTGAGTCTGCGGTGAGATATCCCCAGGAGAGCCACCCTACAGGCTGGCCCAAGACCACCCAACCTGGCTGTGAGAGAGAGAGCTGCAGGGGCCTTCCTGGGCCACGCCGAGATGATACACTCCTCCATCTGGATATCAGAATCAGTTCAAGTTCCTTATAGGATAAAACTTTGTGGTATTTATGTGTAGCACATTCTCTTGATCTGGAATATTCTTTGGCTGATTCTTATCTGGTGCAAGGTAAAGACTGCAAATAGCTGATAGTCTGCATCTTGTAGGAAGTGATGGCCAGGGAGGGTCTGCACATGCTCAGTACAGACGCAGCCGTCGTGGTCTAAGGTGGGTCTCACTCAGGTGCAGCCTTTATAGTCCCGGAGCTCTGCACTGTGCAATGAAGGAGGAGGAGGAGGAGTGAGCAGGGGAGCTTGCTGATCTGCTTCTAAGGCTGAGCCTTACGGGGTGGGGGGGAGCTCCCGCTGCCTTTCCCAGACACAGAGATGGGAAGAATAAAAAGCCACGGAATCGGGCTGGAGGTGTCGCACAGTGGGTAGGAGATTGCTTTGCCTGTGGCCGACCGGGTTCAATCTGCAGTGTTCACAAAGCCCCACGGGCACCATGGGAAGTGACCCCTGAGCCTAACACCCAGGAGTGATCCCTGAATTCCACTGGGTAAAGCCACAACCCGCCCCACCCCCACAATTCTGTGTTATGGAGATAATGCATGTGAATAATCGTTAGGCACAAGCTAGCCACTACTATAGAGAAAACACAACCCGATTATTAGTAGAGATTGCAGTGATGGCACCCTAAGGTGAGAAGGGAATATGTGCACCCTATAAAATAAAGGCTTGCTTTGCTTTTATAAAGAACTTGCCTATAGTGGTTATAACCATAACAACAAGATCAGCATTACTGATGATATTGTAACTGAAGAAGAGAAAATGTGAACTATATTAGCTACGTTATCATGCATTATAATACCTGAAAACAATTCTTGCAAATATGTGTAATTTTGTTTTGTCATTTACGGTTTTTGACTGAATTCATTCAGTGAGCCCTGAATTTTTAATCACATGGAAAAGTTAAGCAAAGAAAAATTGCTTCTATAGAAATACTTTTCTTTCAAGTATTGGTAAGAATGAAACAATAAAATATGATTATGTGGAATGAGTTATGTGCAATTTTAAAGAAAGCTTGTGGAAGATATGATGTGATATAATGTGATTTTTCTCGGGTGCACACATGCTGGTACGGCCAATTAATCAGTCCTCCTGTTCACACCTATATTTAAAACAAATAATTCACAAATATAAGTTACTAGCATTAAAAACGAGCAATTTCAAAGAGAAAAGCAAGTTCATTTTCCATAGAAATATTTCGGGAGGCATTGCATAAGTCTGACACAACAATCCAAGTGCCCTACCATGTTGAGTTTCAATTTTCACTCCCTTAACACCCTACTTGTCTTCACAGAGATTAGAATTCTAGTTTTTCTCTCTGAACTTGGTGAATATCAAATTTTTCATTTATAAATAATCTTTTCTATTTTATGAAACCAGAATTCCTTAGAAAGGTGACTGATTTGATTTACTCATTTATTTCTGGTGAAGGGGTGTGCCAGTTATGCTCAGGGTTTATTCTGGCTCTGTGCTCAAAATCACTTCTGGGGGCAGAGGGGGCACGAGGGACCACACCCACCTGCTGTGGCATGGAACAGGCCCCTACATGGCTGATTCTACACTGGCCAGAAAGGACACCCGGAAGAGTTGGATCAGAAAGTAGAAGGGTCTTTAAGGAATTGTAGGACCAAGCTGAAGGTAATTGGAGCCAACTGGATGAGATTCTTGAGATCTGTAAAACTGTGATTGCAAAATAAGTATGCAATAGACCATGACTCATTGAGTAAAATACAAATTACAAATACCTGAATTTAAACTGATATACAGGAACATAAAAAGGGCAAATAAAACTTCCTTTTATAATACAAAATCAACTAAAGAATAGAAAAAGAATGATGCAAAAAACGATCAATAGATACTAAGACTATATCACTGTATCACTGTCACCCTGTCGCTCATCGATTTGCTCGAGCGGGCACCAGTATCATCTCCATTGTGAGACTTGTTGTTACTGTTTTGGCATATTGAATTTGCTGCAGGTAGCTTGCCAGGCTCTGTCGTACAGGTGGGATACTCTCGGTAGCTTGCCAGGCTCTCCGAGAGGGATGGAGGAATTGAACCCGGGTCATCCACTTGCAAGGCAAACACCATACCTGCTGTGCTATCACTCCAGATATTAAAACTAGTAAATAGGAAAAAGTCTGATGAAAAACAGTGTATACCCTCAAAATATTTACTCATTAATTATCTACAAAGAGGAAATTATAATTCAAAAATCATGCCTGATAGCACCTGTGATTCCACATCAACCATGGAAAGCAGCCAAGACGGCTGCAGTACCTGAGGGATCAGTGTCCTGTGTATCGAGACTGGGTGATGTTATTCATTCAAAACAAAATGAACTACGAAGCTGGGAAGACATGGAGGAAACCTCAGTGCTGATTGCCCATCTAAGAAAACAACCTCAAAGGCTAAATTCCGCTGACTCCAGCTCCATGATATTTTGGAGAAGGAAAGACCATGAAAATAGGACATTTTCCCTGGTTTCTAGAGATCTGAAGAGTGGGGAGGAGTGAACAGGCAGAGGCCTTTTAGGGCAAGAAAATACACTTTACAATGCAATAATTATGGAGATGTGTCTTTATATCCTTACCCAGATCTACAATGCAGGGCAAAAAGGTTGAGCTATAATGAAATCTCTGGGTTTACAGTACAATAATGTGCCCACTTGGTTCCTTAATCTTGACAAATGTATCATCTGGTGGATAATGTGGATTGAAAGTAGGTGTGGGAAGGACAGAGCTTATAATCATTCTCTGTTCTTTCCCCAAGTTTCTCGGCAAAGCTAAATTTGCTGTATAAAAAGTAATGTCTTAAAAATAAAATAAAGCTCCACCATTTTGAAGTTTATATGAGTGTCTTCCTAACTACTAATGCACTAGAGAAATCAGCAATTTCAGAACTTCCCAAATCCGTGATATCAAACAGAGAAAAAGTGGAATACAGACTGTCATTGTGTGGCTCTTATACATTGTTTTATCAGCTGTGTGGGTCCACGAATGTCTGGACCCCATGATGGTTGAGGAGTCAAATCTTGCTTTGCTCAAGGAGGCTTCTCCAAGATGACCTGGTTCTGTTGGCTTCCTTTCAGACTGTGACCTTGGTGTCCAGAGCTCCTTATGCAGACCCGTAGCCAGAAGGCACCAGGGCTAGATCCGGGACTATGAGTGGGAGGAGAAGAGGGCGTTGAGACAGGGGTGATGTTCAGTGCAGCCACGGCGTTGAGTCTGGAGGCTGGTCCAAGTGGGGGACAGGCATTCCAGGAGGGGACTCTGGCACCGGGAGAAGGGGCAACACGGAAGGGAAGGCTGCACCTTGAAGGTGACCTCCGTGGGTGGGGAGACACTGCAGACATCAACCCGTTTACAGTCCCTTTAAGATGCCTCCTAAACGCCCATCAAGGTCTGCTGTGTCCATTCCAGAAAGTTCCAATCTAATCTGAGAGCAGGAGCCTGAGTCTATTTGTGACCCAGAGAAGTCCCCGCTGGTCAGGCCCAGGGTCTCAGAGAGACAGCCCTCCGGCTGGGGTCAGCAGGGCAGCTGTGACTCTTGATTGCATCCACTTGTTCCCCGAGCTGCCTATTTACTTCCTTCATCCATTAGGGGGAAAGAGAGGAAAGGAAATCCTCTTTCCTTCTGCAGGACTCCCACGTTCACTGAAGCCTGACCCTGGCTTTTAAGAAAGAAGAGAGCAACCATCACATACAGAAATGAATGCCATGGTTAACTTTGCTCTGTTTGTTGGCAGAACAGATTCACAATGAAATTAGCAAAGGAGGTCATGAAAAATAATGAATTGTATCTGTAGACAGATAGGGATCTCAGTGCTTAAGTCTGTATATAATCTACCTGTAAGGGATTCAAGCTTTATCTCCTAATTGTTTTCCCTGCTTGATCTTGAATTTAAATCTGCTTATGTGTAGAAAACTTATAAGCATACAGATTATTTATTGATTAGTTTTGGGGCCGCACCTGGCAGTGTTCAGGGTTTGCTCCTGGTTCTGCACTCAGAATCCACCCCTGGCAGGCTCAGGGGCTCCTATGGGATGCCGGGATCAAATCCAGGCAGGCTGCATGTAAGGCAAACACCTTCCAAACGGTATTATCTCTCCGGACAAACAACTTTTCTCTTAATTAATGCTTTAGGGAGAAATACAGTGATAAAACAAATTTAAGTTGAAAAAATAGAGCACTTGGGGTCATGGGAGGAGCACAAGGCCCTGGAGGGCCCAGCTGGCTCTGGGGAGAAGAGATGGGTCCTCCTCCTCTCTGAGACCGTCTCTTCCTCTTTCCCGCTAGATGCTAGTGGACAGAATCTGGCCGTAGAGGTGAGGATGGAAGTGGAGTCCCAGGAGTACTCAGAGCCGATGAGGTGTTGGGACCAAGAGGCTTAATGGGTTTTTCTCTCTGCAATTTTCCTTCCTGTAAGAAAATAAAATAGGATAAGAGAAGGTGTGTTCACAAGTGTTCCATTGCGAAAGATGTGCTAGTTTCACCACTTCCAAAACAGAAGAGCAGGTCCTGCCCCCTCAGGCAGATGGAGGCCTTTGTGATCCCAGCTGACCACAGCTGACCACAGCCTTTCTCCAGAGCGCTCCTGAGACTCTGCATCCGAGGGCAGCAGATGGAAGCAGACAGCATTCTTGTGCATCTCCCAGATACTGCTTGGGCCGTGTTCAACAGACGAAAAACAGGAAGTGGCTAACAAATTAGAGGCTCTAGCTACTCTCGTGAGGGTTCTTCCTAGGAAGTGGCAATGGGTTGGTTTCTGTCATGGCCGCTCTGTGGAGGCATTGTTTGGCAGCAATGCCTGAATTAGTCCAGTCGTGCTCTCAAGATCTGCATCAGAACTCGCCTCTCCTAGAAGCCAATGGACCCATCTTGGCTCCTGGTTTCAGAGCCACTTAGCTGCAGACTCTGACCCACTCAGCTGGCTGGCCAGGGAGCATGGATGGTTTTAACCGACCAAGGAGAGGGCTTGCAGCTCTCTTCTTCTGAGTCTTCTGCTGTGTAGACAGCCCCTGAAGATGGCCCGGAGCAAATAGCCATACACTGTCTCGCTTAGGTGATAACCCTAGAATTCTGCTCAACATCTTCCTCTATGCAAGTATTTTTTTTTCTAAACAGAAGTCATACACATGTGCTTGGTTAATAAAGCTGATAAGTCGTCATTTTGAGTTTATCCTAGTTAATTCAGTTGGTTAATGAATAGAAGATTGTATAAGAAAGATTACAAAGGATTGGCTTTTGCCGATCCTAGTTTGAATCCCTAGCACCATGTAAGGTCCCCCAGAACACCACCAGGAGTTGAGCACAGAGCGTGGAGCCAGTCCTGAGAACTGCTGGGTGTGTGTGGCCCTAAACAAAAAAACAAAAAAATCATCCTGAGAATGATGATATTATTCATTCCCAGGAAGAATTCTCAAGATCTAAAACGTCACTAGCATTTATCTGGGGCAGCTGGGACATTCCAGACCACGGGCCACTTCATGAAGCTTAGAGACCACGGGGTCAATCCCTCTGGGCCAGGGATACTGGTATCACTGAAGATCAGGGCAATGTTACTTACGAGAGCTTTAGGCTCTTGACAATGCCCCCACTGGAGTCCTGGTAGCGTTTGTTGATGAAAATAGTTCCTTCCCCTAAGGAATTCCACAGCACGGTTAGCAGAAGAAGGTAGCACATTTCACACTGACTTTATGACATCGTGAACGGTCTCATCATCATGCCTCTAAAATTATAACTGTAAATGCCAACAGGTGGAGTAGTTGCTGCGTAACAGTTGGCTGTCAAAGCCACGAGAGTAAGGCTATTGTATTGTAGTTGCTGAGATGGCCAAGAAAGCAGGAGCAAGTGGACAGTTTGACTAGTAAATGGAAAGACCTTTTTCCTACTTTCAGAGGGAAAACAATGGCTCCCTCTCATAGCTGTAGCCCTACAGGTCCTTAGGCCAGAGCAGCTGTCCAGTGGTGGCCACCCTGCTTTCCCTCAAACAGAACCAAGTCTTTTTTGGCTGGCTCTAGGTTTTTCTTATTTAAAACAAATATTGTCTACAGTGACTTCTATCAATTCACTGAAGCCAAAACCCTTTTGTTACAGAATCCCACGGCATTTCTCCCAACATGTGATTTGGGAGAAATTTTATTTTATGCATTGTAAGAGGGAATAGAACAATCTTAAAAACACAAAGTCTTATGTAAGTCAACCTTGTAAACCCCTTCCAATTCTCATGTCAGATGCTCTCTGAGGTCTCACAAATCACTTTTATTTAGGTAAAATGTAATAAGAAAACATTACTGTATTCATCGGAACACTCATGATTTCTTACATACTGACACTGGCTTTAATTCCCTCCTCCACCAAGTGATCCTTTAGAATAATTCACTCCGTGTTTCTAGAAATTTCTCCAACACTTGAATCCCAGACACAGGAGGGGCTCATTTCCACTGACTGCACGACACAGCGTGCTGAGTGCAGTGGCCTGAGGAGCGGGGGCCGCTGAGTCTCTACTGCGTGTCCGGGCTGTTGGCGCTCCCCTTCACGGCCAGCCCCGCAGCTCTACCTAGTGCAGAGGGTGGCCGCTGGGGTCTGGTGACAGGAAGGAGGGATACTGTGGACACATACTTTCCCGAGGCTGCACCACGGGAGGCGGGATGCTGGAGAAGGTGTGGTTGCTAGGAATGAGTCCTGGTGAGGGAAATTTGGCACTCTGGGCAGAACAAAGGCATCACTGCCGTGATGGAAGTGTGGTTTGACTAACGGAGGAAGAAAAGAAAAGAAAGGTCTGCAGATAGGTAGGTCCTGAGAGCAAGGAAACAGGGTCCGACTGGGTCGACTTATGTGTCAGAAGAGCTACTTCTATATGAATCATGAAAATCCCGTTAATCATTGATTTCTCGAGCGGGCTCAATAACCTCTCCATTCGTCCTTTCCCTGAGATCTTAGAAGTCTCTTTCGACTCGGCCCTCCCAATGATGTCGCACTGGAGGCTCTTTCAGGGTCAGGGGAATGGGATCCAGCTTGTTGCTGGATTTAGCATATGAATACACCATGGGAAGCTTGCAAGGCTGTCCCATGTGGGCAGGAAACTCTCAGAAGATTGCCAGTTTCTCCCAGAGGGAGAAGTAGGCTACAAGATATGGCTTCTGGGAGCTTGCTTTTAAGTCTCTGGATGTTGGCCGTTGATGGGATTACACACACCTGGGTTCCTCTGCCGGTACCTTTATTCGTGAGGCCCATCCGAACATGTGGAGAGGGGCCTCGAGCATGGCTGTAGCTAGGTTCTGGTGGTCTTCGGCCACCAGGAGCTCTGCTAGGGGTGGGAGGGAAGCTGGAGCCCATCCCCTCCGAGGGGTTCTGGGGAAGACAGCCAGGCGTGTGGGCAAGAGACTCTCTGCTTCTATACATAGGGAGAAAATGACGCTGTTGGGAGAGAGATTGGGGTACTTATAAATGGTAGGCAATGAATGTGCACATGTCTCCCATACAAGCCCCTCATCCTGCTCCAGAGCTCTCCATCCCCCTCTTTCTCCAACTCATGAAGGCTGGGAATATAAGACCCTGCACTCACTTAGGTGACCTACTAGCTGGGGTGAGAAGAGTGATGAGCAGTGGACTAGCACAAAGTTATCCCACCTTATATAAGCACCCCCCCCCACCTCACATCAGCACTGTTTCTTTAAGCAGTCCACTTAAGATTCTGCTGAATGCACTCATCGATGGAATGGATTTTTACCCCACCATTCCCTGATACAAGATAGACAGGTGCTATTCACAAGATCACTCAAATATTAGAACAAACAAAATAATTCCAAGGTTACAATAAATAAATCCAAAAGTTTCAATAAGCAAAATAGTTATATGATATCTACATCCAAGGCTAGCATCTCCCATCTTATACTATATTTATCACTTTTAGTGTCTTGCTGTTGCAAATAATCTATAAGTGATTGTGTAAACATCACCAAATGAAAGCATTAAGAAATTACAGGAGTGAAATGTATAAAGACACTTTCCGGATAAAGTTCCAGCTCTACCTTGGGATATTCAGCCCCTCCCATTGTCCTGATTCATATAAACAATAGAGTTCAAGAATTAAATTGCCCTGTGGGAGTTTAGGGTTTAAGAAGTAGACCCCAGGTGGTGTTGGACATGCGAGAAACATATTGGATAAATAAAACTTCATTGGAAGTAAAATGGAGTCAGAACCATTCAAATATGAATTTAAATCCTCAGAAATGGAGGCTACCCTTTCAAATAAGCTTTCAATAGAGAAGAATATGAGATCCGAGACAGCCTTTCTATACTACCCTTCCGAGCTGGTGAGTTAAGGAGAGCCTGGAAGTCAGGGACTGTCCCCAGTGTCCGTGGAGGTGCAAACCAGGGAAGATGAGAAAATGCAAACCCAGACAGACTTAATGGAAGTTGGCTGAGGAGATGCAGAGAAAAAATGGGGATGCCAAGGCATGAATGGGCATAGGAGCTTTAGGTTTAGTTTCATTTTGCTTCTAAAGGATAATACCAGAACATATTTATTAGCTGTCTGGCATAATCAGGGAAGTGTGAAAATAATGGCACGAGAAAGAGAAGGAGCAGACGGAGAAATATAATGTCAAGAAGAGATGGGACCTAGAGCAGGTTGGGAGGGATTTGGTTCTGATAACAGAAGCAGCATTTAATCAGTTATAATAGGAAAAAAAGAAAAGAAGTGTAGATGTGGGCAGATTTATGAACAGGGAAGAAAAATAAGAGACCTCCCATCTGGTGCCTCCTATTCATTCTCTGAATTACGAGGCAGGGTTATCCACCGAGGGTCGGAGCAAGGCAAATTTATGAGACTGGCGTCTAAGAGGAAGGAAAGCCAAGACGAGATAGAGGGAGATTTACAAGGCAAAGGTGCACACGGGGAACCTGAGATAAAGATGTGAGAGACAGCCCTCGCTGACAGGCTCTGTGATTCTCCCCAGCAGAGCTCGGCTGCTGCAGGGGTGAATATGGGAGGGAAACCTTCGCTCAGACTGGAGGGTTGCCATCAAGCGCCAGGATAGAAAGGAACAGATAGAGGGGAGAGAAAATGAAGCATTTTTATGATGGTCTCAAGTCGCACACCAATGGAAGGGAAGATTCATGGGTTAGTATGAAATGAAAATGAAAAGATCCAGGAGATAAAAAATGACACTCGGGGTCTGGGACTTTTGCAGTGGGGTAACCCTGGCCACCTTGGTGAGTAACAATTTGTCAACTTGAAAGTCAGGATTTGTTATCTGAGGAGTAGCATGTTTTCTGATCTGGGGCAGAGTGGCCACAGGACATTGTATGGGAGGTCATAGAAGCTGGAGAGACACAGAGACATCATCTCAAGATACAAGACACAAAAGGGACATCCTTGTGTTTCATGAATGGCAGCTTGGTGTGGGTATAGGAACCTACAGGGCATATAGACAGAAGCAGAAGGTAGTTCAGAACTACAGCGTGAACAGGTGCTAAAGTGGATGGGGAACAGATGAGGCGGCCAGAAGGTCAGCACTGAACTGGAAGCAATGAGGGAGAGATGGGCAAATTTTCATAGTGTTATCTCAAGGGTGCAGGGGTGTTGAAAGCTGGGAATGGGGAGATGGTTTAGAAGCTGTGGAGAAGTAGAGAGGATGTTAGCCTCTTATTAGGATTTATCATCATTAGGTGCCATATATAGCACTGTATCACTGTCGTCCCGTTGTTCATCAATTTTCTCGAGCGAGCACCAGTAACGTCTCCATTGTGAGACTTGTTGTTACTGGTTTTGGCATATCCAATACACCATGGGTAGCTTGCCAGGCTCTCCGAGAGGGATGGAGGAATCGGGTCGGCTACGTGCAAGGCAAATGCCCTACCTGCTGTGCTATCGCTCCAGTCCAGCCATATAACACGATCACAAAAATATTCAATGGCCAACATCCAGCCATATATAAAATTACATAATTTAAAATGCATATAACCTTTGATCACATTTTAGTTCTGGGTTCTTACGCTTTTGAAGGAATGGTATATGGGCATTATATGTAATGTCTGATAAGCTAAATGTTTATCAACAAAAAATGGGTTGAATAAATATAATATATACCGAGTATCATGAATTATAGAAAGATTTTCAGGGGCTCAGGTAGTTACAGTGGTAGAGCACATGCCCAGCATGAGAAAGACCCTGCGTTCCACCCTGCCGTCACATGCCCCTTGGCATTGCCAGGTGTTGTACCAGTGGCTAGGAGCAGCACTGGCCTGGGCACCTTTAATATCCCTTTATCAAAGAAGGAAATCTGGAAGAGCTCTAAGGGCTGGACAGAGCCCTGAGACCCTGACTTCTACTCCCAGCACTTCATGGCTTCGTGGACCCCATTGGTCAGAGCTCTGGTAGTTCCCAGCACCACTGGACCTTAGTACCCCAGGTGGAGTCCTAGCACTCAAGTGTGAGGCTCAGACTGCTAGCTAAGTGTCCCATTTCGAGGGCAGGCCTCACCTTTCCAAAAAAGGAAAATCCCATTCTAGGTGTACACCGGTGTGCATATATCATGTGAGCATACAATGTCCAAAGTAAACACGTTCCATGAGTGAGAGACAAAAAGTAACTTGTTCTGTTTTGTTCTACTCAGAGAAAGTCTAGTGAAATGGTTACAGTCAGAGATAAAGTGCATATGCTTCCTTTCAGGATACATGTGGCAATAGAAATCATTTTTCCGTAAGCAACATTTCCAATTAGGTCGATCCTTGGACTTCCCATGTGGTTTTCCTAGGCTGGTTTCCACATTCCGTTTTAACTGTTTTAAATGAAGTCTGTAGGACTTTGTTTCCTACCTTGACAGTTAAGAAATGGCATGTCCTGGTTAACTATTTATTAGCATATCCGTAAGCCAAGTTCCAAGTGAACTATCAGTATGATTCAGTAGCTTCAAATCCCTTACATGGTTCAGAAAATATGAAAAATAACACTTGGGAATGCTAAAAAGCGAAGATAGCTGATTATATAAAAACAGAAGATTCAAATGTAGCTTTGATAATGCTGTCAACATTTGCAAAACCCTGGAGAGAACATGAAAAACAAATGGCTCCAATTTCTTAAATTGAGATAGCAAAAAAGGAGGAAAACATGAAAACTATTAAAACATGAACCCTTATGTATCCTTTGCAGATAAAAAAAATGAAATTTCATTAGCCACTTCTGATGATGTGTAGGTGGGACATAAAAGATCATGTTTGTAATATTTTATACTTGCTTCCATCCTTGTTTTCTCAGCTAGAATAAGCTTTGAAAACTAGCTGTTTTAAAAAAATATCAGTGCTATAAAAATAAACTAGAATAAAGAAAATGAGCTGGTAAATTATACTGGGGAAGAGTAAAAGGTGCCCGACAACCAGAAGAGGCATACTTGTGTGAAGGCAAACAGGAAGAAGTACATGTGGGTAAAACTAGAAGACAAATCCTGAAACATTCATGCAATCAACTCCAGTTTTACCATTCACATGCAGAAGAAAGAGGAGAACTCTCATGTCCACTCCTGTCTTCATCCATGAGCTTTATTTTCACTGCAGTAAATAAAAAATCTAAATTTCCAAAGGATCTGTTATATATGTGTGTGTGTATATATATATGTATATATATATATATCAAGGAAGTCTATAACATTAAAGAAAATCTTGAATGAAGCCCTTCTCTATTCATTTTTATCTAAAACAAAGTATATTTGAATCTACTACTTAGGACTTGTTTAAATATTCATAAAAATGACAATTTCTGTGGGATTGAAAGAAGGGTGCAGGGAAGTTATGTATAGCATTTGTTATGAACCAATTTTGGTTAATTGTACACACACACTCACACATGCGTGCACACACACAATCTTGGAATCCAGCTAGTCAATCAGTACTGCCCATTATGAGGAAACAGTAAAATGATCTTTTTCATGGGTTTTTGACTAGCCCTTTCCCTCAATGGTATCTCACAGGCAGGATTTGTCTAATGGAAATAGGGTGAGGTCTCTCCAAGGTTCAGAGATTTGGACAAACTTGAGGAAGATTTGATGAGCTTGTCTCTTCATCATTGGGGTTTCTTTGGGGAAGACAGGAAAACTTGTGAAAGTCAGAGAGTGGCAGAGAGCGGTCAGTAGGGTGGAAAGTGGGTATGTAGAAAAATGCCAGCAGGAGTATGAACAGGCAATTTAGGAGATGGAGTTGGGCCTGTCAGTGGTCTTAGAGGTAACATAAGGGGGTAAAGGAAGTGAGAAAAGAGGGGAATGTAGAACAGTGTGACCAAACAAAAATAGAGTAAACATTAATTGGCATGCTTTGGGGTTTGGAACTGTCTGAATTTCTTATAGAACAGACAGAGATGATATGATCTGTACATCACAGGACCAGTCAGTTGTTTACTAGCTGGACCTTTATCATATCCCATCCCCAAGATGACTAAGAGCCACCTACTAGGTAGTCAGTGGCAGATGTTTGAACTGAGTTCCCGTAGGATTCTAAAAATTGTATAGAGCCATAGAAAACCCTGGATCATCAAAGTCCATCTGGAGTAACAAAGGAAAATGGATGGATTATGCTCCCTGGCTTCAAACTATGTCATAAATCCATAATTAAAACACAGGAACATTTGAAATAACAGCAGATACAAGCCCGTGGAATGGGAGAAGCAACCCAGATGAAATTAGGCTTACTGGTACCAAGTGGATGGATCTTGACGTGAGGTGAGTTTTCTAAGTGAATCTCATGAGAGAGTGGAAGGAAAATACTCAGTGGCTCCACTCAGTATGAAATAGGGATCACTAAAGCAAATCAGCTGGCAAACCAATGTCATCGATTCCTATGCTCTGAAAAGTGGTTGCTAGTAACGGAGTGGAGAAAATGGGTAAAGGGATCTTCTCTGTGGTTGGATGCCCTTAGACCTTTGGGGGTGGAATTGATGTTCATTATACACATAAGGAAGAGTGAATTTACCACCTCCCAATTCTTTAACATTTTAAACTAATGATAAGTCAATGGGAACCTTTAAAAATAAAACATATGCTGTCAGGAAACGCCACATCCTGGGACCTACACAGTGAACTGTGAGACCTGTTGGCCCAGGATGGTCAGGAGTGGCTTCTAGGCTCCTGAACCCCACTTGGAAAGTGACCCCCTAATTTTTTTTAAAAAATTAAATTTTATTGAATCACCATGAGATAGTTATAAGCTTTCATGTTTGGGTTACAATCTCACAATGATCAAACACCCATCCCTCCACCAGTGCACGTTCTCCACCACCAATATCCCAGGTATACCCCCCTTTCCCCACCCTCCCCCTGCCTCTAAGGCAGACAATTTCCCCCAAACTCTCTCTCTACTTTTGGGCATTATAGCTTGCAACACAGACACTGAGAGGTCATCATGTTTGGTCCATTATCTACTTTCGGCATGCATCTCCCATCCCAACTGATTCCTCTAGCCATCATTTTCTTAGTGATCCCTTCTCTATTCCATCTGCCTTCTCCCCTCCGCTCATGAAGCAGGCTTCCAGCTATGGGGCAATCCCCCTGGCCCTTGTATCTACTGTCCTTGGGTGTTAGCTTTATGTGATGTTACCCTATACTCCACAAATGAGTGCAGTCCTTCTGTCTGTCCTTCTCCTTCTGACTCATTTCACTTAGCATGATACTCTCCATGTCTATCCATTTATAAGCAAATTTCATGACTTCATCTCTCCTAACAGTGGCATGGTATTCCACTGTGTAGATGTACCAAAGTTTCTTTAACCAGTCAACTGTTTTAGGACACTTGGATTGTTTCCAGATTTTGGCTATTGTGAACAGTGCTGCAAGGAACATATAGGTACAGGTGTCATTTCTACTGTGCTCTTTTGCATCCTCGGGATATATTCCCAGAAGTGGTATTGCGGGGTCATATGGAAGCTCAATGTCTAGTTTTTGAAGGACTGTCCATATTATTTTCCTGAAAGGCTGGACCAGTCGGCATTCCCACCAACAGTGAAAGAGCGTCCCCTTTTCCCCACATCCATGCCAGCACGAGTTGCTCTTGTTCTTTTGAATGTGTGCCAGTCTCTGTGGTGTGAGATGATATCTCATTGTTGTTTTGATTTGCATCTCCCTGATGACTAGGGATGTGGAGCATTTTTTCATGTGCCTTTGGGCCATTTGTATTTCTTTTTTGAGGAAATTTCTGTTTATTTTTTCTCCCCATTTTTTGATGGGGTTGGAAGTTTTTTCTTATACAATTCTACAAGTGTCTTGTATATCCTGGATATTAATCCCTTATCAGATGGGTATTGGGTAAATATTCTTTCCCATTCTGTGGGCTCTTTCTGTATTTTGGTCACTGTTTCTTTTGAAGTGCAGAAGCTTCTCAGTTTGATGTAGTCCCATTTGTTTATGTTTGCTTCCACTTGCATGGTGACCCCCTAATTAAGAAAACTAAAGTAAGAAAACCAAACTTGCTATGGTGGTTTTAGTGTTTTAGGTCTTCATTAGTACCTGTCATTTTTTTTCATTCCATGTTGACATTAATTTTGTTTTTGAATTCAGGCTGGTCTTGAGTGGTGCTTGCTTGGTTTCCGATGTCATTGCACTGTATTTATGACACTGCTGTTTCCAATGGCTCTCTTGGATACAAATGAGTTCAGGTGGTTCAGTACATCCCGTTAACAACTACAGCTAAGTTTATTAAATAACAACTCTGACTTTAGGCTGAAGAGACATGTGCCTATGGAAAACCAACAAAAAGCATTTATCCTCACTGATGGCATGTTTTCTTATATAATTGTGTGGTCACTTTAAGAGATACAACATTTAGCTGATTATGTTTCAGTCTGAGGTTGAAACTTAGAGTCAAGATGACAAATCCAGTTCATAATGTATTTCATATTCATCACTTTTTGGCTTGTGTTTTAGCTATGAAGCTATCTACAGACAGAACAACATAGGAAAAGTTATATAAGATGCCCAGCAGAGAACACCCTGAATGATAAGTGAATGCAACTTCACCTTGAGGATGATGTGAACAATGTTTAATTGAATTAATATCTCAGGCAGACAATTTCCATCAATAATTAATATGTTGTAAGATGAATAAGATGCTTGAGTTGTGATCAATATAACATCATGAGGCAGTGATTGCTAAGCACTTCAATTTTGAAGATCTAAACTGGAATATAATATTTTATTTTTCAATGCAGTTAGATCAGCGTTTTGTTGAAGATTAAGTTGTATACAAATGCTTAATGATTTGTTCAGGATGCAGAGAAAAATCAATGCCAAACTAGGCAAACAGTTCCTGTCCCCTGGAATGTAATTCTGTACTTGGTTCCAGGTGCATTCACTACAGATATCAGCTTCGACTCTACCAGCTTAGTGCAGGCTTCGTTGAATCAGATACAGTTACTGTCGTAGATCAGTGACAATAAGGTGGGCTGCAGGGAGCACCAGCGGGCACTTCACCTGAGACCTGGTTAAAGATGTTAATTAAATTGTCTCTTCCTACAACCACTGAGCAATGAATTCTGGGTAGCATCTCCCAAACCCACATCTGAACATGCTTTCTTGGTGTTTGTAATCTTAAAGTATTTGAGAAAACTATAGCACAGAGATGAAAACAGCAGAGGAGAACACAGCTACATATGGTCATGTATGGTCAATTTTTCTGCCTTTAATAAAAAAGGCAGATTTAAGAAAGTGATCACAAAGAGCTAAAGAGATATTACATCAGGTAAAGACCTTGCCTGGGTTCAATCCTCAGCACCCCATATGGTCCCCTGAGTTCTCCAGGAAGGAGTAAGCCATGAGTTCCGCTGGCTATGGCCCCAAAACAATCAAAACCCGAAACCCAGAGCAAAACAAAACAAAAATCAAAAAAATGCAACAACAAAACAGATCGAAATGATTACAAGAACAAATTTATGGTTCACTTTCTAGAAGCGAAGACACACACAATCCCAGATTTTACAAAGTAATGTCATAAGGCACTGGGGGAACTAAACCATGGGTAAATCAAGGGACTGGGGCTTTGGCTGAGATAAGAGAAATGGAGAGAAGAAATGAACAGAAGTTTCCTCAAGAAAGAAATACAAATGGCCCAAAGGCACATGAAAAAATGCTCCACATCCCTAGTCATCAGGGAGATGCAAATCAAAACAACAATGAGATATCATCTCATACCACAGAGACTGGCACACATTCAAAAGAACAAAAGCAACTAGAGCTGGTGTGGATGTGGGGGGAAAAGGGGACGCTCTTTCACTGTTGGTGGGAATGCCGACTAGTCCAGCCTTTCTGGAAAACAATATGGACAGTCTTTCAAAAACTAGACATTGAGCTTCCATATGACCCCGCAATACCACTTCTGGGAGTATATCCCGAGGATGCAAAAAAGCACAGTAGGAATGACATCTGTACCTATATGTTCATTGCAGCATTGTTCACAATAGCCAAAATCTGGAAACAATCCGAGTGCCCTAAAACAGATAACTGTTTGAAGAAACTTTGGTATATCTACACAGTGGAATACCATGCCACTGTTAGGAGAGATGAAGTCATGAAATTTTCTTATAAATGGATAGACATGGAGAGTATCATGCTAAGTGAAATAAGTCAGAAAGAGAGGGACAGACATAGAAGGACTACACTCATTTGTGGAGTATAGAATAATATCACATGAGGCTGACACCCAAAGACAGTAGATACAAGGGCCAGGGGGATTGCCCCATAGCTGGAAGTCTGCTTCATGAGCGGAGGGGAGAAGGCAGATGGAATAGAGAAGGGATCACTAAGAAAATGATGGCTAGAGGAATCAGTTGGGATGGGAGATGCATGCCGAAAGTAGATAATGGATCAAAATGATGACCTCTCAGTGTCTGTGTTGTAAGCCATAATGCCCAAAAGTAGAGAGAGAGTATGGGGAATACTGTCTGCCATGGAGGCAGGGGGAGGGTGGGAAAGAGGGGTATACCGGGAATATTGGTGGTGGAGAACGTGCACTGGTGGAGGGATGAGTGCTTGATCATTGTGAATTGTAACCCAAACATGAAAGCTTGTAACTATCTCACAGTGATTCCATAAAATTAAAAAAAATTCTTACTGAAGAATAAAAAAAATTAAGAGAGAGAGGAATAAGCCAGGTGAAGGATGGCAGAGGAAGGAAAATATAGGGAGTAGTTAGGAAAGACTTGGATCATAGGAAAGCATGATGGATGATTCAAGAAATAAGAAAAACAAATGGAGATTCTTGAGCCACGGTGTTACCAGACAAAGATGAAGCAGGTTAGCCTGCATTCTTGATTCCTATCATTAAGGTACAATCCTTAGATTTCTGCTTCTAACAATGCAGAGAAGTGGTGCTTTTGTTGCTTTAGCATTTTTATGTTATTTTTTATTTATGCATAGAGAGCGACAAGAATGGAATGTGGAGTGGTGGGTTAGGGAACAATGATAGGTAAGGGCTGTTGGGTTAGAATCATCTATGGTGCTTTGAGGGAAGTTAAGAGCCCAAATCATATGCAAGAAGTCAAGCTAGTTTATAGCCCGACCTAAAATTGTCCTAAGATAAAAATCCTAGAAAATAAAATAAATTTGAAAAAAGACAAAAAATGGGGTTGTTGGTAGGGGAATGTGTTTATACTACTGAAGGATGTAGTGTTGAAATCATGTGCATGAGAAACAATTATTAATTTTATTGTAAATTACAGAATTTCAATTTGGAAACAAAATATCCTGCTGAAGTTATCAGTTCAGAATGGAATGGTACATTCTCTATTCAGAATGGAACACCAACAGAGCATAAGGATCTTTTTCAGATGGGACAGGGATAATTACTGAAAAAGTACTTCCTGCTTTCACTGGAATAAAGACTATTTTTAATGACCTTAAAATACTTTTCAGCATAGCAACCTAATCACATGCAAACAAATTACTTTGAAAGATATAAAAATCCCAGTCCAAAAGATATCATTGAAAAGTCATTAGTAAAAGGTTTCGTGACAGTATAATCATGTACATTTGTATCATGTGCTATCAAGTTGAAGTTATTCCCATTAGTAGTGAAAATCCAATAATCACATGAATGTAATTCAATTCAAGTGAGACCTGTGCTCAAGCAAATGGAGAGAGATAGAGAGAAAGAGGGAGGGAGAGAGAAAGAGAGAGAGAGGGAGGAAGAGAGAGGGTGAGGGAGAGAGAGAGCGAGCGCATGCTTTGATTTAAAGCTATTTGAGTGCCAGTGTTCACATTTTCTATCCCTAAGCTAGAACCAAGATTCAGTTTTGATTAGGATCTTCATCATTTCCATCCTCGAGGTAGATCTAGAAAGAGATGCTGAAATTCAAAGATTTCATATACTGCCCCCCCCAGGGGATCTTATATCCATTTTCAAAATGAAAAGAATTTTGTGAGGTTAACTGTAGAGCATTAGAGCACGGTTTAAATTTTTTTTTGAGGCTTAAACCTCATGAAAAAGTATCACGTTCTTTTTCATGTTTTAGCTGTATGTGTGTATGGCATAGTTATTTGTCAAGAACCCCAGGGATGAATGACATCCCATTTACTAATTAAAAAAAACACCAAACAAACAGTAGTTGGAACTTTTATTTTAGGACTCCCTAAATTTAGTTAGGATATTTTTAAAAGTGGCTTCAAACATGGGAAACCTTATTGGATAGTTGCAATTAAGTGAAAAATATGTTTCTGCAAGAGAAATAATTCAGAAAGTTTCCTGGCTTGTAAATAGCTGCATTTGATGTAATGAACATAAACCCCACTCACAACTAATGTGTGTTGATTGTTTTATGTCCCATATTTCAAAAGTGGTACTGAATGCTTTATTTATGCCATCTCATATGTTTTTAATAACACTATTTTCCCCCCAAATACAAGTGGGAAAATTGAGATTTAAGATGTGTTATACATATGGACTAGAGCAATAGCACAACGGGCAGGGCACTTGCCTTGCACACAGCTTACTTGGTTCAATTCCTTCTTCCTTCTCAGAGAGCCCAGCAAGCTACTGAGGGTATCCTGCCCACGTGGTAGAGCCTGGCAAGCTACTCATGGAGTATTTGATATGCAAACAACAGTAACAACAAGTCTCACAATGGAGATGTTATTAGTGCCTGCTCAAGCAAATTGATGAACAACAGGATGACAATACTACAGTGCATATATATATACACACACACATACATAAATATATATATACACATAATTTGAGTTTGGGCACCACAGGAATTGCTTAGGGATTATTCCTGGCTCTAGGATTACTTCTGGTATTTTTTGGGACCATCTGGGGTGCTGAGGACTAAAACCAGGTCAGCTGTGTGCAATTCAAGCACCTTACTGGCTGTACTTGGACAATGAATGACATAGCCTTTTTCATTTTCACACCTCATAGAAGACCTAAACAAAGCACTGTCCTTGACCCCATTTTAGTTTTCTGATTTTTCTTAAATCAATATTTCCAAAAAGTAGAATTGTCATAAAAGCATTGAGAAAAAGGTACAAATATAGGGCAGAAAAGATGGGCATTCTCATTCAATTAAAACAAATTTTTTTTAGTACGCATAAAAGTTTATTGGAAAGTACAAGAGAAAGGGGGTTGGAGCGATAGCACAGTGGGTAGGGCATTTGTCTTGCATGTGACCTACCTGGGTTTGATTCCTCCGTCCCTCTCAGAGAGCCCGGCAAGCTACCGAGAGTATTTCGCCTGCACAGCAGAGCCTGGTAAGCTACCCATGGCGTATTCTATATGCCAAAACCAGTAACAACAAGTCTTACAATGGAGACGTTACTGGTTCCCGCTCGAGCAAATCAATGAGCAACAGGATGACAGTGACAGTAACAGAAGAGAAAGGAAAAGGAACTTCCAGTCTGGGAAGGGACTTAGTATAGGACTAAAAGTTCTTTCTATTTTTGAGGAAAGATAATTGGTCTTCCAGACAAGACCATTCCTCTTGCAAGATGATAAAATAATGTCTAACTTCAGGTTCTAGTGGTAAAGCAACACTGTATTAGCCTGAAAAACAAAAACTTGTATCATTTGTATCACTTGTCATCACTTATCCCATTGATCTTCAATTTGCTCAAACAGGCGCCAATAAAGTGTCCATTTGCCCCTGTCGAATGCTAGTGTAGCCCAGTGGCATCTGCTTGCTCCAGGAATGAAAAAGAACCTCAGACTGTTCATTCAGGGTTTTGACGAAGAAGTCTGACCATCTCATAGGCAGGCGTCCAGCGTCCATGCGGTCTTATGATGTCCCATGGAATCCCGTTGGAAACAGCTCTAGTCCAGCGGTCATCTCTGAATCTCATTACATGTCCGACCCATCTTATTTTTGATGCCTTGGCAAATCAGACAGTGTCCCTGATTCTTGATCACCGATGGAGGTCGGAACTCTGGATTCCTTCTCTCACTTGAAAACATGATATTCCAAGCATAGCTCTTTCAGTTCCTCCTTGGGAGACCCGAATAGCATTCTCATATGGTTTGTGTAGGACCCAGGTCTCTGAGGCATATGTTAGTGCAGGAAGAACGGTGGAGTCAAAAAGATGTGCCTAGAGCTGGAGGTTCTTCATCCTCTTAGCAACTTCTTCGACACTTTTGAAGGTGTTCCACGCTGCTCTCTTCCTCCTGCGCAGTTCTGTCACCAAGTCATTCCTCCTGTTGAGTTCTTGACCCAGGTACACATAGCTGCTGCATTCAGAGATGTTTGTTCCATTGAGAGACGGACTAGTTCATTTATCATGAACATTGTTTTGGTGATATTCAGCTGCAGTCCAACCTTTCCATGCTTGTGGTCAAAATTGGCCAGCATTTATGCTGCTTGGCTAATGTTTGGCGTTATGAGAATCATGTCATCAGTGAAGTGGAGGTGGTGTAGTTGCTGACCGTCTATCTTTACTCCCATTCCTTCCCATTCCAGTTGTCACATGACATTCTTGAGGGCAGCACTGAAGAGTTTTGTTAAAATGGTATCACCCGCCGAACCCCTCTCTTTATGCCAATGATCACTTCCTTGTGCTGAGTTTGAACGCCCTGTTTGGCTAGGGCTTCGATGACTGCTTCAGTCTCAATAGAATCGAAGGCCTTCTTTAAATTGATGAAGGTTAGACAGAGCGGCATCTTGAACTCTTGAGAAACTTCAATGAGCTTGGTCACTGTGTGGATATAGTCGATCGTGCTGAATCCTTTTTGGAATGTGACTTGCTTGCATAGTTGTCCTTTGTCTAGCATTCTGCCTATCTTATTTAGGATGACTCGAGTGAACAACTTGTAGACAACAGACAAAAGACAGATTGGGTGATAGTTGCCGATGTTGTGGATGTCTTCCTTCTTGTACAATAGAACGGTCCTGCTGGTTTTCCATTGGGATGGAACGTTGTATTTGGACAGGTAACATGTGAAGAGCCAAGCCAGTGTACTGACAAGTACTGGCGACAGATTCTTCATTCTGACCTTGTCTGGACCGGGTGATGTACACATCTTTACTGACGAAATGGTGTGTCAAATTTCAGATGGGAGGAAATTGGAAACGACATATCCATTCTGCAGAATTTGGTATGTGGACAGGTGTATGTGGCTGTCAAAGAGATCTGAGTAGAAGTCATGAATAATCCTCTCCCTTCTCCTTCTGGAAGATGTGATAGATCCATCAGGACATCGGAGGGCAGTCATCTTGGTCTTGCAGTTGACGAAGGACAGGCGAGCGTTGTGAATACTTTTTCTGGCTTCTGCTGCATTGGCGAACACTGCTGCTCTTCTTTCTTTGAGGTCTTCCTTTATCACATCTCTGCACAGCTTTGTGAGCTCGGACATTAGTTTGTGGTTGCCTGAGGCTGGCGAGGAAGAGTTCTTCTCCAGTGTCGAAAGTGGCATGATGTGATCAATGCCTTTTCATCTCGGTAAGATCAATGGTGTAGTACTTGATCTTCTGCACTTGCACCATCAGGTCCTCGATGAATGCTTCTGATGCCAGCGTACATTCATTGAAATTACAGACAATCATTTTAATCCTTCTTGTTTTGGCAGCCTAGTTCATCCCTATCAGCCTCTCTTTGCTCATCCTTCTTAATGCTGCCGTAGTGGGGGCTCTTTCAGTGTCAGGGGAATGAGGCCCATTGTTGTTACTGTTTTTGGCATATCGAATACACCAGGCTCTGCTCTGTGGTTGGGATACTCTTGGTAGCTTGCTGGGCTCTCCGAGAGGGATGGAGGCTTTTTGGGTGGCCTCTAATCGCCCTTACAGGTGTCCCCCTGGTTCACACCATATTTGAACCTCATCAAACATGGTGCGGTAATCATGGAAAATGGGTATAAGTGTCTTCTGATGTGTTGTCTGGAGAGCGACTTGGAGCGTGGTGGTGGCTGCGTAGTGGAGGTATTAGAGGTCAGCTGATGAGGTATTTATCTGTCCCCAATAGTGTGGGGACATCTGGGTCTGATCTCTGGGCCTCAGAGATTAGGTGAAGCAGGCAGAGGATCTAAGTTTCCAGGTCCTGTTGAGCCTGAGACCAAGGTCACAAAGTTCTGCTTTACCTGGTTCTGTTTGGCTTCACTCATGTGTGAGGCTCAGTCCGAGTGTCCAGAAAGCAGCCTGGAGCGTGGCAGTGGCTGGGTAGTGGAGGAAATCATTCGATTATAACTCCTTCCTCTAAATCTTTGACTTCGTATTTTAATAGGGCTGTTCACGGAAGAGATTTTTCAAGCTTAATGACCTTCGACTATTTTGATCCCCTATTGGCCAGTGAATTGCTTTGAGACTGACTCACTGAAGACTCTGATAGCGTGTCAGTCCCCACTCTGCGCAGGAGCTCTGTCCAGGCAGACGGCAGTCTCCCCATCCCGAAAGGTGCAGAAGCACCTCCTACTTCCTTCCCAGGCGGGGTCCTGGGATGCTGGAAGGAGGGAGCTCACAAGCTGGAAGTCAGCCCAGCAGGCTTCTAACAGCACAGGAATGTCAGGTGATCCCAGTGCTCCTCTCAAGGACGACGCCAAAGTACTAGAGAACATCCCCTGTGGTCCAGCGTCTCACGCTCGTGAGGCCTGTGGGGTGTGGCCCCTCCCGGTCAGTGAAGATGACGCTCCACACCAGAAGGGACTTAGGAGTGATGCCCATGTGTGTTTAGGCAGAGTTCCTCTAACTAGTCCATGAGTGGACACAGGGCTGTCATTTTTTGGGTCATCCTCTGTAGGATAACGTTGCTTTGCCCTTCCTCCCTGGCTGCTGGGAGCTTGTGTTTGTTGATTGCCCCTCAACCTGTCAATTCCCTTTGTCTCTTGGTCAGACTCTGAGTTGTAAATATTGTCTTTCTCTTCTCCTTATTGTCCTTTGCATGGCCGGCTATTTCAGAGCAATTGTTTTTTTGTATGGATACAGGAAGACAGTTAAAAAGACAAGCCTGTGGATTGGGAGTTGATTGACTCCAGGTAATATTACCTCTTGGACATCTGCTCTCTTGACCTAAGCCTCAGTGGCCCTTACTTCCTAGATACCCAAAATCAGGGTCCCTACAAGGGACTGCATGGACCCAGAGCAAGTGGTGAGCTATGAGCTACCCTGGCATCAAAATGGGCCTGGCCAAAGTGCCCTGTTTCTTAGGTATAAGTTAAGAGCTTGGTCATGGACAAATTCTGCCATGATCCAAAAGTAATAACTATATTTGAACCCTGCTGGGGTTAGGAATGATTAATCCAGCCTGAGCACTGTAGTCTGAGTTGGTAGTGAGATGTACTCAGGAGAGTCACCCTCCAAGCCTAAAAGTGTCTATTACTGTGCCCATACAGAAAGGACATTGCTCTGAATTAACTATGCAAAGGACTTCAGGAGAAGAGAAAAACAATATTTACAAGTGAACAGAGCACAAAGAAAGAAGTTACAAATAAACACAGAGGAATGGGAGCATTGTGATGGGAGTAACTCAATAAACCTAAGCTCCCGGTGGCAAGGCTGGAAGGGCAAACTGACTCCCTTCGTATATCTGTGGGTTCCTTACATTGATGGGGAGGATTGTGAAAACTAAGGGTAGAAGCCAAACACACACATAGTTTGTTATTTAAACCAAAAAGTCTGGCTCCCTGGAGGAAAAGCCTGAATCTTGGGTCTCTTCTGCTTTTCCTGAATTTGTAGGAAATAGTTTGCCTTACAGACTAGCCTGGGCCACTTACCTGCTGATGGTGGACACCATCAGGATGAAAATATGGTGATATTATCTATTTGCTATCAACTTAGAGGCTCTGAGAAGCTTAAAGATATTTATCCTCAATATCTTCATATTTGGATGAAGAATCTCCTACCTCTGCACCAGGCTTTCTTCACTGGGGTCCCTCAGAGGGGCATGGTTTGAGTTTCCCTCCCCACCCTAAGCAAAGCCCCAGCAGTCGGAAACCTCCAGAACCCAGCCACAGCCATGCTCAAGGCCACTCTCCACACACTTGGAAGAGCCTCACTCATGAAGAAACTGGCAGAGGAACCCAGGCATGTGGGACCCGGGGCTGAGAAATCCAAGCCTGCTTGTATCGGGACTGGGCCTCTTCCACCCAGACCCCCCATTTTCCAGTAGCTTGACAGTCACACCCACAAACTACCCCCCCCCCCCGGGCGCTGGGTAATCCGGGACATCAACGGCCAAAATCAATAGACTATATAAAACAAAGCTCCGAAAAGTGTGTGGCCGCGACCTCTTATATTCTAGCCCGCTGAGATGCCTAAAGCAGCACAAATGTGTTTGGTTTTAACATACTTGCTTGTATTCTTTGATATACATTTTCCATCCCTCTCAGAGATCCCAGAAAGCTAGCGAGAGTATCCTGCCTACACGGAAGAGCCTTGCAAGCTCCCTGTGGCATATTTGATATGCCAAATATATTAACAATAACAGGTCTCATTCCCTTGACTCTGAAAGAGTCTCCAACAATTGGGAAAGATGAGTAAGAAAAGGCTGCTAAAATCTCAGGTCTGGGACAAATGGAGACATTACTGGTGCCCATTTGAGCAAATCAATGAACAATGGGATGACAGTGATACAGTGATACAGTGATCCTCACTGTATCACTACCTTGTGGTGCTTCCATGAAAACCATCACTGACATGTATGAAGTTCCCTGACTACGTGATAACACTAGCAAGTTAATTAGTGTGAAGAGGTGGTGATTATTGCAACACCTTGTGATTAGTTTTTAATTATCATTTATCATTTATCACTTATCACTCTATCTTCTGTTCTCCATGAGCTTCACACACAGATAGAAACATAATAGTTATTTAATGATGGGAGTTTAACAAGTACACGTGAGTTGATTAATTAATTGCCAAGGAATGGAAGTTGAGACAAAAGAACCACCAGGGATCTTCTGCCAAATCTCCCTCCTCTAATCCATCTACTAAACTCTTCTGTCTGTCTCTGCTTGACTCCCCGTGCTCCCGGGCCCATGAGGTTGTCCAGGAGCAATTACAGAATCTTCCACTCTAGAGACTGCTTTAACTACCAGGCATCAGAGGGAAAAATCCTGAATAGACACATTTCAATTATTATGCAAAAAATGAGTACACGAAAATGTTGAAACACAGCTTGTGTGAGCTCAGAGTCTCAGGGTTAAGTTTCACAAGACACTCTGGGATGGGGGGAGAATAAATGTAGAGGGTTGGCATCTATATGAGGGATGTAGGCTAGCTGGTCATCCAGGTGAGGAGGTAGGCTAGCTGGCCATCCAGGTGAGAGATGTAGGGTAGCTGGTCATCTAAGTGTGGGATGTAAGCTACACTTGGTTCTTCCATTTCTTAATCCCATTCAGTTTCCATTGAATTCCAGGCAGAGAACTTTCCAAGTTCCGGCTGAAGGGTGATGTAAGGTGTCAATCCTGCTGTATAATCATCATTATCATCATCATTATCCCGTTGATTGTCGATTTTCTCGAGCGGTCTCAGTAATGTCTCTATTCATCCTAGCCCTGAGATTTTAGAAGCCTTTCTTTACTCGTACTTACCAAAGATTCCCCATTGGAGGCTCTTTCAGGGTCAGGGGACTGAGATCCATCATTGTTACTGGTTTGGGCATATGAATACGTCATGGGGAGCTTACCAGGCTCTCCCATGTGGGCAGGAAACATTCATTAGCTTGCCAGGTTCTCCAAGAAGAGAACTAGTCTATAAGATGTCGTGTGGGTGCAAAGCGGCTGCATGCTTCTGGGAGCTTGGTTTTATAGTCTCTGAATGTTGGCCATTGATGGGATTACATGGCGCCGGGGGCAGTTTCTGGTGCAACCGCCTAGCTACTTGAAAACGGGGAATATGGGGAGAAGAGGCCAAAGTGTGTATGTAGAAGAAAAAAATCCTCAACTCTTCATATGTGGTAGATAGAAGATGCACACAGTGGCCAGATACTGTGTCCCTGGCAGCAGTTATATCAGAGCTCCACAGAAGTCGTGTTCTTCGAATGTCTATGTACTGGAATACCATTATTCTTAGTGTTTCTTCACTCTATCAATTATTATTTTAAGAACACTTATAAAATATAAGGCCTCTACAGCAAAAAGTTCATTCTCATCAGTCTCCTGCTCAACAGCTGTTGGTGCTGCACTATAGATGGGTCTTTTCCTTCCCTTTTAACTCTGTATCCTCAACCTAAACAATCTCAGCCATTTCTATGTACTAACAATTCCTACTTACTAAATAATGCTTCTCATAAGTCTTTGAGTTTATTAATACACAAATACATTTTTAAAATTGCTATTTAATAAATTAATAAAATCTCTCATATGATTATTAATCTTTAAAATATCTGTCACTTGTTTCTTGTTTCTCCCACTTGATCCTTAGGTAGTTCTTTTCTTTTCTTTCTGTTTTTTTGCGATACATCCAGTGGTGCTCAGGGCTAACTCGTGGCTCTGCACTCAGGAATCACTCCTGGTGGTGCTTAGAAACCATAGTGGGAACTGGGGATTGAACACGGGTTGGTTTTGTGCAAGGCAAGTGCCCTGCCCACTGTACTATCACTCCGGCCCCCTAGGTAGTTATTTTTATTAAAATATATTATATTAAATATATTGTCCTGTTAAAACATCTATTTTTGTTTAAGGTACTAGCAAATTTCTATATTACAGAAATTAATTATTTCCTGATGTCAGAACTTTAATAGTTTCCTTCATTTTACTATAATAAAACATCATTTTTCCATTGAAACAGACCAAAATATAAGCATCCACCTCTTTTGACAAAGGGGTTGTGTTCCATGTGTGTAAATCAAGAGAATATTTAACCTTTGAATTCCATATTTGGTAAACATACACAAAGTGCAAGACTCAGGGAATGGTGCTCAGGATACCCCAAATTGGTAAACTATGAAAACTTCATCAGGAAAATAATAATGCTTCAAGGCCATTCTGGATAGAGACTCCTAGTCATGATCTCGGTGTGGGAAAGGGGAGGCACAAAATTCGGATCATGTGAATATGTGAACATTTATGAGAGAACGTGGATGAGACAATGTGGTATAAAGTCACAAACAGCCCGAAGAGCTGTGAAAAGCAGAAAAACAGCCTCACCCCCTCACTTGGATGGGAAAATAGATCTCTGCCCGCATCTCAAGTGACTCACTGCAAACAAGCTAACAGCAGAGGGCAGGAGTGCCAACAGGCAGCAGCATCCGGGCACCGTGCTGTACCCGTGCAATGTGTTCTCGATGCCCTTTGGAACCTGGGACTGTCCTCTAGATGTGCGCATGTCCCGGAGATAGTCTAACCTTTGCCCTGAAGATGCTGTGCCTGAGATATTCTGTAATTCTGCCTGCAAATTCCCTACCCTTCGTCAGCTCTTCTACAAAATGAAGTTCTCGCCTCCGCCCAGGACCCAGTCTCTGCAGCGTGAGTGCAGCTGGGTCCACCAGCGTAATGAAACCTGAGCTCTCTGTCTCTCAGAGCAGGACACTTGGCTATTTCGCTGGTTCATGGTGAGAATTTCAGCAACACTGTGAAGGGGCTGAAGGAAGAGAAACCAAGGCATGGCATGTGGTTACATGGAAACAGGCTGAGACCAATGTAATATGTAAGTTTGCATTAAAATAATGTAAAATTAGACATGTAGACCAAACAAATCCAGTGAACACTTTAACCTAATTGTTACTATAGAACACATGCTCTAGAATTATGGAATATTCATTCCTTCCAAGTGCTCATGGAGCACTCATTCATGATAGAAATACAGGAGATCATAAAGCAATTCTCCAGAAATTTAAAGTAACAGCACAACAAAATTTGCTCATATGCCTGGGAAACTAGGACTAAAAGAAGTCAAAAGTTGGCAGGGAAGGAGTAGAATCTGAATCAGTGGTGGAAAATCACCAATGCCAAGCTGTGGGCTCTGGGGTCCTCAGTAGACACTGGATAAATAGGCCACATACGTCCTCAACAAGCTGAAACTCAAAGTCCACTGCTGAAACTCTACCACACACATAAAAAGCTAACTTCAAGGTACATTTATTTTGAGAGCCGAAGGGGACTATCCACTGAGTTCAAGGGTTGAGCTGGTTTCCCACCTGGTCTCATTAGAGTTGACCCAGGAGTTCAAGCAGCTGGAGCCTACCCAGTACAACTTGCAGAGTGCAGGAGTCATGGAAACCTCTTGCTTTTCACAGAGAGGCTCTCCTCTCTTCCAGAGCAGAAAAAGATGCAACCGGTCAGGGTGTCAGGTTGCTTGCCTTGGATTGACCAACTAGACCAATCTCTCATTTGGGCCAAGAGGGGTCATGATCTACACTGGCTCTCCTCGTAGGAAGGAACCATCAAGATAATAGAAGCAGACTGTCCCTAAAATCTACATTTATTAAAGACACCAGTCTTTCATGCAAAGCCTGACCCAAACAGTGAGATATCTACGATTCCTGAAGATTAAGGAGGTGGGGCCATCATGTTTGACACTCTATGTCAAAGACAAAGCTAAACTGATAAAGTGAATGATCAAGAAACGTGCTATGTTTGGTATGGGTTATGGATGCAAGAGAGTAAAAAAGGTGGTGCGGGAAGAGCAGAGGGAGGGTCATCTTTGTCTTTACAGAGGAAAGGAAAGTGTGGACAGACTCTCAAGTCATGCGTGAAAGCCTAACGTGGGCTTTTTCAAGCTTGATGCTGGCCCATTCTGTAAGAGAAGCACTTGCCTGGACATCCCTCTTACTCTGTCCTTGTGGGAGGGTCACACTTCTCCTACCTGTCATGGCACCTTTTCCACCTCTATTCCGGACTGCTAGGTGAAGGACACACAGTTCTCTAGGGAATAACACCCTCCTCCCCTGTTCTTCTATCATGACTAACTCTAGCAAGACTCCACAACATCTATAAAAGGGGGCTCAGTGGCAGAAGTCTGGACACCTAATGTCCAGAAGAACTGGAGAGTCGGTAGACTTCTAATCCCACACGTAATAGACTACCCTCCTCGTCACACATGGTAGTCTGATTTGTCTTCGTAGCTTCAGTTGGGATGAAGTTTCTTGATTCTCTACAGCCAAATACCATCAGAAATAATATTCAGTAAAAGTTAAATTTAAATTCAGTGGTTTGTGCCACTAGAGGGACAGATCCTCAGGGCATCTCAGTAAAAGGGATTTTGAGAAAGGAGGTAAGATCAGATATATGATTTGGGAGATGCGATTAAGGAACTGCAATTTATCTCTGGATGCAATTTTGTTTGCTCTTCTACAAGAAGTGTTTCAGTGTTTGAGTTTCTCAGTGGATCTTATCCAAGACTTGAACAAAGCAATGGTCACTCTTATCGGCCGGGAGGCAGTAATGCTTGGTCACACTCTGTGGTTTGGATAGTGGTCTGGTTTTGGGGTAGCTCAGATACATTCTTGTTGAAGAGGAGTCTTATTTTCTTTCTTTCTCCATCCTTATCACAGAATGCCCTTGTATTGCTAATGTTTTGTGAAATTGTTTCTGTTCCATCAGAGAGCCTTGGAATGAGCTGAGAAACAAAAACAACAAAACAACACCCATCTTTAAGGTGCCCTTTAATTGTCCAGGTTTGGTGCAATTGTGGAGTTATTGAAGATGCCTCGGGCCACCATGAGCATGCTAAGACATGGTTTCCCATCATTCTCATTCCCTGTAGGACAGCTTTCTTCTCCATGTCTCCTTATAGCTGTAACTAGCACTGACTTCCATGCCGGCTGGTCACCTGTTCATTGCTCCTCTGGCATCTCAGAGGTAGGAGCATGGTCCCTTTCAGGTGAAAGCCTGAGGTCCTAGTTCCCAGGACCACAGATACCAGGAGGAAGTTAGAGGGGTTAAAACCAATAACTGTTTTTTTCTTTCTTGAGTATCTTTTCTCACAGTCTGAGAAGGGAATGCTCATCAATTTCAAGTACGTAAAACTCACCCCTCGAGATGCTACCTGGAGTATCATTGTCACCTTTTTTGCAAATTCTTATTTATATTAGGACTTAGGCCCACATAGCCCAGCTTGCAGATTGATAGCTTTATTCTTCAGGAGGGAAAATATTTACCCGCACAAGCAAATAAAACTGTGACAATTTCAAGGCGGAACAGGAGAATGCACAGCAGGCAGGCGGAAGTTTACAAATCATTAGATTTGTTTACTTTATAAAATATGCAATTCATTCAGAGTAATTAATCTGAAAAGCAACATTAGCTAGGATTTATGTGCGACGTTCATGTACCTGAGCCACTTAAAATCATTTCCAAAAAAGGGAAGAACATCTGGGTTGATGAAGTACGTATCTTCCACCAATTAGGCATACCTACAGTCCTGTGCCTCTGGGGTCCAGGCACGTGCTTAATTGCCTCTCCACGTTTCCCCCCCTCTGTCTCTCCAGTTCCATCATTCTCCTGGCCATATAGATTTGGGAGGATTTTATATGATTTTGGTAGCAACATCAGTTGTCTTAAAGTGCACAGTTGTCTCTGGGTGGTCAAGGTTGACCCCAAAGTCTGATCTGAAAGTTCTTTGAGCTTTGATGGAGTTGTTCATATCGGAACTTGGGATGTGTCCCGTCCACTCAGCCCCTCACATCATCTGCTCTCGTCTCCATCCTCGTGACTGTCAGCAACTGATCCTTGGGTCTAAACCTGGTTACTCTCACGGGTTCTTTCCCGTAGTGACTAAGTTACTCCGGTGTGTGAGCTGTGATGCTCTTCCCATTTCTGCAGTCCCTAGACCTCCGAATGCTGGGACATGCTGTTTCCACCACCCACCTGCTGAGCAATGACCTCAGTACTGCCTTCCTTCATGATGCCATGTCAACTACATAGAACACCTTGACCACTGCTTCTCATGACAACCCAGTAACTCTTAAGGAACCAGATAGGATCCCACTTCCTCTGTGAGATTCTTCCTAGGTTCTTCATCGTTTGCATTTTGTTTTTAAGTGAATCACTAAGAGATGCAAAAGTGCAAGGGTTTGCATGATTTGATTTCAATCATATGGTGTTCCAACACCCATTCCTTTATCAGTGTTCATTTCCCAGCACCAATGTTCCCAGTTTCTCCACGTCCTCCTCCACTCCCACCTCTCTCTGTCTCTCTGTCTGTCTCTCTGTCTCGGTCTCTCTCTCTCCCCTTGGGTCTGGACTGAGCCATCAGAGTGAGCCCATGTAGACTGTACCGTACAATAGGCAAGAACATAGGGACTCATGAAAATGGGTGAGATTCCTCGTGTGTCTGGACTGGTTTGGATGAGGCTGAGCATCTTTTTTCCTTTAAGCTGCCTTTAGTAAATAATTTCATAAATTTTAGTATATTGAAAGAGTCAGTTTTTCCTTTTCTCACAGAAGCTCAGCCTGGTCCTTGACAGTAGATTCTGGGCTCTGGCCCATCCTAGTCTTTGGGATGCAGATTTCAGGTGGCAGCCCAGTCTCCTCTTTGGGATGCAAATCCAAGTGCTTGCAGCCCAAGAAAGGTTCGGTTTTGGTTTTGTATCTTCTTTCCAGAGGTCAAAATTACTGGCCTGCAGATGCAAGGAAACAATACATGCCATGCCTGCCTCAATGTTCTTTCTGTAACTTCTTTTGATGACATCACTGTATTGCTCCCTTTAGAGGTACCATGATCAATAAAAGGAGATTTCTGGGCTCTCTACCTTTGTCACAGGTCTGAGAGAACCTGGGCCCTCCATGACATAAATTTCTTTCCCGTTCCTTGTCTCAGCACCTCCAACTGAAAGAATATTCACGTCTCATGTCTCTCTCTCTCTCTCTCTCTCTGTTTCCTTTTAGGTGCTATGGTTAGCAATACTGTTACTGAAAGGTATCATGTGTATCATTTTACTACTGTCCGTTCAGCGCTCACTCAGTTCTTGTCCAGAGTGTAGCACTGTAGCACTGTAGTACTGTAGTCCCATTGTTCACCGATTTGCTCCAGTGGGCACCAATAACGTTTCCATTGTGAGACTTGTTGTTACTGTTTTTGGCATATTGAACACATCATGGGTAGCTTGCCAGACTCTGCCATGTGGGCGGGATACTCTCAGTAACTTGCCAGGCTCTCTGAGAGGGACAGAGAAATTGAACTCGGGTCAGCTGTGTGCAAGGCAAATGCCCTACCCGCTGTGATATCACTCCAGCCATTTCCAATTATTATTAACATAGTGGTCCCTTCTTTGTCTTAACTGCACTCCCCCCAAAACTTGTGGCAAGCTTCTTACCATGTCCCTCATTTATACTGTCTTTGGATATTATTATCATACTGCTTTTTTAAATAGACAGTATAGACACAGCTATATAATGCAATACTATCACGAACTTTGTTTCTCCATCTTCCTTCTCTCATGATGCTGCTAAAGGTGTCTATGGGCTGTATTTAATGCCTGATTGCTTGCAAGCTCGATGTGACCTAGAAATGAGATATGTGTCCTATATTTTAACTGAAATATGCTCTTTCCATGAGCATTCAAAAATTCTATTTTTTCATATCATTTTATATGACCCAGAAAAGTGTTTTCTATACTTCACTTTGCCATAATTTTTCAAGTATCTCACTACACCCCAAATACTAACTGTTCTAGTTAAGTATCTAGCATTTATTTTTATTTGCGGCATCATGATTTACAACACTGTTTGTACTAAGGTTTCATTCATACAACATTTAAACACTCTGCTCTAGAGAAGCGAGCCCGTTTCCCTCCACACCTTGGCCCTCTCCTACCCACCCCTACCCCTCACTCTGGGTAAAAGTGCTGTAGACCTGTGATCGGGTTCTTTTGCCTTTGGCAAATTGTTATTCCCTTACCATGTCTTTTATATTCCACATATGAGAGAAATAATTTTTCAACTGAACCTCTCCTTCTGACTATGACACTTTCCTATTCCTTCTCAAAGGAATTTTATTTCAAAGATTTTAATATTTTATGTGCAAAGTAAAATATTTGAGAAGATATTCAGAGAATAAGAAATCTACAAATCTTAAGTTGAGGTCCCAAACAACAAATCATGAAAAAGTTATCAAAGGGCAGCCCAGAATAACCGTATGGCAAGTAGGGCACTTGCCATTCACACAGCTGACTGAAGTTTGATTCCTGGCACAGTTAGGGTTCTCTGAGCCTATCCGAAGTGACCCCTGAGTACAAATCCAGGAGAAACTCTGAATATTGCAGGGTGTGAGCCCAGAGCAGAAAAGAAAGGAAGAAAGAAGGAAAGAAAGAAAGAAAGAAAGAAAGAAAGAAAGAAAGAAAGAAAGAAAGAAAGAAAGAAAGAAAGAAAGAAAGAAAGAAAGAAAGAAAGAAAGAGAAAGAAAGAAAGAAAGAAAGAAAGAAAGAAAGAAAGAAAGAAAGAAAGAAAGAAAGGAAAGAAAGAAAAAGAAAGAAAGAAAGAAAGAAAGAAAGAAAGAAGGAAAGAAAGAAAGAAGGAAAGAAAGAAAGAAGGAAAGAAAGAAAGAAAGAAAAAGAAAGAAAGAAAAAGAAAGAAAGAAAGAAAGAAAGAAAGAAAGAGAGAGAGAGAGAGAAAGAAAGAAAGAGAGAGAGAAAGAAAGGAAGGAAGGAAGGAAGGAAGAAAGAAAGAAAGAAAGAAAGAAAGAAAGAAAGAAAGAAAGAAAGAAAGAAAGAAAGAAAGAAAGAAAGAAAGAAAGAAAGAAAGAAAGAAAGAAAGGTTATGAAAATTTTTTGGTTTGGGAGCTCAGTACCCAGATACTGAGCACAGAGAAAGGAGTTCTCTTCACCAGAACTTAATCCATGTCATACTCTGGGGAAAGATCCTTGCGTTGACTTGTAACTTAATGCTGGAAACAACTTGCAAAGTACACAGCATCCTCCACAATTTATAGTGCTACTCTCCCCCCTGGAAGATCAGAGACCAAGGAAGTGTTCTTATGTCTGGAGCCATTGAGACTCATTACTCAGTTCCGGCTCTCTCTGCTGAGAGGGTGGTCCTAGTAGCTGGGTGGTCTAAGATAAAGGGGAGATTCAGGGTCAAGTGGGAAAATAACAACCCCAGTGTTAATGTCTTGGAAGCCCCCTTGTTCTTACTTTTTCTTCAACTACCCCACCTCTTCTGCTCAGAGAACAAAGGAACCAAAGATGCAATAACAAAAGAGACCAGGAAAAAGAGAAAGAAAATAAAGAAAACACAGCAAAAGCCAATGATTTATCTCCCTGAGGGACATAGTAAATTCTGTTGGATAAATTTTAATTTTCAAAATGTTATAGGCCTGAGAAAATATCAAGTTGAATTTTTTTCAACACTAGAATGCAAACATTATTTTAAAAGACAAATGATTGTTTTGTATTTATTTCATCTCTGATACTATGCTTTTCTATATACTCAAAACTGTTGGATTTTTAATTTATTTAAAATAATGTTAATGATGGAATAAAAGATAAGGAATTTTTAGTTAGTAACCTACTATTTGTCAAAAGGGATTACAGTATAAATGATTTCATTTACAAATTCAAATATTCATACAGTTCAAAATTGGGATTCTTTACTTTAAAATATATTTAAAAATCAAGATTTGTTTCAACAGTGAGTTACCAAAATTGTCTATGACAATTCCAGTTCCACATAAATTACAAAAAAAATTCCAATGCAGACAAACACATTTGTCAAATATAAATGATACCTTTGGTGATACATGCAGAACAAGTCAAAGGGCGTTTCTCTCCACAAACGACTGAGCCATGGATTTTCAGGCATTTATAGCTATTCTAAAGTGACACTATTGAAAAATAATCTGGGTCTTTGAGAACAATACCCTTATGCAAGCTACAGGAACTGTTTTTCGCTTTCCAATCCTGGGAGCTTCAGCTGCAGCAGGATTAGCCGTATCAGTGGGAAGCCATCTTCAAGGTCAGGGCCGTCCTTCAAAGTGTGCTTGTTTGTTTTAAACGTACTGTTCCTCCAAAAGGACTATACACCTGCATTTTACTAAGATCTGGCTGATTCCATGAAGAGGAGCACAAGTGCAGCCGTGGAAATAAATTTAGGAACTCTTCTTCAAGGGACAAGAATAAAACTCTTGAACATACATGAAAATGCATCTTTCCAGCCTGGAGACACGGGACAGCAGAAAAGGTTGGCATGCAGCCACTCCGGGCCTGAACCCACCGTCACAGAAGGTCCCCTGAATCCCTGATCATAGAATCAGACGTACAGCCCCGAGCACTGCCAGGTGAGGCCCCCAAACAGAGAAGAACACACACTTCCTGCTATATAAGCTCCCCTCCTCTCTATGAACACACTCTTTAGGTTGCAAGAGTTGAGTTTGGAAATTAACTCATACAATGATCAAACACCCACCCCTCCACCAGTGCACATCTCCCACCCTCAATGTCCCCAGTAATATCCACCCCCCTTTCCAGCCCTCTCCCTGCCTCTATGGCGGACACTTTCCCCCATACTCTCTCTCTACTTCTGGGCATCATGGTTTGCAATACAGATACTGAGAGGCCATCACGTTTGGTCCTTTATCTACTTTCAGCACACACCTCCCATCCCGACTGATCCCTCCAACCATCATTGACTTAGTGATCCCCACTTTGGTCCATCTGCCTTCTTCCCCAGCTCATGAGACAGGCTTCCAATCATGGAGCAGTCTTCCTGGCCCTGTGTCTACTGTCCTTGGGTGTCAGTCTCCTATTTTATTTTCTCATATTTTATTTTATATTCCACAAGTGAGTGCGGTCATTGTATGTCTGTCCCCCTCTTTCTGACTCATTTCACTTAGCATGATACTCTCCATGATCATCCACTTAGAAGCAAATTTCACAACTTCATCTTTCCTAACAGCTGCATAGTATTCCACTGTGTAGACGTGCCAAAGTTTCTTTAACCAGTTTGTTTATTGCAGTACTGTTCACAATAGCCAGAATCTGGAAACAACTCGAGTGTCCGAGAACAGATGACTGGTTAAAACTCCTCCATCTTAGCCTTTACACTAAACCCTGGTGACTTCCTCTGTACCTGCTAATTTATTAGCACCATTTTGTTAGCGTAATAGCACAACCAAAATGTTAATTTTATCATGGCTGAATATGGTGAAACCTTAAGATCACTTCTTAGTTTTGTTCTGGAACTGGATGGCCTGTAATGACCCATATGAATTTTCTGTCAAATTTTCATTGAAGATGAATAATAATTTAGGAAAAAAGAGGATTACGCACTTGTATGCTCCTGAAAGATTTATGGCTTCACCTTGCCAGCAACTCAGTAGGCGGAATTCAATCACAGCCCCGGAGAGTGACGGTTGTATTCATGGGGTATGGGTGGGAAGCTCTGGGTGGGCTCACCCACATATCATAGCTAGACGCTTGGACATAACGTGTGTCCAGCAGCTCAGGTCAGACCACAGTGCAGTATTCATTTCTCTC
The DNA here is from genome assembly GCF_027595985.1 of Sorex araneus. Classification (NCBI taxonomy): domain Eukaryota; kingdom Metazoa; phylum Chordata; class Mammalia; order Eulipotyphla; family Soricidae; genus Sorex; species Sorex araneus. Next base: position 100,812,406 of record NC_073302.1, read on the forward strand.
CGTAAATCTTTGGCTTATATGTTCACCGTTATTTCCGTGAAAGAAACACATCTACACAGTTGCTGTGATTTGACCAATTAAACTATACATATGTGTATGTATGTGTGTGTATGTTTGAAATGTTTCAAGTCTCTTAGAAAAGTGACTAATTTTATAAATAAATAAAAAATAATATTTTTCTCATTTCAGGGCTGGAGCGATAGCACAGGGCCTTTCACGTGGCCAACCTGTGTTTGATTCCTCTGCCCCTCTCGGAGAGCCCGGCAAGCTACCGAGAGTATCCCGCCCGCACGGCAGAGCCTGGCAAGCTACCCGTGTCATATTTGATATGCCCAAAACAGTAACATTAAGTCTCACAATGGAGACATTATTGGTGCCCGCTGGAACAAATCGATGAGCAACGAGATGACAGTGACAGTGACAGTTTCTCATTTCAAATAGGCATGCAGTTTTACTTATTTTATTTAATAAAAAGGTTTAATAGAGTGTAGGGGAGGGGCTGGAGAGACAGTACAGAGGTTAAGGGGCTGCCTGGCACGATGTGTAATCTCGGGGCGGTTTGGGAGAGCCCCCGTGGCTCTCTCTCGTGGCCCAGCGCTCAGTGGACTTATGCAGCTCCCCCACCCGGGACGGCTGATGCCAGGGGCGGACGAAGGAGGAAACGAGGGCCAGGCTGACTGGTGATCAGGTGCCGTGTATTCCATTCTCCCCGCGCGCCTGTTCCAGTCTCACTCAGCCCCCCATTCCCGTCTCCTCCTGTCTCTCCTGCTCGTCTCTCCGTGCTCCCTCTCGCAGCCGCATCTCTCGTCTCTCCATGTTCCTGCTCCTCCATTCTTCCCCACATTCTTCACTCTCTGTGCCCCTTGCCAGTCTCTCCGTGCTCTGTCTTGCTGCCCTGGTCTCTCTCATCTCTCTCAGGCTCCCCTTGGCAGTAGCAACCACACACCCCGTCAGGTAGCACAATCAACATATGAAAGCCTTTCTTCAACTCAAGGGCATAATCCCCCTTAGGGGTGCTTCTCCTCTCCTTAGTCCAATAACTGAACTAACATCTTAATTATCATCTTAATTCTACTTACGAATATTAGTTATTTTGTATGGACACAGCAAGAGATACATTGAGCTTGTAGGATGGCTCTCCAGGGGACATCTCGCCATAGACTCAGACTACAGTGCTCAGGCAAAATTATCTTTCCTAACCCTAGCAGGGTTTAAATCTAGTTATTACTTTTTGGATCATGACAGAATTTGACCATGCTCTTAACTTATAGTAAGTATTATGGCGCTTTAGCCTGGCCCATTTTGATGCCAAGATAGCTCTCCGCTTGCCTTGGATCCATCCAGTCCCTCGTTGGGACACTACTTTTGGGGTTCTAGGAAGTAAGGGCAACTGAGGCTTAAGTTGAGAGAACAGATGCCCAGGGGATAATATTATCTGGAATCAATTAACTCCAAGTTGCAAAAGCATAGCATTAACTGTCTTCTTATGTCTTTACAAAAAGGACATTACCCTGAATTAACTATGCGAAGGACTTAAGGAGAAGAGGAAAGCAATATTTGCAAGTTAACAGAGCACAAAGAATGAGGTTACAGATAAACAACAGAGGAATGGGAGCATTGTGATGGGAGTAACCCAATAAACCTAAGCTCCCTGTGGCAAGGCAGAAAGGACAAACCAATGTTATACTACATCACACAACAGATCCCAGTTTGGTTGCTGGCACACATACTGTCACTGAGCACAGAGTCAGAAGTAAACCCTGAGAACCACCAGGTGTGACCTACCTGCCTCCCCCAAACGATATTAATATAGTCTACCCAGAAACATATACAAATACACTAGTTAAAGAAGCTGATTTATGCAGTGATTTTCTTCTAAAATCACTAATGCCTTTACATTTTCTGGCCCCTATCTAACACTGTTTTTAGTACTTACTGTGATGTTTGTGAAGGTTCACATAATATATAGACTGTAAGATCTGAAAACTGTAGAAGTCTAGACATTTAGCAAACTCACGGCTTCTCAAATCTGGGAAAATATCCCACAGTGATTTCAGCAATCGAAAAGTAGCACATCTGAAAAAGCACATTGAAATAAACTCACAAATACTATGATTCTGGGTTACCTACTGTACTAAACATTAGAGAAAATGACCCAGGTTTCCTAAGCCGTATTTTAAGCAGAGGTTGGAATTTTTCCTTTTGCTTGAATATGTGCATGAAATAGAATGATAGGGTCGTGGGAACCCAGGAGCCATTGAGAAAACAGATTCGGGGGACCCGACAGACTCCCCCTGAGGAATCCTGGCATCCGGGTCTCTATCAGCTTGACACTGCAGGGTGAGTCTCACACTGTCAGTACCTATCATGTAATGTCCAGGACTTCAGCTCTGAAACAAAAAAGATCCATTTTTCAAAACCTGACACCGCGATTTGGATGCAAATCAAGTGAGGTTAATTCTAGCAGGAATGCAGAACAGCAATGGAATAATTCTAAATTCTGACTTTTCCCTTCTGTTAAGCTGAATAATTTACTACATGAGAGCAGGAAGCTGGGGTGGGGTGGGGGGGTGGATTCTAAGCCCCAGGCATAAATCACACCGCACATTACCCACTAAAATGTGCCTGGCTTACAAGGCAGATTTCTGAATGATGCCTTGTAGTGACTGTCTCATTATTTCAGGATTAGCTTTACACTTTATCTTTGGTTGGCTTGCTGACCGCCCTCCGAATGGCTCCAACCTGCTCCGTAATTTGTTCTGCTCTTCGGACCCTCCCTTTGGTCCCTTCTCCTGTAGGATAAAGAATGCCAGTGCAGATGGGAGCTCCTGGGTGCTTGTCTGAGCAGTGTCGCAGAAGAAATCAGGGTCCGTGGGGAGCAGGGGGAGGGGACAAGCCCACCTGTGCCCAGCTCTGAGCACCACCGACTCACAGGTTTGCCAGCACATGAATACGCAGCCGAGGAGACTGTCATTCGTAAATTGTCGGAGCAGAAAATGAGTCTTTCTGGCCTGCGACAAAACTGATGTGTTATTAAACATGTGGATGAATTAAGTCATTTTATGAAGATGGCCTGGGCAGTCCCTCGAATTGCTCTAAATAATATATGTTTCAAAAGCTACCTGTCAAAATGAGCACTGTAGGTGCTTCAAGGAAATGATCTTATTTAGACTTTTTTTCTTTCTCTAAGTAATGAAGCAAAGCTCTGCTCCGCGCTTTGAACGCAATGTGCAAATCTACCAAGGTGTTTTCCGTCGGAATTCTTAGATCAGGGGTGCAGGGGTCAGCTGGCAGTGGGACCCCTCAGAGCAAAGCAGAATCGCTCTGCGCTGGTCCCCGGGACCCTTCTGTCAGCTGGGAGAGGCCCGCCAGCCACAGCAGGTAAGGCTGCTTGCAGGAGACGAGCTCGCCTCCCTCAGGCTTCTCCTGGAGCTGCCGGAATGTGTGACTGAGAGAGAGATTAGTGGGAGAAAAGGGCCCAACTGAGCTCCACACCAGAGCGTCAAGTCCCCGCCTGAGGGGTCTGGGCAAAGAGAAGGGAGGAGGGGGGTCCTGGAAACTGCAGGGTGATGTCGTCTTTAGTCAGAGTAAAGCTGGGATTCCCAATTGGGAGGACATGCACACACACACACACGCACACACATGTGCACACACGCACACACATGTGCACTGGCACACACACACATGCACACACGCACACACATACACCCACCCTCACATGCACATGCACTCACACACATATGTGCACACACATGCACGCACGCACACATGCACACATGAACGCATGCAGGAGCACACACGCACACACACGTGTGCAAACACACACCATTGTTTAGTCCTTCAAAGGAGGAGAGGTTGTCTTTGCTGAAAGCTCAGGGATTTAGGGTGAGGCGAGGGGCAGGGATTTGGGGGAGGGGCGGCAGGGGTCCTGCCTGGCCTCAGTCCTGGGTGCCCTTGCTTTCGCACCTGCGCTGGCCGTGGGCTCGCTCTGGACAGGCAGGGAGCGCGCGCCCCGAGCCCTTCCGGGGAGATCCTGCACCGCAGCAGCCGCCGCTAAAGGCCCTGACGCGCGGGTTCGCCCCGGTGGGCGCGGGCCTCGTGGGCATGGGACTCTGCAGCTCCCGGCGTGAACTCCGGCCGCCCCCACGGCCCAGGGCCTGACCCAGCGCGGGACTGGCAGGACACAGGCCAAGAGGGTCCCAAGGAGGGGAGCGGCGCAGGGGGAGGGCAGCTCGCGATCCTGCTCTTGGGTGGGTGGGGTGGGGGGGTGGACACAACTCCGGATAGAGCTTCGGTCACCTTCCCCGGGACACACTCGTGCTTTGTGTTAAATAACTAGACCCTTCGCTTTCAAACTTTTTTCCCCGAAGGAAGTTTTTTTCAATTAGTTTTTTATTTTATTGGATCACTGTCAGAGCATTACAAAGTCGTTCACGATTAGGTTTCAGTGATACAATGTCCCCACACCCTTCCCTCCACCAGTGGAATCTCCCAGCACCGGGTCTCCAGTTTCCCTCCAGTCTCTCCAGCCAAGCCCCTCCCCAACCTGCCTCTACGACAGACACCTCTCCTCTCTCTCTCGCCCTCTCTCTCCTCTCCCCCATCTCTCTTCTCTCTCTCCCTCTCTTTCTCCTCTCTCTCACTCCCTCTCTCTTTCTCTCTCTCCTCTCTCCCCCTGTCTCTCCTTTCTCTCTCTCACTCTCTCTTTCCCTCCTCTCTCTCACTCCCTCTCTCTCACCTCTCTCTCTCCCTCTCTCTCCTTTCTCTCTCTCACTCCCTCTCTCTCTCCTCTCTCTCCCTCTCTCTCTCCCCCTCTCTCCCTCTCTCTCCTTTCTCTCTCTCCCTCTCTCTTTCTCCGTCTCTCTCTCTCTCTCTCTCTCTCTCTCTCTCTCTCTCTCTCTCTCTCTCTCTTCTCTCTTCATTTGGGCACTATGGTTTGCAATACAGACACTGAAACATTATTATGTATATTACTTTCCCCACTTTCAACACTCAGTACTTGTCCGGAGTGATCATTTCCAACTAATGTTGTCACCTTGGACCCTCCTCGACGACCCTCTACCACCCCCTCCAACCCTTGTGGTAACTTTGGTACTTTTTAAAGACCTTTCTTTCAGAAAAGTTAAAGTCAATCTTAAAGTTTTACTCATAGCTTCAATTACAGACCCTTGCCATTTTATATGATATATATTAAAGTTAATATATATCAAATATAAAAAATGTTTGTTATATAATCAATAGATTATATTATTGATTATATTAAATCAACAGATTTGTATTTGCAATATTTATATATGTGCATAGGTCTATATTTGTGTGTGTTTATAAACATGCTATAAAACAGAAAGACATGTAAAATTTATTTGTGTACATTATCTCAGCAGGAACTGGGAGCCAAGAATTGCCCATGAGAGGCGTGGTGAGAAGGAGCATGGCCTCTGACTGCTAGGCCATGGGCCACCAGGGTTCGATGTTGAAGGCTGACAGGGGTCTGTTCTCCTTCGCTTGAGTTTTAACAAAATCTCCTGGGTCCTTCGAGATATTTCAAAAGGCTGACATGGTCTGCATGCAGTGCACCTGGGAATACGCGCCCCCCCGCAACACTGAGTGGTCCCCGGAGCTGCCTTGGGGGACACCTCAAGTGCTCCTCCAGCTGGGAGTAGTCTCCGAGAAGCTACCAAGTTGTGGCTTATTTGAAAAGGGGGCAAATGCTATTCAGGACATCTCCAAAGTCACCACGGAAATTCTGTAAGTATGTGTGCATTTCGACTCTAAGCATTATAAATTTCTAGTAAGTGGGACCCCTCAGGTGAAGCCGGCAACCACCAAGGAAGTGCCGGAAAGGGCTGGCGAGCTGCTAATCACGCAGTGAGACGGACGGGCTCCTGACCACGGAGCGTCAATACTCGCTTTCTTCAGTGGAAAGGAAACGGAAACGTTCTTGGAGCAGACTTTCCCCCCAAGGATCTAGTTCGTGAGCATAGTGACGTGACTGTGACTGTAAAGTGAACTTTATTTTTTTCTTAGCAACCCAGTAGGCACCATTTGGGGCTCTTAGTCACCAGACCTCATCCAAAGGACAAATGTTTCCCACAATCCACACTCTTTGGCCTTCAGGACTTTCAATTCAAATGCACATTTAATTTCTTTCTGATGGCATTCCCCTGGCAACCAGTTTGGGGGAGGGAGGAAGGGGGTGGCGGCAGCTGGCAGTGCTCAGGCTTTACTCCTGGGCTCGGGGGTCACTCCTGGTAGGGCTCTAGGGGCCATCTGGGGTGTTGTGGATGTCGATTTTTCTGCGCTGGTGGGTTCTTGAGAATCATATGAAAGGTTTGCATGCAAACTATGGTAGATAAAAAGTTAGAGTTTATGATACAGATAAAGGGAGAAGGGTCTGCTGGGTCCCTCTTCAGACGCCCAGGCCTCTCTTTCCCTTGTGAATGACATCACCAGACCTGTCTCTAGTGATGCCCGGTCCGGTGAATGACATCCCTGTGCTGTCCCTTGCAGTCCACTCGCCTCTCCTAGCAGGACGAGTGAACGACAGAAGGAGTGGGGGAAGAATGCTCAGGTGTCTCCTCAGGCGCTGGAGCCCTGGAAAGTCCTGGAGGTGACTTGACCTGGATGCTTCGTGTCACTAAGTGTTTTGCTTGTTTTTTACTACGTGTTTATTTACCTGACATTCTTCCATGGGGAAAAATGCATACGAGTCGCAGAGGCATCTTTTATTTAGAAGCTCCGACTAATCACACAAAGGGGAAGAGACGCTCGCCCAGAAGAGCCAGAGGAAGACCTTGGCTCTTCCCCTTGGCGCTGCTTTACAAAACCAAAATGTGTTGAGCTGCTAAAAATGTATAGTGCTGTCCACAGAAGCCCCCGGAGTGGGGTCTGGATGCTGGAAGCAACGTTTTAACAGCTCTAATGTATGTCATTGACTGCAATTAAAGCATGGCACGTGTGGATAAAGACATAAATGTTTGGGAACGCTCTCTTTGGACGAGAGCGTGTGAACTGGTTTTACACGACGCTCCCGGAGCACGCATATTGGAAATGGCCTGAATTCACGCTGCTCTCGGTTGAGCTCATTCGAGTCTAGGAAAATGAGAGTCACCAGAGAGAGTCAATTTGTCTTGAGATTCATAGAGCCAGTTGCCTTCTCTTGAATTACCCATTTTTTTTGTGTTTTATGTGTTTTCCTTACAGTGGCCCTCTAGAGTTGGACAGACTCCAGGCCCCAACGTGGCGCTGCACAGACCGTGGTGGCTTCATGCCCTCCCGGTGCTTGTGACCCCGAGAGCTGTGGAGCCGGTCCCTGCCGCTTCTGTGTCCTGCTGGGGGGCGGGGCGGGGGGGACGCCAGCACTTGGTGAATCCATGACCACGTGGCACAACCAAGTCTCTTACTTTTTAACAATAATAATCCTTTTTTTAGGAAAAAAAATTAGTACCTTGAGGAATTTTTTCCTCTTATTAATGTTTTTTATTGATTAAGGTGCTGTGATTTACAATATCGTTAATGATGGTTTCCTCTGTATAGAATCCTCTGTGTAAATCTAACAACACACCAATGCACCCATTTACCTCCTGCAAGGACCCCAACTCCCCTTCTTTTCAACCACCCCCCACAAACTCAGTCTTGTGGATTGTTTTCTCAGTGTGCTGCCTTTGGCCCTTCCTTGCTTCTTTGCCGTGAATGTAGCTTGTGAGTGAGCCCATTCTAGCCCTTCCCTTCTGACTGACTCTGCTCAGCAAGATAGCCTCCAGTTCCATCCACGACACAATAAATCACATGATTTTGTTCTTCCTTAGAGCTGGGTAGTTGCACTGCTCTGCTCTGTAGCACTGTCATCCCGTTGTTCATTGCTTTGTTTGAGCGGGCACCAGTATGTCTCCATTGTGAGACTTGATGTTACAGTTTTGGCATATCAAATACGCCATGGGGAGCTTGTCAGGCTCTGTCGTGTGGGCAGGATACTCTCGGTAGCTTGCCAGGCTCTCAGAGAGGGACAGAGGAATCAAACCTAGGTTGGCCGTGTGCAAGGCAAATGCCCTACTGCTGTGCTATTACTCCACTCCAGAGCTGGGTAGTATTCCATATATATGTACATTGTAATATACATATATACATATATACACACACATAAATATGATTGTGTGTGTACAAATTCTTGATCGATTCATCTGTAGTTGGGCATGTAGGCAGTTCCCATATCTTGCTGTAGTACTTAGCATGGCGATGAACACAGGTGTGCAGAGAACCTTTTAAATCAATATTTTTTAGTATAACCAAAGTTAGCAGTGAAAAAAGTCCCAGAGTAACCTCGCCAGCACCCAAAACTCCCCACATCCAGTGCAATTTGTAAACACTGTGTTTGGAGGTGGGGCTGAAGGAGGCGTCAGGTGAGGAAGGGACTGCTCATGGGCTGGGCGTCTTTGCCTCCGACTGGCGCTCAGTGTGGTGCCCCCCCCCCAAACCAAGTCTGTACTTCTAGATCCTTCTGTCCAAGTACAGAAATAATCTCTTCCTCCCTTCCACTTTCTGGGCATTTTTATTGCCAGCCTTCCTATCTCTGGGAGCCTCCTCCGTTCTAAACGCACTTTGGGTCTTTTCAATGAGAAACAGCTCTCCCAGGAAAATTTAAAATTCAGCAGGAATGGCCTGTTCTGGACTTATTTTCAGTTCTCATCTTTCTTAGGTGTCCTGAGAGAAACCATGACCTACATAGATATTTGCTTTCCTGCAGGCCGATCCTTCCCTGACTTGCAGAAAGAATTTCTAAAGGATCGTTTTTGTGATGACTTTTGGGACTTTAGTAACTAAAGGTTTGTGTCCAGTGAACTGAATATGGAGATCCCACATCTGAACACAGACGCCTATGATCCACCTCAACGCTGGATCACAACAGCATGATAAACACCGCCAGCCACAAAATAACAAGTATTAGTACGAAGTGTGTGTTTCCAAATGCAGTATAGCCCCAAGTCGATTACTTATCATAGTGATGGGGGTTGTTGGACCCTACTCCACAGTGCTCAGGGGCTCTTCTTGACTTTATGCTCAGGAGTGACCACTGGCTTGACTTGGATTAGAACTAGGGTCAAGGGTCAACAGGATGATGCAAAGTAATCACCTTACCCACCAACTCCACCAAGTTTCCCACTCCTGCGTGGAAGAGAAAAGAATATTGTTTGTGCAGATTGGCAATTTAAAAGCTAATGACTTCTGTGTTCCTGAATGAACTGTAATCCTAAACTCTACCCTCTCAATCAGTATCCTTTTTCATATTCAAATTTCCCCGAGGCAGCTTCTTAGAAGTCCCTGCACGAATGGCTTTCACGGAAGGAATCATTTGTCTTTTCTGTATTTTATTGACAGAAATCATACCAAGAAAATCTTCCTGTTATTAAAAAATACATGCCAGCTTTCGGCCAGTGCACTTCAACATCCCGTTGCAGTCAAGGTTCTGTCCCCAGATCTGCACTGTCCCTGCTCCTCGCCCTCAGGGTGAGACGGGCATCCAGGAGGAAGTACTGTCAGGGGAGAGCATTTCCTGGATGGAAGAGAACACGGGGAACATGGTCCCGGGCACTGACTGTGGTGCCATCTGAAGGGAAGCAGGGATTGTTTCTGGAGCCCTGCTCTCCTGCTCTCCAGAGGGGGCTGGGGGCAGCACGTGGGGCTTGGGGGAGCTCCTCACCGGCATAGGGCAGGCACGGTGTTCAGACGGGGGATGCACACCCTGCCTCCCACCTCTCACAGCTGGGCCTCACGCCCATCACTTCACCCGCCACCCCTGGGGGAAAAGCAGGGTCAACCAAGCTGTTGTCCATTTGAACCCATCCCCTAGGTACAAAGGGTGGGCATGTACTTGCAGGACACAATGCTACTCAGCCCAGAACACCCGGGCCCCTCACCAATGACTGAAGCAGGGCAACTCCAGGACAGATGTTTTGAGGAACTGGCAGCCCAGATGCAAGCGGGCCGAGTGTCTGCGAAGGTGCAGGGAAAGCCTTTGACTGATGCCCTGGACCAATCGTGAGTCTGAAGCTCTTTCTTTTCTCAAGGCACAAAGCCCACACAGAAGGCACCTGTTGCTGCGAGGCAAAGTGAAATCTACTTTGGGTACATTAATGGAATTTGTATCAGCTTTTTTTTTTTTTAAGTAAAATAGATTTTATTTGGAGATTTTTGGAGGGGAGGAGGAAGAGAAAAGCGGGTGAAAGGGGAGAGGAATATGCTCAAGAGAGAACCTGGGATTTTCCAAGGGCGGAAAGAGCCCCTGCACACATCCCAGCACTAGATATGAAAGCATGAAAGTGCACAAGTCTCAAGAGGGGAGATGCTGGCGACACATGTGCTCAGCCACATGGGCACAGGCAGACATGGGCTTGGGCAGCAGATGTGCCTGCATCAGCTTTGAAAGTTCCACACCACGACAAATAAAACCAGAACACGTTTAATGACAAGGAAGCAGTCTCAATTTATCCACTTTTTAGTAGGAAGTGGCACACAAAAATTCAGTAGAGACGAGGGAATTTCAACTTCACACACACACACACACACACACGCACACACACGCACACACAGAGCTATGCATAGAAAAGCACACCTGTATTTTCAGAGAGGGATATTTGGGTCCCACCTGGGGGTACTCGGAGTTTACTCCTGGTTTTGTACACAGGGATCACTCCCAGCGGTGCTGGCGGCAGGGGAAGCTCTGTGTGGATAACCTGGAATTCCAAACCTGTGTCCAGGGATGTGCTGCCAAATGAAACCTTCAGGGTAAACTTGGAGGAAACTGTGCTGTGGAACTCTTCCTTTCCTCCCTTAGCCTTGGGGGTTCCTGTTCTCTGTATTCTGGACTCTAGACAGAATCCCAACTCCCTGCATCTCTCAGGGGAATATCTTTCAATGTCTGAGCACCAGACATGGGGGTAAGGGCCTCACCTCCCGTTGTCCAAGTTGGCAAAGCCTACAACCAAGTTCTCCCAGGGAAAGCGGTGCCTGGCCACAGACCAGGGTGCAGTGACTCGGCCACACGAGGGCTAAAGCTAGGGACACCGTTTCCCCATTAACAGCATGGTAGCAAATGTGCTTGCTCCAAAGGATGCAGGGGACCACTTGGGCAGCCTTCTTCTGCGGAAACTCGCCCTGCCCCAGGTATATGCATTGGCCTTTTTTGGTTTTTTTTTTAACTAGCATTCATTTTCCCTCTGTTAGACTTCAGACTGAATTAATATGGAATGAGAAGCAAGCAAAATGCCGAATGTCTTAAAAGCAATGGGGTCACAGGGTTCTAGGGCCAGAGGAGGCACCTGTGCCTCCTTGCCCCTCTGTCTGTGATTCACTCTCTCAGCAGGGGAGTCTCCAAGGATGACTGACACCTCCGCCACAGCTCTCGCTACCCGACCCCTCCAGCAGACGCTCCCCCACTCACTGCCCCAGGTCCTTCTGCGGACACAGCGCTGGGCTTTTGTTACAGAGCTGGGCATTGTTCATCACAGCCAGTTCCTTAAATAAAAGTCAAGGTCATGCCACTTAGGACTCTGATGGAGGAGTTTGAGGTGATTCACCTGCCAACTTTAGGTGCTGGGTTCTCTGGGGCCAGGTTGGGAGACAGAACAAGGCTTAGGGCACGTGTGTAGCTGCTACCCTCCCTGGGTCAGTTTTCTGCTCTCCATAGTCCTCTTGGGACCGCCGGGGTGATTTCAGGTTCTCCTCAACACCTCTGGGCCTGGCAGGCCCTGCAGAGCCGGTTGGCCAAGGGAAGGGTCGTCAGGCCCCTGACCGTGCACGTGAGCCTTCTCCCTGCACTCCCCAGAGAAGCTGGTTTCTCCCCAAGTTCAAGCAGTGATTCCGCACTTGACTGCAGCGCTGTGCTGGTGCATGGCTTGGCCAAGACGGCAGCAGGGCCTGGCACAGAGAGATCAGCTCTGCGTGTGGGACCCTCCACGGGGAAACTCAGAAAGCTGCTCCTGAATTTTTCAGTTAAACAGAATCTGGGGGACGACTCCAACCGGAGACTGGGAAAGACTCAGGACACTCGCTTCTTCAGCTGCTTAGTGGTGACCAGAAGGATTATCTGTAAATATATCAAAGGGGAAAAATTCGTTTTTGTCATTAGAAAGACTCTGGCCAGCAAGACATCAGGCACGCCTCAACCTTGAGACCACAGGAGAATGGAATAAATGAGTTCAGAAGCAGCGCAATGCTCATGCCAAGGGAATGGGGAGACTTGAAACAGACCCCTTTATGCTGGGAACAGGCTCACAATACATGAGTAGTTTTAAAACGTTTTAGGACTTGATAAGGCAGAACTGCATGGATTTATTTGTCTGAGCGTATAAATTCACTTTATTGATTTTATTCAAGTTAAAATTCCTCTGAGTCACCAAATTTAGACTAATAAAATGTATAAATTAGAAAGTTAAGTATATACTTGTTTAGTGTATATATAATATACTCTATGCATATATTATACTACTTTATAAATAAGAAAAATAAGCATATTAGTGTCATTCTCCCTGGTACATAGAATATATAATTATTCATAATACTATATTGTTCTTAACATTTTTTCTTATTTGTTTTGTTTTAGGGCCACACCCAGCTATGGGCTTACTCCTGGCTCTGTGCTCAGGGATCACTCCTGGTTGGGCTTGGGGACCATATGGAGTGATGGGAATCAAACCTATATTGCCTTTTGCAAGTAAATTGCTATACTGTATAGAAAGTACAGATATAGCTGTACTCTATCTCTCTGGCCCCTCATACATTGCTTATCAAGAGAGACAGTGAGAAGGACTGCAACTTTCCTCTGCCCTTTGCTGCACTTGAGCTGAATGCCCTGCCTTGGCTTCATTCAGACTCCAAAGACTTACAAAGCGGATGTTGATCTACTCGTTCAAGCTATTACAGTTTCCCCAGAACAAGGGTTTTGTTGGATTGGTTTGAATTAGCCTAATTTTTTAAATTAGCCGACTACTGTGAAGCAGCAGATAAAGACTCACTAGTTCCCATAATATAGCAACATTAGCTTAATTCTTATTTCAGTGAAAGAATAAGATCAATGCATTTTGACTGTCAGGAACTCTTTCTATACCAGTACTAACAGGGAACTTGAAATGATTCTTAACTGTTCTAGGGTATACACAGAAAGAAGGTACTTTTATGCCCCTGCTGTAAATCCCTGTATTTAATAGTTCTCCCCTGACAGAAATAATCATATGCTTAAAGTTTGTCAGAGTCTATTATGTGATTAACACTGGTCTATAGTGGATGCAGTGCATTTCATTTCACTAGCCACCATCCACACGACTGGATACTGGAGCTGGAGAGATAGGACAGGAAGTAATTGACAGCTTGCAATTGACCCTGGTTTGATCTGAGCACAACATAAGGTTACTCATATACTTCTAAGGGTCATTTCTGCTCACAGAACCAGGAACAGCTTCTGGGAACTGCTGCGTGAGGCTCAAACCCCATCCTTTTCAAATAAAACAAAAACCAAAACAGGATGTACTTTTACTATCAGACAAAGGAGATAAATAAGGCTAGAGTGGGTGAAGAAACTGTCAGCACCCCGCCCATCTGACCTGCAGCAGGACCTGGATGTCATGAGGTGTAGGGAACCCCGGGTGACAGCTCTCCCACTCCCTTCTCCACTCTCCAAACACCCACTCACTCCCTTGAACAGAACACAGTTATTATCTTCCGCATTCTCAGATAAAGACAAAAATCCCATGAATGATAACAACTACACAGGTAAAGGCAAAGCCCTGAAATTCCAAAATGTTGTTAAGAAATCAGTTAATAAAAAATATCAAAAAATAAGCCCATGTCTAAAGAAAAGCCTGGAATCCGGGCTTTTGGGGATGGATGCTGGGGATGGTGGGCAGGACTGCAGGTGCCTTAGTGCCTCCCGTGGTTCTGGAACAGGGTGTCATTCCTCTCACATCAAGCCTCCCAGGAGTGCGATCAAGAATCCTCGTCCATGGCATAACACACAAGAAGGGATGCTAGTCGTGCATGAAGAAGTCCAATCAGGATTCCAATCAGGATTGGAATTTGATTCCTCCTGAATATCAGAATGCTGTTGACAACCATAGATCTATAGTCTGCTTTAGTCTAGCTTATGTTCTAGACTCAGGGGTTGGCAGGTCCAAAGAGCAAGGTGACACCCATCAGAGCTGGGGTTTCATTGCACCAGGCCGGGTGCTCTGTCTGCAAATATGTGCTATTGTTGATATGATCCTTGCTAAAAAAATAAGTCAAGCCCAACATATATTTTTATGCTGTGTACTATGATTTGTAGGAGAGAAAAAAATAACTCAGAGGCCCAAAAGTCAGTGAATTTATTTAATAAGAAATTGCACAAAGCCAATTAAAAATCCCCTAAGTATGCATGGGAGGCCATATTTCTATCTTACAATCTCTTCTGGGAGTGTCCACTGATATTTTTTAAATGGTGAATATTCTGTTTCTTCTTTCTGTTACCATGTATAGCAAATGAACTGTGGTCTGCTAATATCATTCTTGGGGTAGCTATTTTGCTGTTTTAAATGTTTTTATTTAAATTTTTTTACTCTGACAGGAATTTTACTCCACATTTACCATTAATTCTAATATTTATGCAGCTCTTCCTGTTCAATAATTCTATATATTTTATCTAAAATTACCATGCTATCTTTCACATATACAAAGTAATGCAAGCAGCTTATGGCATATAGAGAGAACAAATGTTCAACTATCCCAGAATTTTTCCCTAACTTTATTTAAACATTATGGTTCACAGAGTTATTCATAATACAGTTATTTCAGGCACTCAGCATCCCAACAGCAATCCTGCTGCCAGTGGGACCTTCCTCCACCATTGTCCCAGTTTTTCCCATTCCCACAGCAATCACAAAATAATTTATTATGTATTTCTTGTTACAACAAACTGGTAAACGAAATCATCACAAAATATTTGTGAAACATTCACAAAAGATAAGCTGTGAAAATGATTAAATCTCACAGTGGAGTTTTAAAGTCACTGTCTGAGAATTTACTGAGCTGCTAAGTTAAAAGGATTTACTGAGCTGTTAAGTAAAATAACTTTATCCCAGTGTGTAACAAAACCGCTGAAATCCTTCTGCTATGACCTCTCCTGTGAGACTCCTTTCAAGTAACTCTCTTTCCCTGTTGTGGAACTCTGGGAATTCTATGACTGCTCCTACTCAGAATAGTAAGTGAGACTCGAAACTGAAGACCAGTAATAAAACTGCAGGAGACTTTCTCTCAGATGGTAAGAGAACAGCAACTTGTGGAAAGCTTGTGTTTATTTTCTCACACCTGCTAGACTTGGCAAATAAAAAAAAATTGGCTTTACAGATTTCCACCCTCCCTGAAGAAAGCATGTGTTTGGGGATTGTGCAAAAATGACAGCATCCCTCCAAATAAAAGTCAGTCTCACACAGCCCATAAAAGGCAGAGGGGAGGCACTCACCCCCTCCCCAAGAAGCTCTCTGTAGCTGAGCTCTCCCGAAGAGCTTATTAGCACTTCCTGCATCCACTCTAACTTCTCTCAGGCTCATCCTGATTCTCCCTGCTAGGTCTCAAGTTTTGGCTGCTACTTAGTTAAGCTGCCAACATATGTCCAGAGCTACAGAGTCCATCCATCCTATGAAGGACAGACAAATGATGACTTTGTTCACAAAGTGGCTGTTAAAACCCAGGGTCAGACTCACGAGGTTCTTCGAGGCTGCATGCAACCAGAGATGGAAAAGCAACCATGATTTGCTCTCAGGTAAAGCTTTGTCAAGGGTGTAGGTTCAAGTACAAGGGAGACAGCATGGATGAGGCATGTCTTCCATTTGGCTCCCTGATTGGGTCCCAATGACAAGGGTTAGGCTTGAAATCAAGGAACTTCAGAGCATCCACCCAATCCTGCAACTGCCTTATCCATGGCTAAAGATGCAGGATTCAGCTCTAAGAAAGGTGCAGGGTCGTAGTGGTGCCCACTCAAGCCTGAAAGGGGGTTGCTGCTCATGTCTTACACATGGCACTCTTGGGCACAGTTGTCTGGAGGAGAAGGGCATGGAAGCCCACTGACAGGTGGACTTGCTCACTAGGTTCCCAGCACCAGGGCTAAGCAACCTTATTGTCTAGCAGCAGGTTTGTACTCAAAGGCCTGCTTAGCTTTTGCTTTGTAGAGTTTGTAGGCGGCATTGGTGCCACGTGCTGGGAACGTTGTTTAACTGGCTCAGGAATTTGCAGGTTGGCTTTGTTGGGTGGGTGAGGAGCTACACCCTTTTCCCATGTCACCAGAGTCTGCCAGGGCAAAAGGCCGCCAATCTGCACGGTTCAAAGTGCCTAGGACTCAAAAGTGCTGGCAGTATTTTAAAAACAGCATCTTGCCTTTTAAAAAAACAGAACAGGTAGATTTATTAATTCCCCACACTTGGGGAGATGGAGCTGCCTCTCTTTGCACTCATCACAATAATATCCCAAGCTGGTCCCGTGATTATTCTTAGGAATGTGATCCTGTATAGAAGTTACATCTAAAAAGGGTAAAACATGCGCACCTTCAAGTTATTGATTCACAAAATGCTTCCTGATTCTCCTCTTAGTCACCCATTGAATGGCTGAAGAAAGTAAAAACAATGAAAAAAATTCGAATAGACCTGATATTTTAAAATACCATGAAATATGTCATCCATGTATATGAAATACAGAGATTAAACCAACAATAGCATTGTAGAATTTCTGGTCCAAGATGTTATCCTGAATATACTTGTTTGTCTCTTCTTTCTAAGATTCCACTGAAATACAAGTGAATTCTAAAGGCACCACCAGAGTATCTATAATCTTTCACTGCTGCCCCAAGGTGTCTTTCTCCCCTCTCCACCCTTCCTTGTAGCCTCACTTTATTGCTCTGATGGGACTATTAAAGTCAGTTGATTAAAGAAGGGAGAAAGCCCTGGAGAAGGTGGTGAGCCTCATCTAATAAGTTAAGGCCCTGAAGCACAGAGCTGAGGTTTCCTGTAGGGGGATTATGGCCAGTAGCAGGTACAGAAATCCCACCTGAGTTCCAAGTCTGATTTCCTGCCCAGAGAATTTCTGACCCAACACTAAACATCATCTCTTGCTTCTTCCTAATTTGCCAGACTGCCCTACAGAATACAGCCACATCACCCACCTCAGCCAGATGGGCCAATTCCTTGCAATCAATATTTCTCTCTTTATCTATCTGCCCTCGTGTCTGATTTTGTCTTGTATCACTTGTCATCCCGTTGATCTTCAATTTGCTTATGTGGGCGCTAGTAACGTTTCCATTCATTCACCCTGTCTCATGCTAGTGTAGCCCAATGGCATCTGGTCGCCATTGTGATTTTGTCTATATAACCTATTTCCTCTTGTTTAGTGTTCTGTAGAACTTTACAGATGGTCTGTTGTTTTTCTGTGATTTAGACCAAGAACTTATGTTTATAAGATTACTCTCAGTGATCCGTTTTATCTAGATTTAGGAAAGCACCTTTAAAAAAATTTATGTCCTAAGGTCCTACAGCAGGAGTAAGAGTGTTGGTGACTTGACCATCTGGGTCTTGCTGGGGAACCATAGATTTGAATCCCAGAAACCTGAAGTCTTTATCCTCAGCACTGCTTGCTCCAACGTAGGTGTGTGGGGAGCAGAGAGAGAAAATCTTCTCTTCTCTTGCTTATTCCACCCGTAGGGCCTTTAGGCACTATCTACCCCAAGGTGCCCTTGGTTCTTGGTGACCTTCTTACCTAGTAGCCAGTGGCTATTGTCCTGAGACTTAGCTCCTTGAACTAACCTACCCCCTAGCCTGGCCATTCTAACTGCTGGTAGTAGAGTACAGTTATGTCCCTGGGATGCTAAATAACTTTCCTCCTATAAATTGGCTTAGCTTCACTCATAATTCATTGATTTTCGATGGAGAATTTGAATGAATAATATCTAAAAGAAGACGGAATGCTTGGGACTGGAATTTCCACCTAAACGTTCCATTCATTAGCCATTTGAGTCCAACTGTCACTTGCTTCTCGCTTGGTGCTGTTAAGACGTTCCTTTGAGGATCCCCTGGGTCTCTACCTGGGCTGAGGCCGAGATGAAACGTTCTCTGTAGTAAGCCTGCTGGGACACCAGAGACGCAGCACACTGCCCCTCAGAGAGGGGGACGCTTCGAGGGCCTTGAAAGGCAGAAGAAAAGGGCAAAAAGGGTGGTTCAGGATAAACTGTCAGAGAGAGGGACGATGGGAACCCTATCAGCAAGGTAAATATTACCCCACAAATTATTCCCTTTCTCACACAAATTCCAGGTCTGTGACCAACAGGGATACAATTACTCTCCAATGCAAGTTATTTTAGTTTGTGCTGAGCAGTAGGGAAGCATTCCCTCGTGTTCCGCTTCTGAGTGGGGAGGCTGAGACCCGAAAGGAAAGCCCTTGAGAGTTTTCAGTTTTTCTCCACAAAGGGGTGATTTCACGTGATGCCATCTGCCTGCTGTTCCCTACTCGCTCCTGTTAGGCCCTGAACTTTCTCTCAGGACAGCACTGAGGAAATGCCACATTCCCCTGGTGACGAATCTGTGAAAGATAGAGAGGCCAAGGCAGCGCCATGGTAGGCCCCGTGAGGCACTTGGCCTGACTAGGCCTAAGTTTTGGTTCCCTAAACCTGAGCTGCGGTTCCCCCGAAATAAAGTGACGAGGTCAGCAGGACAATGAATCAGACATGAGGCCAGCTAGAACATCTGATCTAATCCGACCAGGGGGCAGTTATCCGGGCCACTGCCAGGCAGCTGACCCCAGCCCACGCCCAGTCAGAAGGTACCGAGTAATGTAAAGCCCTCTAGAGCATTGCCAGTGTAAAGCCCCCACTGTGTCACTGTTATGTATGAAACCCCCTGCACTATTGTGGCTTGGGGCCGCTCGCTCCGAGTAAGCCACCATGTCAGTGAGCTGGATGGGGACCCTGGCTTCGGGTAGTCAATAAAGATCCTCTTGCACTTGCATTGGAGTCGGCTCCTTGGTGGTCTTTCGGGAAACTGAATCACGGGCTCACAGCTGCCAATGGGCCTCTCCACTTTACAGCCCCACACAAGTGAGAGAATATGAAGGCCATTGGCATCTGCTGAGCTCCAGCCACACGGTGCTATTTTCATGGGCAACAGCCTTCAAGAGAGCTTCAGTGGAGAGGCGGGCATGATTTAGGGCAGCCGCTCCCCAACTCGAGCCTGTACTGGTTGCCTGGGAGGCCGGTAAAAACTATGATTTCTGTAACTGCTCCCCGAGTTTCTGATTCAGTAAGCCTGGTGCTGAACCCCATAATTCTCGCAAGTTCCCAGGTGACGCTAAGGCTGCCTGTCCCGGGCACTGATTCAGAGAATCACAGGCGTTGAGTTACAAGCAATTCTTTTCTTGAAAACACAGAATCACCCTATTCTGTCATGGTATGAGGAACACCATCATAACGGTCTGCTCGGGCCTTTCTCCTGACTTTATGTTCAGGGATCACTTCTGGTGGGCTTGAGGGACCATGTGGGTGCCGGGAATAAAACCTGGGTTTGCTGTAAGCAAGACCAGCATCCTACCCACTGCACTAGGGAACTTTTTTTTTTGTAGTTTTTTGTTGGACTTTCAGGAAGAGTTTATATAAATAAGCTAAATAAAGTAAATAAACAAAAATCAGTGTTTGGAAACCAGATAAATTAGTGTGACCCCAGTAATCTCTAATGATCTTTAGAAGTTCTGTGATTTTGTTGTGATATTCCCCTTTTCATTTCTGATCTGGTTTATCACAGTTCTCTGTCTCTCTTTCTCTCTGTCTCTCTGTCTGTCTCTCTCTCTGTCCTTTCTCTCTCTCTCTTTCTTTGTGAGTCTTGCTAGTGATTTATCAATGTTGTTTATGTTTTCAAAAGACCAGCTCTTTGTTTCATTGATCTTATGGATTGTTTTTGGGGAATCCAGTTCATTGATTTCTGCTCTAAATTTTATTACTTATTTCTTCCTGCCTGGTTTGGGTTCCTTTTGTTGGTCATTTTCCAAGATCTTAAACTGTGAAGTCAAGTTATTTATGTGAGCCCTTTCTTCTTTCCTGATAAATGCTTGTAGAGCCATAAACTTTCCCCTTAACACTGCTATAGCTGTGTCCCACATGTTCTGGTAGCTCGTGTCCTCATGGTCATTTGTTTCCAAGAATCTTTTTTTTTTTTTTTTTTACATTCAATATTTTATTTATTTTTTTTTATTTTTTTTTTTTAGTTTATTTTTAATTAGTGAGTCAACGTGAGGGTACAGTTACAGATTTATACATTTTTGTGCTCATGTTTCTCCCTTACAGAGTTTGATAACCCATTCCTTCACCAGTGCCCATTCTCCACCACCAGTAAACCCAACATCCCACCCCCCCTTCCCAGTCCCGTCTCCCCCCACCCCACCCTGCCACTATGGCAGGGAATTCCCTTTTGTTCTCTCTCTCTGGTTAGGTGTTGTGGTTTGCAATAAAGGTGTTGAGTGGCCATTGCGTTCAGTCTCTAGTCTATATTTGGCCCGCATCATCTTTCCCCCACATGACCAACAACCACATTTTACTTGCTGTTCCCTTCTCTGAGTTGCCCAGAATGAGAGAACAGCCTCCAAGCCATGGTGACAACCTCCTGGTACTTATTTCTACTATTCTTGGATGTTCATCTTATAGTCTATTATTCTATATTCCACAGATGAGTGCAATCTTTCTATGTCTGTCTCTCTTTCTGACTCATTTCACTTAGCATGATACTTTCCATGTAGATCCACTTATATGCAAACGTCATGACCTCATTTTTTCTAACAGCTGCATAGTATTCCATTGTATATATGTACCAGAGTTTCTTCAACCAGTCATCTGTTCTAGGGCACTCGGGTTTTTTCCAGATTCTGGCTATTGTAAACAGTGCTGCGGTGAACATATAAGTGCATATGTCACTTCGACTATATTTTTTGGCTTTTTTGGGATATATTCCCAGCAGTGGTATTGCTGGGTCAAATGGGAGCTCAACCTCAAGTTTTTTGAGAGTCGTCCATACTGTTTTCCAAAAGGGCTGAACTAGCCGGCATTCCCACCAGCAGTGTAGAAGGGTCCCTTTCTCCCCACATCCTCTCCAACAGCGGTTGCTTTTGTTCTTTTGGATGTGTGCTAGCCTCTGTGGTGTGAGGTGGTATCTCATGGTTGTTTTGATCTGCATCTCTCTGACGATTAGTGATGTAGAGCACTTTTTCATGTGTCTTTTGGCCATTCGTATCTCTTCCTTGGTAAAGTTTCTGTTCATTTCTTCGCCCCATTTTTTGATGGGGTTGGATGTTTTCTGGCGAGCATTATCATCAATGGAGAAAAACTAAGGGCTTTTCCTCTGAGATCGGGGACAAGACAAGGATGTCCACTCTCACCACTTCTCTTTAATATAGTACTGGAAGTATTAGCAATAGCCATCAGGCAAGAAAAAGATATTAAGGGGATTCAGATTGGAAAGGAAGAAATCAAGCTCTCACTATTCGCAGACGATATGATACTATACCTAGAGAAACCTAAAAGCTCTAGTAAGAAACTCTTAGAAACAATTGACCTATACAGTAAAGTCGCAGGCTATAAAATCAATACCCAAAAATCCATGGCCTTCCTATATGCAAACAATGAGACAGAGGAAAGGGACATGAAAAAAGCAATCCCATTCACAATTGTGCCCCAGAAAATCAAATACCTTGGAATCAGCTTAACTAAAGAAGTAAAGGACCTCTACAAAGAAAACTATAAAACGCTACTTCATGAAATAAAAGAGGACATGAGGAAATGGAAAAATATCCCCTGCTCATGGATAGGGAGAATAAACATTGTCAAAATGGCAATACTCCCCAAAGTATTATACAGATTTAACGCGATCCCTATGGGGATACCCATGGCATTCTTCAAAGAAGCGGAGCAAGCAATCCTGAAATTTATATGGAACAATAAACGCCCACGGATAGCTAAAACAATTCTTGGGAAAAAGATGATGGGAGGCATCACCCTTCCCAACCTTAAACTCTACTACAAAGCGGTAACAATTAAAACAGCATGGTACTGGAACAAAAGCAGAACTGCAGACCAATGGAACAGGGTGGAATATCCCCACACACAACCTCAAATGTATGATCATCTAATCTTTGATAAAGGTGCAAGAGATGTGAAGTGGAGCAAGGAAAGTCTCTTTAACAAATGGTGCTGGCACAACTGGACAACCACATGCAAAAAAATGGGCTTAGAACTCGATCTGTCACCATGCACAAAAGTCAGATCAAAATGGATTAAAGACCTCAACATCAGACCACAAACCATAAGGTACATTGAAGACAAGGTAGGCAAAACCCTCCAGGATATTGAAGATAAAGGTATCTTCAAAGATGACACGGAACTAAGCAATCTAGTAAAAACAGAGATCAACAAATGGGACTACATTAAACTAAAAAGCTTCTGCACCGCAAAAGAAACAGCGACCAGAATACAAAGACTATCTACAGAATGGGAAAGGATATTTACACAATACCCATCAGATAAGGGGTTGATATCAAGGGTATATAAAGCACTGGTTGGACTCTACAAGAATCTTTTGATTTCTTTTTTGATTTCCTCTCTGATCAGCTTTGTTGTTCAGCTTTGAGCTGAGTGAAATGAATCAGAAGGAGAGGGACAGATATAGAATGACTGCATATATATAATATTATATTAATTATGGGCTGAAGCAATAGCACAGCGGATAGGGTGTTCACCTTGTACACTGCCGACCTGGGTTTGATTCCTCTGCCCCTCTCAGAGAGCCCTGAAAGTTACATAGAGTATTTCGCCCGCATGGCAGAGCCTGACAAGCTACCCGTGGTATATCCGATATGCCAAAAATAGTAACAAGTGTCACATGGAGACATTACTAGTGCCCGCTCGAACAATTCGATGAGCAATGGGATGACACTAATACAGTGATATATTAATTTTATATTATACTATGTATCACTGTCATCCCATTGCTCATTGATTTGTTCAAGCAGGCACCAGTAATATTTCTCATTGAGAGATTCATTGTTACTGTTTTTGGCATATCCAATACGCACTGGTAGCTTGCCAGGCTCTGCCACGTGGGCTCGATAATTACCTATAATAACATACCTTATATGTTACATTATTATAATATATTATATTATATACAAGACTAATATCCATGGCCAGGGAAAACAGGGGCCAGGAGGACTGGTCAGTGTTTGAAATCAACCACAATTGTGTGTGGGGCAGAGAGTAGTAAGATAGAAAAGGGAACAGTATGACAATAAGAGCTGGAGATGATCGGGTTGGATATAAACTGAGTTTTGCTACTGGCCAAGCAAGTGAAAACAGAGATAAACAAATGGGATTATCTTAAACTAAGACGCTTCTGCACCTCAAAAGAAACAGTGACCAAAATAAAAGACGATCTACAAAATGGGAAAGGATATTCACTCAATACCCATTTGACAATGGGCTGATATCAAGGATATACAAGTTGAACTCTACAAGAAGAAAACACCCAACCCCAGCAGAAAATGGGGGGTGAAAATTAACAGAAATTTTCTTAAATAAGAAATGCAAGGCCAAGAGGCACATGAAAAAATGCTTTTCATCACTAATCATTAGGGAGATGCAGATCAAAACAACAATGAGATACCACCTCACACCACAGAGACTGACCCACACCCCCCCCCCAAAAAAAAGCAACCGCTGTTGGCATGGATGTGGGGAAAAAGGGACTCTCCTTCACTGCTGGTGGGAATGCCGACTGGTTCAGTCCTTTTGGAAAACAGTATTGACACTTGTCAAAAAATTAGAAATTGAGCTCCCATGTGACCCAGCATTACCACTCCTGGGAATATATCCCGAAGAGGCAAAAAGTTATAGTAGAAATGACATCTGCATTTCTATGTTCATTGTAGCGCTGTTTACAATAGCCAAAATCTGGAAAAAAGTGGATGACTAGTTAAAGAAACAGATGACTAGTTAAAGAAGCTTTGGTACATCTACACAAAGGAATACTATGCAGTTGTTAGAAAAGATGAAGTCACTTATAGGGAAGAAATTTTCCTATAAGTGGATCAATATGTAAAGTATCATGTTTAAGTGAAATGGGTCAGAAAGAGAGAGACAGACATAGAAAGATTGCACTCATCTGTGGAATATGTAGTAAAAGAATGGGAGACTAACACCCAAGAGTAGTAGTGATAAGGACCAGGAGGTCTGACCCCAGCTTGGAAACTGGCCTTACATGCTGGGGGAAAAGGCAGCTGAGATAGAGAAGGGAACACCAAGTAGAGGATGTTGGGAGGACCCATTCAGGTTGAAAGACGTGTGCCAAAAGTAGACTATAGACAGAACATGATGGCCACTCAGTACATCTATTGCAAACTACAACACCCCAAACAAGAGAGAACAAAAGGGAATGCCCTGCCGAAGAGGTGGGATGGGGGTGGTGGGAGGGATACTGGGAACATTGGTGGAGGAGAATGGGTACTGGTGGAGGGATGAGCAAATGATCACCGTATGACTGAAATGCAAACACGAAATTTCATGTTTGTAATTGTACCTCACAGTGATTCACTAATAATTTTTTTTAAAGTTAGGTAAAGGGATATTCCTGATAACCTCTTAGTATCTGTATTGCAAACGACAATGTCCAGGAGAGAGAGAGAGAGAGAGAGAGAGAGAGAGAGAGAGAGAGAGAGAGAGAGAGAGAGAGAGAGAGAGAGAGAGAGAGAGAGAGAAAGAGTTGAGGGGGAGGGAGGGAGGGTGGGCAGACTGGGGGTGGGTGGGGGTGATGGGAGGGAAACTGGGGACATTGGTGCTGGGAAATGTGCATTGGTGGAGGGATGGGTGTTGGAACATTGTATAACTGAAACCTAATCATAAACAGCTTTGTAACGGTCTATCTCACAGAAATTCAATTAAAAATAAATAGATAAATATATATATATATATATATATATATATATCTTTACGGGCACAATTTCCCCATTGTTTGAGCAGTAAACAGAAAAATACTCCGGGCAGATTCATTGCCTTAGAGCTGACGGGGAGGCCCTGGAGGAGGCGCTGACTGGACAGAGCATGTCCAGGCACCCAGGAGAGACGCTCCTGCATGCCAGACATCCCCACCCACCTCCAATCTCATCCCGCATCCACCAGGGCTCAGGGAGGGCGCAGAGAGCCACCGGGTTCAGGGTAAGAGTCTTGTGTGCCCAGCACCACTTCTGTCCCCAGAGCACGGCATGACCCACCAAGCACCTCTGCGTGTGGTCCTGGGCACCTCTGTGCACCCACATGTGGGGCTCTGGGGCCCCAAACACCTAAAAGTGTACCCTGGGGACCCTCAACACTCCGCAGGCCTCACATTCAGCTGCCTCGGGGTTGGCAGAGCAGCACGGGGCATGACCCCCTGGCACCAACAAATCAGCCAGGCTGGCCTTAGGCTAATCACGTAGAGAAAGCTTTAAACAGCCCTGCAACGGTTACACAAGATTTGAAATGGCTAATAATAATAATCTGAAAAATAAAACCTCTATAATAATTTATCATAATCTTAAGAATTTTTAACATAAAATTATATTGAATTTGTTTTTTTTCAGGATACTTCCAACTAAAATATTTTTTAAAAATCACTGTATCACTGTATCATCCCGTTGTTCATCGATTTACTCGAGCAGGCGCCAGTAACATCTCCATTTGTCCCAGCCCTGAGATTTTAGCAGCATCTCCTTACTCTCTTTTCCCAATGATTGGAGGCTCTTTTGAGGGTCAGGGAATGAGACCTGTTATTGTTACTGTATTTGGCATATCGAATATGGCACGGGGAGCTTGCCAGGCTCTTCTGTGCAGGCGGGATACTCTTGGTAGCTTGCCGGGCTCTTCGAGAGGTAGGTGTGTTTTCCCTTTATGGTCATTTCCTTTTATGGTCATTTGTCGTAAGGCCATATATATTTTAGTTTAATACATTCGCATCAGGGTCCTTAAAGATCTGCCTAAGGGAAACATTTTGACCTGGATTTTAAATAAATTCACAGATACCTTTAGTGCTTAAGGCTATTCATCTTGGAACATTACAAGAAGTCTCATAGAATCAAATATGACAGTATAACATATATTTGAATTTTATAGAAGATTCCAAGGCTGACTATATAGGTAATAATCATTATAATTTCTCTATTATAGTTACATGAGTTATTAAGAAAGAAATTCTGTTATACAAAAGTATGTCTTTTGCAGTAAAAAGTCATCTTAAAGATAAAATATAATTTAATCTTTAATGTGTTTTTCTCAAGAAAATTTCCCCATGTGAGAAACTTTATTGATGAGATTAGTTTATTTCCCTCTCCAAAGCCCAACTCTAACCAAACATAGTGAATATAAACATAAGATTTTATAACTTTCATAATAAAAGATGAAGCTTAGAATTGGACCACTTAATCTCTCACTTTTTTTGTCTCCCTCCTGTTCAAAATACTCGAATCTCTTAGTGGCCAGTATAATCATAGAACTGCAGTTCCTGCAGGCTCATTGCATTTAAATTCCAATACAGTCTGCTTTGTAGTTTTAGTCTTTTCCTGGCAAATTGGCTTCGTCTGACCTCCATATCCATTCAGCTTCCTCTCATACCACCACTTTCCCGGGCACACGGAAAACACTTGCCTTTCACCTACTGTGTTTTTTCGGGGTGCTTCTGCCTGCATTGCAAAAAGTCTGGCAGATTTTATGAACACTCGCCGGGCTCATGAGAGCAGGGTCTACAAGGTAAGTTCATTTTTTTCAGAGAATTATCTTTGATGTAAAATATAGAGCCTTAGAGCTGAGCTTCATTCGTCTACCTGTGTGATTTTCATTATTCCTACCACTAAGAGGACTACTATACACCCCTCCTTTCCCTCTAGAACCATCATAGTTTTCTGATCATCAAGTAGTTAAATGGCATTCAGAAACCAGAACAGTCACATGCAGAAAACTGTCATTATTACCATTAAAAAACACACACAAAATGAGCACTTTAGAGACCTTGCATTCAGACTTGAAACCATACAGTGCAGAGCACAGGTGAAGCATTCCATACCTTAACAGCAGAGATGGATTTGGAGAAACAATTCCAGACTGAAGGGAAACAAAGGCAAAAATAAACAAAAGGGAAATTTTACACAGAAAAAGAAACTACTACAAAACCAAAAAGTCAACAGAGCAATCTAGAGAGGATGTTTACACATTAAACACAGTAGGCGTCTGACAAGGGATGGGCATATACGGTATACAAATATGTCACACAACAAAAATCAAGCAATCTAATTTTGTGAAAATGGGTAAAAAACATAGATAGTTCTCCTTAGTAATGAGTCTTATACATTTTAAGTGCAAAATTTTATTTCCTGTTTCAAAACCACATTTTTAAAAGCACAAAAAGCATAAATTCGTTCAGAAAAGAAGGAAGTTGTGATGTTTCTAACATCTATAAACTCAATGAATTTTCACTGAAAGTATTTCAACATAATCTGGTGGCATAAAGACAGGCAATATTCAGAAAAATAAATTATTCATTTTCCAAAGTGAAATCAAGTAGGATTGCCTATTAGACGTTGAGTCTATATGTTTGAGAGTTAGGGAACAGCTGTTCTTCACATCTGGTTATCCATGTCAATTATCCTGAATACATGTGATCACTTCCTCCAGCTCTCATTTTATGATTGCAAGTTAGATAAGTAAAAATTTCTCCCTCGATGTCTTGAGATGTTCTGTCCTTTTGACCAGAAACTCAGAACCTATGAGAGAGTATTTAGCATTGACATTTGTCAGGTTTTTGCCACACCTGGTGATTCTCAGTGCTCACTGTTGGCTCTCCCTAGGAATCACTCCTGGTGGGGCTTAGTGACCACGCCCACGCGGTACTGGAGTTAGAACCATATCTCATGAGCTCCTCAGTCCCCGTGGGGACTTTCAACCAGTGTAAAGCTGGTTGTTTGACCCCTGCCCAGAAGAAATGTCTGACTCTAAACCAGTAACTACCGAAAACATTCCCCCTTCTACCTAGGACATAATCTGCTCTGTTTTCCACTTTATTTTTTTTATTTTATTTTTTTTTAAAATTTATTTATTTTTAATTAGAGAATCACCGTGAGGGTACAGTTACAGATTTATACACTTTTGTGCTTATACTTCCCTCATACAAAGTTTGGAACCCATCCCTTCACCAGTGCCCATTCTCCACCACCCGTAAACCCAGTGTCCCTCCCACCCTCCCCAATCCCATCTCCCCCCCACCCCACCCTGCCACTGTGGCAAGGCATTCCCTTCTGTTTTCTCTCTCTAATTAGCTGTTGTGGTTTGCAATAAAGGTGTTGAGTGGCCGCTGTGCTCAGTCTCTAGCCCTCATTCAGCCCGCAACTCCCTTCCCCCACATGGCCTTCGACTACAATGTAGTTGGTGATCGCTTCTCTGAGTTGACCTTTCCCCGGAACGTGAGGCCAGCCTCGAAGCCATGGAGTCAACCTCCTGGTACTTATTTCTACAGTTCTTGGGTGTTAGTCTCCCACTCTGTTATTCTATATACCATAGATGAGTGCAATCTTTCTATGTCTGTCTCTCTCTTTCTGACTCATTTCACTCAGCATGAAACTTTTCATGCCCATCCACTTGACTACAAAATTCTTGACCTCCTTTTTTCTAACAGCTGCATAGTATTCCATTGTATAGATGTACCAAAGTTTCCTCAACCAGTCATCCGTTCTGGGGCATTCGGGTTTTTTCCAGATTCTGGCTATTGTAAACAGTGCTGC
The DNA here is from genome assembly GCF_027595985.1 of Sorex araneus. Taxonomy (NCBI): domain Eukaryota; kingdom Metazoa; phylum Chordata; class Mammalia; order Eulipotyphla; family Soricidae; genus Sorex; species Sorex araneus. The sequence continues at coordinate 100,841,248 of NC_073302.1, forward strand.
GATGAACATACATGTGCAGATGTTGTTTCGATTGTACTTTTTTGCCTCTCTGGGATATATTCCCAGCAGTGGTATTGCTGGGTCAAATGGGAATTCAATATCTAATTTTTTGAGAGTCGTCCAAATTGTTTTCCAGAAGGGCTGAACCAGTCGGCATTCCCACCAGCAGTGAAGAAGGGTCCCTTTCTCCCCACATCCTCTCCAACAGCGGTTGCTTTTGTTCTTTTGGATGTGTGCTAGTCTCTGTGGTGTGAGGTGGTATCTCAAAGTTGTTTACAGTAACAATTAAAACAGCATGGTACTGGAACAAAGGCAGAGCCGTAGACCAATGGAACAGGGTGGAATATCCCTACACACAACCCCAAATGTATGACCATCTAATCTTTGATAAGGGAGCAAGAGATGTGAAGTGGAGCAAGGAAAGCCTCTTTAACAAATGGTGCTGGCACAACTGGACAACCACATGCAAAAAAATGGGTTTAGACCTTGACCTGACACCATGCACAAAAGTCAGATCAAAATGGATTAAAGACCTCAACATTAGACCACAAACCATAAGGTACATTGAAGACAAGGTCGGCGAAACCCTCCACGATATTGAAGATAAAGGTATCTTCAAAGGTGACACGGAACTAAGCAATCTAGTAAAAACAGAGATCAACAAATGGGACTACATTAAACTAAAAAGCTTCTGCACCGCAAGAGATACAGTGACCAGAATCCAAAGACTATCCACAGAATGGGAAAGGATATTTACACAATACCCATCAGATAAGGGGTTGATATCAATGGTATATAAAGCACTGGTTGAACTCTACAAGAAGAAAACATCCAACCCCATCAAAAAATGGGGCGAAGAAATGAACAGAAACTTTACCAAGGAAGAAATACGAATGGCCAAAAGGCACATGAAAAAGTGCTCTGCATCACTAATCATCAGAGAGATGCAGATCCACTTTATTTTTTAACATTATTTGGTTTCACTGAAAAGAAAAGATGCTCAATTTTAAGAGATAAAATCAAATAATTAAATGTGTAGGGGCCAGAGCAGTAGTACAGGGGCAGCACGCTTGCTTGTGCTGCTCCGCCACCACGTGTGGTCCCCTGAGTCCTGCCAAAAGTGATCCTTGAATGCAGAGCCCAGAGTAAGCTCTGAGTACCACCGGGTGTGGCTCCAAAATCAGCAACAGTGAAAAATAACAACCCCCCAATCAAACAATAAAAAATAAACTAAATGTTTATACAGAGAAAAGAACATTCCACAACTTTATAAGTATTTGTACATTTTGATTACTAAAAATGATCAAGACGATTAAATTTGGAAAATAGAATACAATTTTTGTGATGGTAAATATTTTGAAGATAAATTTTTCTTGGTGCAAAATGTTGGAGATTCTGCACTTTTGTCCACATCTTTTCCTTAATGTATGATATTCACTTGGGCATGTAGAGATGAAATGCTTATAGAACATTTTTCCATGGAAAAGTCTGAGACCAGAGCCCTATATTTATGGATGTGGCAGGCCTGAGATCTTAATCCTCTGTCTCCTAGAAGAAATGAAAAAGCAAATCCACCTTTAAATATTCCTGAAGACTGGATTGCAGGAGGAAACTGAAAAAACATGATAATGTAATTTGAATTGGATCCCAGACCTCAAAATGGGTATTAGTGGGACAATTGTCATCATTTCAATAAAGTCTGGACATGACCTCACACTCTGGTGCCTGTCAGCTCCTTTTTAATGAGAAACAACTCATTTCAAGTAGGTTGAAATACTTCATTTTTCTATAGCTAATGCATGGTTTAGCCCCACCCCAAACTCAAAATACTACAATGGTATTGGCTAAAACTTTATAATATAAAATGTATCTAATGCACTATGCAAAAAAGTCATTTATGCAGCACCATTACTTCCCTTGCAGGAGAATATTACCCCTCCCCCCTTGCCACCTAGGGATGCTTTTCTGTAAATCCATTAAGCTCTAACCATCATTGAATTCTCTGAGTGAGATCAGTGCTCAGAGGTAAAGGAACGCGTTCCCAGTTGGCTTGAGCTAGTGGGTCTCTCGGGTCTGAATTTGCTGGGAAATTGTTTCGTTTACTCCTGAATCTTTGCTCACTTTCCTCCTTTCTCGAGAGATTGTCTGCATCAATTATTAAGGTGGCATTACCTAAGACATGTTTTCCGCAAAGTTCTGCTAATTGTTTATGTGCTTTAAAGATGGAAGTCAACGTTTTTCTTTTAAATCTTTAAGAACTTCTTTAGCCAACTCCTGAACACCAGCCCGTCAGCTGTATCTGTTGACCTGAATGGCTCGGCCAAGCAGGAGACCCTGCCCTGGTGAGTTTCAGTTAAGGCAGTGGCTGGACACCAGCTGCAAGGGGACCCTCTTGTGCTGTTAGCCCTCCTGAAGAGATCATTTTAGATCTGAGCTTCTGTCAGATTTCAAGAAACTTTTCACCATATCTCACAAATTCCTCAGCCCCTGTGGGGATTTTCACACGCATAAAGCAGGTTGTTTGACCCCCTGCCCAGAAGAAATGTCTGACTCTAAACCAGTATCACTGTATCACTGTCATCCCATTGCTCATCCATTTGCTCAAGCGGGCACCATTAACGTCTCCATTATGAGACTTGTTGTTACTGGTTTTGGCATACCTAATACACCACAGATAGCTTTCCAGGCTCTACTGTGTGGGCATGATACTCTTGGTAGCTTGCTGGGCTATCCAAGAAGGGCAGAGGAATCGAACCCAGGTTGGTCACATGTAAGGTGAACGCCCTACTGCTGTGCTATCACTCCAGCCCTCTAAAGCAGTAACTATCAAAAATATTCCCCCTTCTACCTAGAACCTAATTTGTCTCAAACTTTGCTCTTTTATCCTTGACAATGATTTTCTAAGAATTTTATTTAAAAATTTTAGTGATGGTGTCCCAATGTTGAGTTACTGTCTAGCAGTTATCAATTCCAGCCCCACAAGAAATGTGTGACTGCTTTGTACGGAAATCCAGGAGAAGCAAAAATTAGCCAGAAATCTTCTTTCCTCTATTTAAAGTGTTTAGATGCCATTTATTTCTAATCAGGATGCTATTGGCACACAGAAATGACATTTACCTCTGAAGGCTGGTAGGCTGGTGGAGTGTCCTTCATGTCTTTGCCACCATCCAACCACTTTTCTTCCTCTCTTCCTTCCTCTCTTCCTCCCTTCCCTTCCTTCCTTCCTTCCTTCCTTCCTTCCTTCCTTCCTTCCTTCCTTCCTTCCTTCCTTCCTTCCTTCCTTCCTTCCTTCCTTCCTTCCTTCCTTCCTTCTCTCTCTCTCTTTCTCTCTTTCTTTCTTTCTTTCTTTCTTTCTTTCTTTCTTTCTTTCTTTCTTTCTTTCTTTCTTTCTTTCTTTCTTTCTTTCTTTCTTTCTTTCTTTCTTTCTTTCTTTCTTTCTTTCATCTCTCTCTCCCTCTTTCTTTCTTTCTTTCTTTCTTTCTTTCTTTCTCTCTCTTTCTTTCTTTCTCTCTCTCTCTCTTTCTTTCTTTCTTTCTTTCTTTCTTTCTTTCTTTCTTTCTTTCTTTCTTTCTTTCTTTCTTTCTTTCTCTCTCTCTCTTTCCTTTCTTTCTTTCTTTCTTTCTTTCTTTCTTTCTTTCTTTCTTTCTTTCTTTCTTTCTTTCTTTCTTTCTTTCTTTCTTTCTTTCTTTCTTTCTTTCTTTCTTTCTTTCTTTCTTTCTTCTCTCTCTCCCTCTTTCTTTCTTTCTTTCTTTCTTTCTTTCTTTCTTTCTTTCTTTCTTTCTTTCTTTCTTTCTTTCTTTCTTTCTTTCTTTCTTTCTTTCATTTAACTAAAGGCAAAGTAGAGGAGGAATGGATGGAGGAGTGTTTTTGGTGGTGAGCTCCTCTTTGTCCTTGGGACTTGGGGGCTAGGAAAGTTGACTGTGCACGCAGGGCTGGAAAGGGCCTTCTATGAAATTTGATGGTATCATAGATCAGTGATAAATTGTCACGGTCACTGTATCACTGTCATCCCATTGCTCATAGATTTGCTCAAGTGGGCACCAGTAATGTCTCCATTGTGAGACTTGTTGTTACTTGTTGTTTTTGGCATATCGAATACGGCACCGGTAGCTTGCCAGGTTCTGCTGTGCGGACGGGATACTCTCCGTAGCTTGCGGGGCTCTCCGAGAGGGACGGAGGAATCAAACTTGGGTTGGCCATGTTCAAGGCAAAAACGCCCTATTGCTCCAGTTCTAATAAATTAATGGCGGCAAATTAAAAAAATTTTAAAGACCCCTAAGACATGATAGTAATATAATGGCCACAAAGATGCAAGTGCTGACATTGGCAATTTTATTTACTACAAGACCCCTATATGACAAGTATTACTTTGCTGCTAAGTATTAATTCATTAAAACCGAATAAAGGCCTAGGTGCTATTGTCAAATGTCATTTTCTGATCAAGAAAAGATAATTGTACTGCAAGCTGTTTTCTTTTGTCTGTCCTAGAAGAGAATACTATTTCTGCTTTATGTAGTAGAAATTGGCTGTTGGGCTTATTATTTAGTCTAGACGTATGGCTTTTATCAAAGAACTTAGTCTCTTTGAACCGTCTCAGTGACTGAATTGAAAGAACTTAACTACTGAATAAATTAGTCAACTCTATCATTCTGAACCTTGTGGGGAGACTGTAGCTGTCTGGAGCTAAGAAAGAACAGAAGGAAAAACAGCTTCTAAATTGCCGACCAGATGTCATTAAAAATCTCATACAGATCCACAGATGTTTATTAATGTTGATCTTGTCTGCCTCTGACCCAAATCATCCAGGTTCTCCACAAAGTGGCAGAGGCTCTAAGAGAGAGAGGGGTATTTTTCACAAACATACTGCCGGGCTCAGGGCGGCTGTAGCAAGGGATGAGAACCTGTACAGTGCCGACGCAAGGCCTCAGAAGCCCATCAAAATGGGCCACGGGATGGAGAGCCGGAGAGAGGCACACACTGAGATGCAGTAATGCGCATGCCCATGGGATGGAGAGACAGAGAGACAAAGAAATGAATTTTGTACTCAATGAATCTCACTGCCAGCCTGGAAATATTCTTCTGCTCAGACTGCTTTTGAATGCAGTGAAATGTGTGATGTATTTTGCATCCCACCCAAAGAGGGGGCAGTGACTTTTGGTTTCTGGAGATAGAAACAAAATAATCTACTTACTAAGATAAAAAAAAAATGAACATTAAGAAGTGTTTTATTGTGAATAATAATGCTACGGTAGTGTTAATTTTAGGAACTGCACCTTCACCGTCCAGGCCCTCCTTCCCTATGTGAGGAGGTTAATTTTAGGGCCCTCCTTCCCTATGTGAGGAGGTTAATTTTAGTGTTAAATTTAGTGTTAATTTTAGGAACTGCACCTTCACAGAGTCCAGGCCCTCCTCTCCTATTTGAGTGACGTGTAACCCATCTTTCTGTCCCCAGCGTCCCCTCCCCAGGGTGTTTAGTAATCTCACTTAACCTATGGCCCAAATGTTTTTCTATTAACAAAACAACAATGAAAAATCTTAACGTATAGTATTTGAAGATGTGTGGCTACTTTTACAAACCTTTTGTTGGCTTTTTTCCAGAACTATGCTAACATGCTCTCTGGCATCTCATTTTTCCTTGTTTTTCAGAAACTGGGGGGAAAACATTTTACTTAGTCATATAAACTTTTTCTAAAAGAGGTCTACAGTTTTGTTCCGAAAGTTTTTGTTAACTCTAGCAGAACTCTTCAGATGGTGGGACCTATTTCCAGTTCCGAGAATACCTGGAGAGTGTAAGCCCTACCGGAAATAGCTGCCCCCCCTCTCATTTTAGTCATAGTTAGATAAGCAGCAATTTGTAATTCCAACTTGATCCTCTCTGGTTCCAGCACTCTGAGATTTCAGTCTTCATCAAGTCCCAATTCACCCTCCCTTACCTAGTTTACCTTTCACAGAAGAGTTCATCAACATCATTTTCTATACCTGATTTCTGCTCAAGATGTTTTCTGCTCAACCAATTTTCTAGACTCAAAATAGATCTTCCTTCATCCATAGGGAAGAAGATTCAAAGAATTGAGTTTGCCCCAAAAGAAAGTGGCTGGGGCAACGCAAAGGTTGGGAACATTTAAGTTCTGGGGATGCAGGTTAGACTCACTCAATGTCAAGTTCAGGTGCTGTTTGTGAAGAAAGGAAGAAGAAAGTCCCAGGACTGGGCCACGGTTGGGAACTTGCCACACGTGGTGGTGGAAGAGGGCAGTTAGGGTCAAGAAGGAACTAGGAAAATAAAAGTTGGAAGTGATCACTCTGGAAAAGAGCGGAGTGCTGAAAGGAGGTAAATGGACAAACATGACCCCCTTTTGGTACCTGTATTGCAAACCATAACACCCAAAAGGAGAGAGAAAGGTGGGGAGGGAAAAGCCAGAGACAGAGAGACAGAGACAGAGAGACAGAGACAGAGAGAGAGAAAGGGGGGGGAAGTAGTGTCTGCCATAGAGGCAGCCTGGGGGGTGTGGCAGGAGGGAAACTAGAGACACTGGTGGTGGGAAATGTACACTGATGAAAGGGTGGGTATTGGAACATTGTGCGACTGAAACCCAATCCTGAACAACCTTGTAACTGTGTGTCTCACAGTGATATTTTCAGATAATATTTTTTAAAGCCCCCAATTTGTGATAGATAAGCCCATTCCCTTTCCCACCTAGCATGATAACTGATCTCACCCTGGACAGGACACCAGGACACCTAATGCTGAGGCTTGTCTCACCCCTGACTGACTTGAGGGATGCTCGGAAGGCCACACCAATAAAAAATTTAATTTTCTGGTCAGTATCTTTCTTCCACAGAATCAGGGTTTTGAATTTGCTTATGGCAGTGATGTGTCCAGTTAAAAGAGTAAAAAATTCTTAGTCTTCCTTGAAATTAATTTCTGACCAGTGATTTATTTTGGTGAGATATAAAAAAAAATACACTCAACAAAGGACGGTAGCTTTGATTGTACGTTGTCTTTGCTTAGAACACAATGTGATGATGACATTGCCAACAGCCATCTGGACACTGAGGTCAGCCTGGGAGTGTCCATCCCCGGATCAGAGGGTCAAAGAGCAACATGGACGGAATTGGGGCCTTTATGGTGGGGAGGATGACAGAGAAGTGCTTGCGTTCCTGCCTCTATCGTTCCCTTACGGGAGAGTGGGAAGTCATCGCCACTGCCTATAACACCACCAGAAAAATAGAAATATTTTTTTTGAAGTTAAAAACAGGTTCTCTCTTTTTTTTTATTTGGAAGTTTGGAAGAATGGGAGGTGGAGTTAGAAAGGAGAGAGAGAGAGAGAGAGAGAGAGAGAGAGAGAGAGAGAGAGAAAGACAGAGAGAGAGAAGAGGGAGGAGGGAGAGAGAGGGAGAGTAAGGGAACAAGGGATTGAGAGAGGGATAGAAAGGGAGAGAGAGGAGAGATAGAGAGGAGAGAGGGAGAGAGAGGGAGAGTGAGGTAACAAGGGATTGAGAGAGGGAGAGAGAGAGGGAGAGAGAGGAGAGAGAGGAGAGAAAGAGAACATTACATTCAAGAGAGAACACAAATATGTAATTCTTATATGATAGTCTCATATAAAGGTTACTCTATCCTCAGCAAATGCACATGCTCATCTATACACATGTGTCAAGTCAATACACAGGTAGCACACAGACATGCACATGTACAGGCAATAGAGGACTTAGTCTGCGGCTTTTCCTTAGTGCATGACTATCATCACAAAGTGGATGGTTCTCAAGAATAGAGTATAAAGAGAAGATACACATGGCAGGATTATAAAAATGGTACCAAAGATTGGGAAAGAGGAATCGTGGATAAAGGGGTCAGATGTACATATGGAAAAATTAGAATTCTATAGATTTATAATGAATAATTATAATTAATTTATAATTAAGCAGTATCTAAGTCACACATATTTATATTAATCTATTATAATAAATCAATATAAATCTATTATATTAATATACCATATACCAATATATAATTAATTACATAATACAATATTAATACAATATATTAACATAAACATCACACATATTTATATTGATCTATTATAATAAATTAATATAAATCTATTATATTAATCTATGTTGGAAGAAAGACAAAAATAAGGATTATGATTGCTTCACTTTTACAGTTATATGGATCAGCATTTAAAATTTTTATTAACAGTGCATTGCATTAATAAAAATGGGTAATTTATGAAAGTCAATGGGTCTATTAGTTCTGTTTCTTTGGAGAGTTGGGCTATGCCGGGTTGTGCTGATGGCTTTCTCTGGACTCTGCTCGGAGATCATTCCTGTTGGTTCATGAGGAACCATGTATGGTACCAGGGATCAAATTAGCTTCAGTTAAGCACAAGTCCTTAACCCCCTGCACTATCTTGTGAAGAAGTTCTTTTTTTTATTCAAGGTGTTAAGTAGTATCTCTTGTCATGAATGTAGAATCCATCTAGTTAAATAGTATTTGATCAAATGACGAAATTGCTGATTTAACTCTAAGCACCTCAGATATTTATCTTTCCAACCAACAAAGGCATGCTTTGTTAATTTGTATTAAAAAGGTGGAGACGGATTTTATTTGGAGAAATCAGTCTTGTGGGTGCCATGATGGGCTGAGAAACACTGTCTCTAGCCTCACACTAACTGAGTATGCGAGTCCTGTGGATAATGCCTCAGAAAGTTTGCCGAGGTCTGATGCTAAACTCTTCCTGCACTGATTTGGAGAGTGCTAGGTGCTTACGCTAATCATGCGTACACCTGATGTGCCACTAAACCGAGCCCTGTGCAGGCGTCTTGCTGCACACAGCAGTTAAGAGTCACGGTGGGCACAGCAACACCGGGGAATTCTCCGGGCCCTATACTGGGCCGATATCTCCGGGACCCCCAGATGGAGCAGGTGCAGTCTTCCCGCCTTCCCCAGAAGGAATCCCAGCGACCATGAGCTTCTACAAGCATGGCTACCGTATGTGGTCATCAGGACTGTTCTTCCGAACCGCATGGTGACACTGGAACCAGGCGGTTCCATCCTGGCTCCCACTCGCCCCTGATGCCAGAAGTCATGCCCACAACCTGCCTCCAGCACCATCTTGCTGCACTCAGCAGTGAAGACACCCGGTGGGCATCACAACACCAGAGAATCCTCTGGACCCCATACCAAGCCGACATCTCGGGACGCCCCAGATGGAGCAGGTGCAGTCTCCCCGCCTTCCCCAGAAGGAATCCCAGTGACCATGAGCTTCTACAAGCACGGCTCCCATATGTGGCTATCAGGACTGTTCCTCCGAAGTGCCGTGTGACCTTTCCTGATATGCAAAGTGAGCAATGGAAAATAAATGATCTAGCGTCTGCCCCTGGAAGGCAGGCTTGAGTGGTGGTGGGAATATCCGAGCAAAATAGAATGCCCAAAACGAGAGAGAATTTGAGCAATTGTCTGCCGTAGAGGCAGGGTAAGGACTGGGATGGAAGTGGGTGGGGTAATGGGAATATTGTTAGTGGAAAGTTTGCACTGGTGGAGGGATGGGTGATCGATCATTGTATAGCTGGATATCAAACATGAAAACTTTGTAACTGTATCTCACGGTGGCTCAATATATATATATTTTTAATGGGTGCAGGACCCAGAACTACGAGTTACTTAGCTTCGTTTTCTTTGATGAATAATTGATTCAGCATCCCAAGTCACAATGAAAGTTTGGTGTTGCAAAAAATAGTAACCACAATGGGGACGTCTGGCTATAAGAGCTTCTGTTGTTACCTAAATTGCTGAAGTTTGGGGCAATTTGGGAGATTATAGTTCCTCAGCCAAACTATTATTTTCATTATCCTCCATGCTGGACTTCTAATTTATAGAACTGTGAGCCAGTAAATTAGTGTTATTTTGAGCTGCTAAATTTATGTTGATTGCAAAACAACAGAAAACTAATGTGGAACCACGAAAGAACTCATTACTGAAGCTGAAGTTAACTTTTGATCAGAAAGAAGTTCTTAGGTGACTTTGCACAGTTTACAGATTTCAAGAAAAAGGCATGAAGATTTTTTTGCAAAAGGTCCTTTTAAAAATTTTATTTTAAGTGATGCAGACACGGGGGATTTTAATTCGGCTGTGAACATTTAAAATGCGGAGTATTTAGTTTCAAAAATCTCCATTTTGATAATATCTTTTTAGGTGATCTTTTGCAATTTTCCCCGAGAACAATGACTTCAATTTCCCTTTTCCTCTTGAGCAACTTCATTCTAGGGAGCAGTTCACATGGAAGAAAACTTTAAAAAAATTAAATTGCTTTATAGAAGTATGAATGTCCATGTTTTATCCAAGTGGTAATATCTTTCTACCACTGTCTCTTGAAACATTTCAGCAAGCAAGCTTCTCCTTCCCATGGTTACTACAGCTCTCATAAAAACCTAAGGGTTTATTTTCACTGAATAGTATCTATTTTCTTGTTTTTTATGTTCTATATGTAAGTGCAATTAGTAGTCTTGCTACTTCTGAAATAGATTCCTAAACATAGCATTATAGTTTCATGTTTAGAAAAAGATTTTATCTTCCCTTATCACGTGTATCACTTGTCAGCCCATTGCTCATGAAGTTGCTTGAGCTGGCACCAGTAACGTCTCCATTTCTGCCTGTCGTGTGCTAGTGTAGCCCAGTGGTGTCTGCTCGCTTCAGAAACATGAAGAGCCTCAAACCGTTTGTTCAGGCTCTTGACGAAGTTCGACCATCTCGTAGGTGGGCAGCCAGGTGTTCTTTTAACATCCTGTGGAGTCCATTGGTAACAGCTCTAGTTTAGTGGATGTCTCTAAATCGCATTGTGTCCAGCCCATCTGATTTTCGACACCTTGGCAAATGAGACAGCATCCCTGATTCTCGATTGTTAATGGAGGTTGGAACTCCAGATTCCTTCTCTCACTTGAGTGAAATGTGATATTCCAAGCATAGATCTTTCGATTCTTCTTTGGGATACCTGAATAGCATTCTCATCCTGTTTTCATAGGGCCCAGGTCTCTGAGGCATATGTTAGTGCAGGAAGAATGGTAGAGTGAAAAAGATGTTCCTGGAGCCAGAGGTTCTTCATCCTATTAACCACTTCTTTGATGCTCTTGAAGATGTTCCATGCCGCCTTTTTCCTCCTGTGCAGCTCAGGTACCAGGTCGTTCGTCATGTTAAGTTCTCGACCTAGGTACACATAACGGCTGCATTCAGAGATGTTCTTTCCATTGAGAGCAAATGGAACATCAAGAACTAGTCTGTTTCTCATGACCATTGTGTTTGTGAGAGTCAGCTATAGTCTGACCTTCCCATACCCATGGTCGAAGTCAGCCAGCATTCGTGTCACTTGGCTAATGTTTGTTGTTATTAGAATGATGTCATCAGTGAAGCAGAAGTGGTGTCATTGCCGATCATCTATCAATATTCACTCCCATTCCTTTCCATTTCAGTCATCATATGACATTCTCGAGGGTGGCACTGAAGAGTTTTGGTGAAATGGTGTCGGCCTGCCCAACCCCTCTTTTTACGTCGATGATCTTTTAGAATGGTGAGATCCTGGTGGTGAATCCGTAATACATTTACAGAGGATCCTGATGTACTGAGTTTGAACACCCTGTTTGGTTAGGGCTTCAATGACCACTTCAGTCTTAATAGAATTAAAGACCTTCTTTAAACCCATGAATGTTAGACAGAGTGGCATCTTGAACTCTCTCGAAAGTTCAAGGAGCTTGCTCATCATGTGGATACGGTTGAGTGTGATGAATCCTTTTCGGAACCCAGCTTGCTCACATAGTCCTTCATCTAGTGTTCTGCCAATCTAATTCAGGATGAATCAAATGAATAACTTGTAGACGACAGACAACAGGTAGAGCAGGTGATAGTTGCCCATGTCTTGGATGTCTCCCTTCTTGTACGACAAAACGGTCCTGCTGGTTTTCCACTGGGACAGAACCTTGTGTTCAGACAGGCAGCATGTAGAGAGCTGATCCAGTGTATTGATGAGTACTGGTGGCAGATTCTTCAGGTGTTCAAGTCTGACCTTGTCTGCACTGCGTGCTGTGTGCACCTTTACCAATGAAACAGCATGTCAGAGTTTGGAAGGGTAACACTGGAAACGACATATCTATCCTACGGAATTTGGTATGTGGGCAGGTGGATATTGCTATCAAAGAGATCTGAGTAGAAGTAGTGATTAGCCTTTTCCATTGCTCTTCTGGAAGATGTGATAGATCCATCCAGACGTCGAAGGACAGTCATCTTGGTCTTATAGTTGGCTAGGACAGGCGGGTGTTGCAAATACTTTTCCTGGCTTCTGTCACATCAGCCAACACTGCTGCTCTTCTCTCTTTGAGGTCTTCCTTTATAGCTTCACTGACCAGCTTTGTGAGCTCAGACTTTAGCTTGTGACTGCCTGAGGCTTGCACCAAAGCACATTGGGGAATGAGCTCAAGAGTCCTTGTGTCCTTGTCAACACAAACTTGGCCATAAACATTGATTCATTTGAATGACTAACAACCAAAATGGGACATTTACGTTTGAATAGATGCGGCTCATTGCTGGCAGTTTCTATCTTCATTGTCTATACACCAATATCCAACTACGACGAAGAAGAAATTGAGAAGTTCTACATGGAGCTGGAGAAGTTCTATATAGAAGACCACACCTTCTACAAGGTCATTGTCAGTGATTTTAACGCCAAGATAGGACTGAGAAGGGATCCGTGGTGTACAATGAAACGAACAGGGTGAGAGACTGTCTGAATTCATTATGTGGACCAAGACCATCCATGGTTACTTGCAGTTCCAGAAGGTTGAATCTAAACGTTGGACATGGGTGTCTCCCAGTGGACAGTTCCATAACGAAACTGACCACATCATATTCAATTGACAGTTTTGCTTGGCCGATGTTGCTATTGTCCCAAAATTCCAAAAAGGATCAGACCACCATCCCCTTTGTGTGAAATTCTATTTCACGGAGCAGGGAGAAAGGGCTGCAAAGTTTAAGTTTAAGAAGAGAATTCCCAGAACGACCACCAACTGGGAGCTCTTCGGCACTATTGTGGCAATATGGGAAGATGCTGTCCTTGACAACATCGACATGGAATATGACCGACTGGTTCAGCACCTCCATGATTGTGCAAAGAATGCTGAGAGAGAGAAAGTCACAAAAGGACGCCTGTCTCAGAATCTTCCCTGATAGTAAAGTAATATGTGTATATGTATATTGTTACCTATATATAAAAATGTATATAGATCACTATATTTTTACAAATACATATATGGTGATTTATATACATTATATATACATGGAATAATATACATACATATGTATTACTCTATATAAGAAAATTGTATTTTGGTAGTATATATATGTATATATATACCACAATATGTATATTAGAAGTGTACATTGAAAATTTTTATGGGAAGTATATTAAGTACATTCATAGTATACATACAACATTTTATTTATCCATTCTTTGATATTGTGCACTTGAATTATTTTCAGATCTTTAGTATTATGAACAGTAATGCAATTAACATAGTTGTGTGTAAATTTTCAAATTATTGATTTGGGTTTTTTTTGGGTAAATAGACTGGAGTGATAGCACAGTGGGTAGGACATTTGCCTTGTACACGACCAACCCGGGTTTGATTCTCTGTCTCTATTGGAGAGCCGGGCAAACTAATGAGAGTATCTTGCTCCCACAGCAGAGCCAGGCAAGCTCCCCGTGGTGTATTCAATGTGCCAAAAACAGTAACAACAAATCTCACAATGAAGACGTTTCTGGTGCCCGCTCGAGCAAATCGATGAACAATGGGATGAAAGTGCTACAGTGCTACCTAGGAATGGAATTGTTTGACCATATTGTAGTTCATTTTACATGTTTTTAGAAATTTCTATGATTTTTTCTATGGAGGCAAGACTAATTTACCCTTCCAATCAGGCTTTCTTTCCCAAACTCCCTGCCAGCAATTATATCCATTCTTTGAATTTTTTTAATTGAAAAAAATTCTTTTAAATGTAGACACCATCATGTCCAAAGTTGTTTGCAATAGATTTCAGGCATGCAATGTCCCACTCTGTGTTCTCTTCCCTCCACCACTGACCTCAAATTCTCTCCCATGACCTATCCCCCATGCTGATTCCTTGAAAGATACATTTTTGGAAAATTTTTATTTTAAGCCCCCCAATTTTTATTTCAAACCACAAAACTGCTAGTGATGGGATTTCATGCATAAAACATCCCACCGCCATGTTCTCCACCAGGGGACCCCTCCCCTCCCCCATTGTCCCAATGTCCCCACTTCTCGTCCTTTCCTGTGGTAAGTAAGCTTCCTACTGAAGCCAAGTCTCAATCTCTATCGCTTTGAGATTTGTTGTACCTTACATTGTTTCCTTATATCCTACATATTAGAGGGATTGAGTCCTAGCTTCTTAACAAGTGTCCATACTGTTTTCTAAAAAGGTCGGACCCGTCAACATTCCCGCCAGCAATGAGTGAGCTCCCCTTTTCCCACACATCCATGCCAAACACAGGTTCTTTTTACCCCTACATCTTTCTCTTTGTGAAGTTTGTCAGTTTCACTGGTGTGAAGTATACCTCATTATTGTTTTAATTTGCTTGATTATTGGGTCCTCAATCCTAACCCATTCATCTAGCCTTCTGTCCTTATTCCAGATCATGTGGTTATGTTTTATTGTATAGCTTCAAGTCAGGACTTACTGACATAGGTCACTCTCACCAATTTGAGGTTCCATAAAGATAAGGCACCACAAGAAGTTTTGTTTTCTATTTGTATTTCCATGATAACTAGTGATGATGAGTATTTTTAAATATCTGTATGTCTTTGGAAAAGTGTCTGCTCAGTTTTATCCCCTCATTTTTTAATTGAGCATGTTTTAGGTTGTTGAGTTTTCTGAGTGCTTTGTATATTCCTGATGTTACCCCTTTGTGAAATATATGGCATAGAAACATTTTCCCCTGGTCAATAAGATTTCTTTCCTTCCCATACAGAAATAAAACAGATTTCTCCATATTGGTTTTATAGGTGGCCACTTTTCTTATTTCTAATGGTTTTTGGTAAACTTTTTAGTTTCAGGGTATATTATCTAGTAGAAAAACAGGTATAGTTTTGGATCTCAACTTGAATCAATTTTATTTATTGGTCTGTTTGTTTGCCTACTGCCCAGTTCTTAAAGCTAGGACTTCAATACCATTTGAGTAATAGTGACAACATGGAACTGTCTTATCTTATGCCTGCCTGTAGAGAAAAATCTTTTGTTTCTTTCCCCATTGAGCATTGCTACTAGCTCTGGGCTTATTATGTATGATCTTTACTATGCTGAGGTATGTTCATTCTATACCCATTTTGTTGCAAGACCTAACAGTTTTTTGGTTAAATGCAATCATTATCTGGTCTACAGAATTTGGTCACAGTCATAGTTTCTAAGGCCAAAGGAGACTGCTTGTGTTTTCAGGGACGGGACCACTGGGTTCTGAGGGGTAGTTGCAAAATTCAAGTGAAGGGGGGATTCAAACCAAGGCTAAGCCTCATTCACAGCATTTTCTTAATGTCAAAATTAAAGTCTAAGACACTCTTCTAAATAATTGAATGGAGGACTTGTTAAAATTTGCTATTATTTCTGCAGTCCCTTGACCACTGTTTCTCACTGCTTCCGAGTACAAAGTCAACAACACCTAAAACAATACCCAATTGTCAACAACCAAACTTGCTATGTATCTGTCCAGGTGGCAGACTGAGGATAGGACACGGGGGTTGTAGGGAACCTGGCCCCCTGGGGAGGGAAGAAGCCCTTTGCGGTGGGATGGATGCTGGAACATGCTCAAATGCCTAAGTATGTCTAAACCCAATTATGAATAACTTTGTCAATTATGGTGCTTTAATAAAAATAATTTTAATGGGATGTTAAAGGGATGGTTAGTAAGAATACAATCACAGATGGTGTTTGAAGGCAAACACCAATCCAGCCTCACTCTTGAGTCTTCGAGGCCCTCAGAGGCCAACAGCTTTTCCAGAGCATCCAATGAGCTCTTTTCATTTCCTACCCTAAAGCCCATGGAGACAAATTGTACCACAGTGAGAGAAAATAGCTCCTTCTGTGGGGCACCCTCCAAGGCAAGAGCTTCCATTGACCTAAATATGAGAGAAAGAAATCACAGAACACTTCGGAGAAGGGGAAGTTAATGAATAAATTAAGTAATAATCGTTATCTACACCTGTAAGCTAGGGCAGCCCTCAGGGAACACACCTCCTCTAGGGACACCGACAGAAGGTGAGGCATTCTAAGGAAGCCCAGCTTCTGAGAAATACAGTTAACTTCCTAATAAAAATGATTCAAGAAAAAAAATACCAAGGTAAAGCCAATACATGATCTTTCTATGAACATAATGTCAAATGATCAGGGAAATTGCCATAATTATATAATTCGGTCATTCATGCCTTCCCACACTCTCACTGTGGATAAGCAACTGTCCAAAAGGTCCTGCTTGAAACGTCAAGTATCATGACAAATGACTTGAGAGAGGATGTCATTCATTTGCTAAAAAATGACAATAACGCTCAAGTGAAGGAATTCACAATTAGCAATTGAGTCATTGTTACAGGGATATTTGGGGGGCGGGGGAGTGGAG
Organism: Sorex araneus; assembly: GCF_027595985.1. Lineage (NCBI taxonomy): Eukaryota > Metazoa > Chordata > Mammalia > Eulipotyphla > Soricidae > Sorex > Sorex araneus. The sequence goes on from NC_073302.1 coordinate 100,857,918, forward strand.
AGGGAAGGGCCAATGAAAGACATTGTTGCTTTTCCTCATAATTTACTCTCCTTATCCTGAGTGCTCGCACATTTTCTAGTATAATTGGCATAAATTATTGACGAAGATGTAATTATCTTGGAAAATGTAATAAAATGGCAGCAAGCAGCTTAACTGACTCCTGAATGCACACTCCTCCGTTTTACATACTAAAGCTGGCATTGCCTCTTGTGCCACACAGATTGGATTCCAGAGGACAGTGCGGAGGAGGGACTTTGCTGGGGGACCCTCAGAGTGAGATCTGGAAATGCAGAGGAATGGAAACATTCTACTCTTCTTCCAGGGGACCCTGCCATGAAGTGAGGCCACCCGGGGAGCCAGGGGCGCTGCTGGACACGGTCAGGTCAGCTTTTTCCTGGGCTCTGACCACACAAACCTTCATGTGGTGACCAGTGACCAGCTGCCAGGGCCACGACATGCTGCCTGTGCAGCCCAGAGAGCTCAAAGGGCGGGGGTGACCTCTCCTGGGACAGGGACCCCATGTGGGTCTCCTGGGACAGGGACCCTGTGTGGCTCTCCTGGGAACTCCTGCAGTTGTGCAGTTCCCCGAAGGAAACTAAGGTTCCCAAGGACTGAGGAGTCTTCTGGTCAGGGAGACGCATCTGCTGTTCCCTGGAGAGGCAGGACTCCTGGCCCAGGGGAAGGACGCCTTCCGCAGCAGAAGGGGCTGAGCACTGAGTCCTGATGGGAGTCCCAGGGCAGAACACCCGGATCTGAGGCTCAGGACTGGAGAGAGCCCATGAGAAGACTTGAGACTCAATTTGTTTCCTGAGAAGGCGTTGCAGGTGCGCCTTTCCAGCAACGCTAGGCCAGGACTCCCCAGCCAGGCCTCGACCCCCCAGCCAGGCCTCTACCCCTGCATTCCCCTAGGTCCTATGCACAGTTCTCCTGGTCACCCAGGCTTCATTTGTGGTGGACCTGGTCCCCTGGGTCATGCTCACGGTACATCTGATTACTCAGGAGCTAATGGCTCACCTGGTTTCCAGGTTAGATGCACTGCATACCTGGTCACCACCTTCATGGACAGTGCTCCTGTTCACGGTAGGTGCAACCACCCAGGCTGTGTGCATGGGGTGCCTGATCACTAAAGCTACACACACAGAGCACCTGGTCACCAAGACTATATGCAGAACACACCTGTCACCCAGGTCATAGGCACAGTGCATCTGGTCACCAAGGCTGGATTCATGGCAAGGCTGTTGACTCAAGCTTCACACATAGAGCACTGGGCACCAAGGCTGGACACACACTCACCCGGTCACCCACATGCACTCACTGTCCACCTAGCTGTGGGGAAGGAGCACCTGCCCACCCAGACTGTGTGCAGTGCAGCTGGCCCCTCCGTAGGGGCATCTGGGACCCAGCCCATGTCTCCGGTCCTCCTAGCCTCCCCATGAAGTACACTCCTGGCCACCGAGTGTGCATGGCCCATGACAAAGAATGACTTTTGTCGCATTGTGTGGCATAGCAGCCCCGTCCGGAGCTCTGGAGGACACAGAATAAATATTCGTTTCTTGCTCACTGGATCCTTCAGTGACAGGATAAATCAAACAGTCTCAGCAAAGCAAGAACTGGAAACAAAAAATATGGGAGAAGCCAACGAAGGGCCAGCAAAGAGGGGGTGAACAAAACAACCTGAAGGATTTTACACCCTGAAGGTGATGAATCTGGAGCTACAGGCTAGACGACAGAGCAGCTGCAGAAAGAGGAAATAACCTATTCATGTTTAATTTAACAGTTTGGGAAATCCAGTTAGCATTTCAGCCTGAGCATCGTGGTGTATCCTGCAATTCTCAGGAATATGGCTCCTTTCGAAAGCACCCAAGGTATGACTGCATCACTGCAGCGAAGGTCACAGCCCATCAGCAGCCCAGCAGCCCTGCTTGGAGGTTGGAACACCCTTATATGTGGGGACAACACCCAGAATCATGGAAACTTCTCTGCAACCTTGAGACAAAAGCAGGTGGAGCCAGAGAGACAGTAGAGCAGTTAGGGTACTGCTACATGTGGCAGATTCTGGTTTGATCCCTGGCACTGCACAGAGTCCCCTGAGCAGTACCTGGGGTAATCCCTGCTTAGACCCAGAAGTATGTCCTGAACACTGCTGGGTTGTAGGATGACATTGCTTTGTTCTTTTCCCCGTTGCCACAAGGAGCTTAGGTTCATCCCCGTCACACCCCGTAAGGTGCTTCCGAGTCACTCCCATTTCTTTGTTTATCTGTAACTACTTCTCTATGCTCTCTTCCCCAAAACAGTTAATCAGCTTTTGCCCCTTATGAAACTGTTAATTTGTAAGGTCAGATCTTCCTAGGACACTGAACTTATATTGTAAGTTAATATTGCCTTTCTCCTCTCCTTGTGTCTTCTGAATAGTTTACTTTAAAGCAATGTCCTTTTTGTATAGACACAATAAGACAATATTATGCTTTTGTAACTTGGGATTTAATTGGCCTCGAATATTATTCATTCCCGGGCATTTGCTTTCTCCACCTAAGCCTCAATTGTACTCAGTCCCTAGTACCCCAAAAGCAGGGTCCTGACGAGGGACAGGACGGATCCAGGACAAGCGGTGAGTTATGTGCTACCCTGGCATCGAGATGGGCCTGGCCAAAGTGCCTAATTCTTAATTATAAGTTAAGAGCTTGATCATGAACAAATACTGTCATGATCCAAAAGCTACGATGAGACTAGGACCCTGCTAGGGGTAGGAAAGACTAATCTGGCCTGAGCACTGTGGTCTGAGATCGAGATGGCCCCAGGAGAGCAATTCTATAAGCTTAATGCATTTCTTATTGTGTCCATACAAAATGATTAATGTTATGAATGCTTATATGTTTGCTGGACGAGGAGAGGAGAAACATACTTAATGGGACTCTGCCCTTGGGTGGATGGTCCTGCTGAAGGAAAATCTGTCCTAAAAGCAGCCAGAACTTTACCCTATTGAGGGTGACCACACCGATGTGTAAGCCCCACCCCCCTCATGCTGGGGGGATTTAATTAGGCTGTAAGAATGGTTTGGGGGGCCAGATCCGAGGGAGAGATCCAGAGAGAAGTCTGAGCCGGGAGAGAAGCAGAGACAAGAGAATGGAATAAACGACAACTGATTGATCGTTTCCTCTGCCATCTGCCCCATGGGTGGGTGAGCAGCCCGGGACCGTTCCCCTCGAACCCGGGGGTGGCCCACGGGGAGAGTCGCCGGGGCTCTCCCTTGGTCACCCACCAGCAGATGTTTTTCACACTGGGTGTGGACAAGAAACAATCAATTAGAGATAAAATCAGCAGAGCCACAAAGATTTATTCAGGTCTCATTAGGGAACTGCCATGCCAACTGGGAAACACTTGGCTTCTTGTTTAATAAACAACACGTCAATGCACTCTGGTTCTGGAGTCGGACTTGCTATACTGATACAACCCCAGGGAAGGCCAAGCAGTGGACAGTGCTGGCATTGCAGGTGCCTGAATCTGAGCTGGCTCTATCTGCCGTGAGCTCTCTGATGACTGAGTCCACTGCACCCAGGAGTAAAGCAATACTACTTGACCACTTGTTCTGAAGAAAAGTGGCATGTTTAAATATCAATAGATAATTATATATAATTATTTTCTGTATATACATAAAATTATTCCATCTATATCCCAATTTCCAAACAGCAATCAATATACATTTCAACATCACAAGTGTTTTTGATGATGGTCTATTTCAAAGGCAGGCTAACATTTGATATATTTTCCTTTTCTAAAGTATGATGCACAATTTGCTTTATTGGTACGTTCTTGTCATCTTTTTCTTCATTCCTGACATAAAGCTGCCCAGTGGCAAGGATGTTTTGATGTAAACAATTGCATGTGGCAATTCCGACTGAGTGCTGAGAGAAGCAGGCTGGGGAATTGCACGTAGCTAAGATTTTGAGAGTTGTTTCAGGTGCTGTAGTCTTGATGCTGGAGCGGTGATGGCAACCCTCTGTTTGTTCGCGATTCCCAGGATCTCAATACTTTTAAGAATGAAGATATTGAGTACTGAAGATGCTCAGACTCAGAGTTGGAAAGAAGAAACGTTTATTGGAAAACGAAGGAGAAAGTCTGGTCATTTGCCTTAGATATAGCCAGTTATCCTAGCCTCCAGGTGAGCCTAAACTTGGGGGCAGGATTTTTTGATGGGCAATGGTTAACTCTATGTTTATCAGAAAGAGTCCTGGAATTCCCAGAAAGTCAAAAATGCAGGATAGGGGCAATCAAAAGTGGGACCCCTCACACAGCTGGTCAGGGCCTATGATGCTTCATCCTTTGGCCTGCGGGCACTCCGCGGCAAAGGTGCAGTACTAAAATATGTTAAACATGGCCACGGGGTTCTCAGACCCCGTCTCAGTATGATGTGAGCATGCAAGTATAGATTCACTTTCACAAAGGATTTCATTGATTCTCTATCTTTTGGGTCAATGCCAAGGTTTTTACTACTGGAGTTTCATAAGTTTCTCTCAGACCTTGGCATAGGCAGATCATAAATCATAAGATCCAGCTGTCAGGTTTTTAGAAATAAAGTTAATTCTACCAGCCAGCGCAATAAATTGAGGCGCTAAAGTTACATTTGCTGAATGGTTTCTTGAATTTGCTATTACACATCTGACTCAGAAAGTTTTTCTAAAAAGAAGTTGAACTTTGAGGCATGGATGGATTTTAATTCTCTATTTACATGTTTTAAGGAATTTACTCATATACTATTTAATTTATATGTACATTGATTACATTATTTAACATCTTAATTATATGACTTCTAATAATCGAGATTATTAGCACTATTCTTAGTCTCTCCTATGGTCCATAACAGACTGTACCTAGCCACGTCACAGAATGTGAGATTATTCTGGGTCCTAATTAGGATATCTGTGGTGAAACAGCCATGTTGATACAATGAAAACTTCATTTCAAAGCGTTGAACATGGTGAAGTTTAAAAAAAGGCCAGAGAGATAGTGAAGATAGTGCAGAAATTATCCCCCTAACTATAACCCCAAGGTTGGGGTAGTCCCAGAGAAAAATATAAAGGACAGCAAATTGTACCCAGGAAAAAATAGTAAAAAAAAAAACGGTTTGGGATTTGCTAGAGTCTAGGGAGCAACATGGGGTGAAAAAAAGGAAATTGTCATGGCTTTACATTATATTTGAAGAGTGCCTGCTGACTGGCTGTGTAAATATCCTGGTTTCTGCCCTTAATATTCCCACTGAATTTCGAGGTGCTTATTAATGCCCTTACTGTCTCTGACAACCTAAAAAATGGCTTCCTGCTTGGGAAGGAGAGTGGGGAACCAACATTGCATTGAATAAAGGGCCAGCTGGGAAGCTCACTCAGAGCTGACCAGGGGAGCCTAAAGCTTAAACAGTCCTTGCAGATATATACCCACAAACTCCCCCCGCCCCCCACACCACGTAATCTCAACAACGGCCAAGATCCAGAGACTATAAAACAAACCTCCCTTAAGAGAGCGATGTAGAATATCCTGCCCTCGAGACAGGCTGTCTTCAGCGGAACCCCCTTTTGGGGGGTGGGTTGAGTTTCCCTCCCCACCCCAAGAAGAGCCCCAGCAGCCGAAAACCTCCAGAACCCAGCCAGAGCCATGCTCAAGGCCACTCTCCACACGTTCGAACAAGCCTTACGCATGAAAGAACTGGCAGAGGAACCCAGGTATGCGGGACCCGTGGCTGAGATCTCCAAGCCTGCTCAGATCAGGACTGAGCCTCCTCCACCCAGGTCCCCTATTTTCCAGTAGCTTGGCAGGCAGCCACATCCACACACTACCCCCCCCCCCCCCCGCCCCCGTGCCATTTAATCTCATCAACAGCCAAGATCCAGAGACTATAAAACAAAGTTCCTGGAAGAGAGCGATGCAATTTTTCCTGGAGTGCACCGGCGCATTCGTGGCCACGTGACCTCTATTTTTATTTTATTTTATCTTTTATTTATTTATTTATTTATTTATTTATTTATTTATTTTTCCCACAAGGCAGAGCCTGGTAAGCTACCCGTGACGTATTTGATATGCCAAAAACAGTAACATTAAACGTGCTCTTCGTGTTCCTGGAGTGAGCGGACGCCATCGGGCTACACTATCACACATCTGGGACAAATGAAGATGTTACTGGCGCCTGCTCAGCCAAATTGATGAACAATGGGATGACAGTCTTACAGTGATATATTACAATGGGATGACAATGACACAATGATAATTGCATTTTTGATCTGTTCATCACCTATATCCCCAAATCAGACCCTTATAAGGTCAGATCCGTCTACAGACTCTGGATTTTATATTTGTAAGTGAAATATTGCTTTACTCTTTCCCTATGTCCTTTGCATAGTTTACTTTAGAATAATGTCTTAGAATAATGTCTTTTTTGTACAGACACAGGAAGACAGTTATGGTTATGCTTTTGTAACTTGGGGGTTAATTGACTCCAAATAATATTTACTCCCGGGCATCTGTCTCAAGCCTCAGTTGCCCTAGTTCCTAGCTCCCCAAAAGCAGAGTCCTGATGAAGGGACTGTCTGGACCCAGGAAAAGCTGTAAACTACCCTGGCATTGGAATGAAACAGGCCAGGTGCCATAAAACTTATAAGTCAAGAACTCGATTGTGGAAACATTCTGTCATACCCAAAGAGAAGTAACTGGACAAGAACCCAGCTGGGGTTAGGAAAGACTAATCTGATCTGAGGACTGTAGTCTGGGATTTATGGAGAGATGTTCCCAGGAAGGCCACCCTTTAAGCTTAATATATCTCTTACTGTGTTCATCCATAATGACTAGAAATATTACTAAGAAGTAAATTGTTTTAAAGTTATTTATTTTTGAATTAGTGAATCACCATGAGGGTACAGTTACAGATTTACACATTTTTGTACTTATGTTTCCCTCATACAATGTTCGAGAACCCATCCCTCCACCAGTGTCCATTCTCCACCACCAATGAACCCAGTATCCCTCCCACCCCCTAACCCCATCCCCCCCACCTCACCCTGCCTCTGTGGCAGGGCATTCCATTTTGTTCTCTCTCTCCTTTTGGGTGTTGTGGTTTGCACTAGGGTATTTGCACTCATCTGGGGAATATAAAACAACAGAGTAGGAGACTAACATCCAAGAATAGTAGAAATAAGTATCAGGAGGTTGGCTCCATAGCTTGGAAGCTGGCCTCACATGCTGTAGGAAAAGGCAGCTCAGACAGAGAAGGGAACACCAAGTAAAATGTGGAGATGCGTGCTGAAAGTAGACTAAGGAGTAAGATTAAGATGACCATTTAAATGGTTATGGAGGACTAAGAGAAGGAGAAACAGGCCCTTAGATGGAATTCCACCCCTGAGCAGATCTCCTAGCAGGATGAGGTCTTTGTCTTAGAAGAGCTTTCCCAGAAGGAAGGGCTTTCATATGTTGATTGTGCTACCTCACCTATACACAGTTGCTGCCCCAACTCTTGGTGGTTGGACTCTTGACTTAGGCTGTGAGTCTGGGCACTGGGAGAGGAGCATGAAGGACAAGGGACAGTAGGAGACCGAAGGAGGGGCAGGGGGAACTGGAATGGGGCATGCACTGAGCCCAGAATAGGCTTGTGGGGAGAATGGAATTAACGGCAATTGATCGCCAACCAGCTTGGCGACCCTGTTCTCTCCCTTGCGTGTCTGTTGGTGGTGGCGGCAGGCCAGGGTGGGGAAGCGGCTCACGGCCACTGAACGCATGTGGCGAGAGAGCCCACACATACTTTGTGCACACACACTCCTGAGCACAGGGCCAGGAAACCAAGAGTGCCCCTAAGTACTGCGGGTGTGACTCAAGTCCTCCCAATCATCCCCACAAAAATATTAATATGAAAATAAAATCACAAAAGGAAAAAGAATAGCACTGCTATTTAAGTGACTGGTTATCATAGCAGCTGAAGCTCAGGATTCTATACGTGTCAGATCTATTATTTAAAACCACTTTGCCATAAAAGCTAGGTGTTTTATTCATAATTCACAGCAAAATTTTCCTGAGCCTTTGCTGCTGCTTAAGTTACATGTAGCATACTTACATAGTACGTGCATGTAACTATGTGGTAAGCAGATGAGAGCTCTGGGGGTCTCTTTAGAAGAACACTGTTCCCAGCCATGAAGGCGGAGCCCCCAGAATCCCCCTTCAAATGCTCTCACCTTGGTGGTTAGCATTTCAGCACATGAAGGTTGATAGACATAAACATGCATAATGAGGATTGAACACAAACAAAAATTCAGATACACAATATCTGACATCAAGTGTCAATAAAAAAATAACATTATTCCTTACTAGTGTCACATCTGTACTTCATTGTCAATTTTAATTGGCATCTATCTCACTCACGCTAATATTCTACTATTGCCTTTGAACTGTCTGCAGGTTTCACATTACATTCAGAGTAAAACTCAGTAGTATTTAATAGGAAACCAGAATATCTCGCTTTTTGAAAAAGTTGGCATCACAGGGCAGGCAGTCAGCAAAGAAAGAACTGTGAACAATAATCAAGAGAACTTTAAGCAGACAGGTAAGAAAAGCACGTAAGTAATGGAGTGGATAGAGGCTGCTAGAAGGAATATTGTACTGTGACTGAAGGACACTGGGAGGAAAATGGACAAAGAGTGAACCAGAAAACACATGAAAAATGTAAAAGGAACTTGCAGAGTTATAATATCTTATATTAAAAGACAACTGGGTAAAATATCAATAAGATGATGTATAAAAAGTGAATTTCAAGAGTTTAAAACCAACTAAAAGAATGTAAAGCATGCGAGTTTGAAATAACACAAGCAAAGCATTAATTATGAGAAACTAAAGCACAACCCACTTAAATAGAAGTGGAGTTAGAAGGAGAGAAGAGATGGTAAAAGGAAAGGAAATATGTGTTAAGAAATAAAAGCTACATTTTTAATAAAACTGATGAAAACTCTAAGTCTAAAGACCCTCAGAGTCAACAGTTACTAAGAAGAAAATCCACTTCAAGGGACCTCATTTTCAAATAGATAAAAGCTGAATATAAAAGACGATCTTAAAAGCAGCTGGAGAAAAGAAAAGGGGAGGTTTATTTCAAAATAAGCAGTACAGAATGCATGTATTTTGCTCATAAGTTAAGTCAAATAAAACCAAAGATAATTTATAAAGAGCTAAAAGTATTATAAACCTAGGTTTATCTGACAGCACAAAGCATGTTGAAAGAACTAAGAAACAAATAGTGCTTAGACAGGTAAACAGATGAGGGAATATATTGCTTAAAGAATTTCACCACAAGAAATATTAAAGGAAGCTTTTCAGGAAGAAAGATAATGATTCAATACAGAAATTCGGATATAAACAGAGCAATTAAAACACTGGAAATGGTACATTTATGTAAAACAAATTTTCTCCTTAAAATATATCCAAAGGATAATTCACTGTTCAAAGCCCCCCCCCCACACACCCAAAAAAAACATTGTTTAAGGAATATGTAGAAGATATACACAAATAAAATATACTGTGGCCATAATAGCACATGTGGCATTGTATTTTGAGGAGGGCGAAAAGACTGGAAACATATGTCAGGTCTTTTAAGTAATAAGTGATATTGGACAGTGCTGTTGAGGGTAGTCTTGTTAGTTTAAGATGGATTAGAGAGACAGTGCAGTAGGTAAAGTGCCTGCTTTGTGTGTGGCCTACCTAGGTCTGACCCTAGATGCACAGATGGTTGATCCCTTTCAGATGGCCAGGAGTTATTCCCAAGCACAGCCAGGAAAACGCCCTAAACAATGCTGGGTGCAAACCACAAGCAAAAAACCCAAAATTTAATATATATTGCAAAATATGAAGATTTATTCAAATGTAATTTACCTAAAATATCACAAGAATCCTCATCCTAAGGACGCGGCAGGGACAAATGGAGACGTAACTGGCGCCCACTCGGGCAAATCGAAGATCAATGGGACTACAAGTGATACAAGTGACAAGTGATCACAAGAATGCCGATAAAACACTTAAAAACAAACAAGCAAAAATTACAAAAAAGAACCTTGAGGTAAGACAAGAGGAAAATGGGAAAGAAATAGCACATTCACAACATGAAAAACAAATAGCAATAAGGTATATTAAACCTCAACTAGATCAAAATTGCATCCGTCAGTGATAGACATTTAAAACAGAGATTTGATGAAAGTTAAGATGCAAATGTATGTTTTTCTTAAGGACTTGTTTTAAGATATAATGACAAAAAGCAGGTCAAATGGAAACAGATCAGAGATACATAAGTGGCACGCAAAGACTAATCAAAAAGGTGCTTATATAAACATCTGTGTCTACATTAACATCAATGTGCATGTGGGAGTGAAACATCCTATTATCAAGGATTAAAAAGACTATGTGAGAAGTATCAGTTCAATTAAAGGATATAACTGATAAATGTTTATGTACCTGATAATAGAGTTTTGAAGTATGAGGCAAAAAAACAAATGGAAAGAGTAACAGGCAAACACAATTTCGGTGGAGAGGTTAGTAATTGATGCAAGTAGAAAATCAGCAAGTACATAAATGATATGAGCAACTGTATCCAGCACCTTGAACATAATGATATAAAAAAAACTCTGTCAACAGCACAAAGCATATTATTTTAAGATGCCATGGGCCAGACTCTAGCAGAGAATATTTTAAAAGAATACTAACTTACCAAGATGTATATCTGATCCAATTATTACTGTATCACTGTATCACTGTCATCCAGTTGTTCATCGATTTGCTCGAGTGGGCACCAGTAACGTCTCCATTCGTCCCAGCCCTGAGATTTTAGCAGCCTCTCCTTACTCATCTTTCCCAATGATTGGAGGTTCTTTCAGGGTCAGGGGAATGAGACCTGTTATTGTACTGCATTTAGCATAGCAAATAAGCCTGGGGAGCTTGCCAGGCTCTTCCGTGCAGACAGGATACTCTCGGTAGCTTGCCGGGTTCTCCAAGAGGGAGAACTAGACAATTAATTTAAACTAGTTATATTATTAAATGCAAAAATGATATAATTTAAAAAATTATTATGTTTTTAATGAAGCATTCAATAACAAAAAGATGTATTGGAAAATCTCCAAGTATTCGTACATTGATCAGTTTGCTTATTAATAGCTCTTGGGAAATAAAGCAACATCAATGGACATAGGAAGCTTCTGCACTGCCACAGAAATGATGGCCAGATTAAGATGACACCCACTGACTGGCAGAGACTATTTTACCACCACTCATCTGATAAAAGGTTGATATCCAAGCACTGATATAAAGCACTGGTAGAACATTAAAAGAAAAAAAAAATCAACCAATCCCATCCAAAAATGGGAGGTGGGTTGGGGGAGAGATAAACAGAAGCCGTCTTAACGAAGACATTCAATGGCCGAAAGAGATATAAAAAACTGCTCCATATTACTTAATCTGAGGAAGCAGCAAATCAAAACAACGATGGGATGTCATCTCGTACCAGTGAGGCGGGCACACTTCCACAAAGGGAAAAACAACTGATTTGGATGTGGATGTGGGGAAAAAGGAACCCTGTGGGAATCAGGGCTCTTACACTATAAACCAATCACTGCTGTAGGAATATTGGCTGCTTTATCAATTGATTATCAAAAGAAGTGATTATCAAAAGAAGTAGGAACTGACTTCCAGGTGTCCGAGCTTCCCATTTCTTGGCGTCTACACCAAGGGCCAAAGACTTTCCCTGCAGAAAAGCCACTTGTACCTCTTTGGTTCCTTGCAGCATATTCACAACAGCCAAGACCCGGAAACAATCTAATTAGTGTTTTGTTGTCTTGGAATTGACGTATTGGATTATAATTGCTGGATGATATAACAGTCCTATTTTTAAATTTTTTGGAGGAAGCTATAAGCTATACTATTTTACAAAGAGGTTTCACGATTCCCATTCCCACCCTCAGTGAATGAGGATTCACTCTCTACATACTCCTGCCAGCCATTTTGCTTTCTGGCCTTTTTGCTAGAAACTATTCTCACTGTTGCGATGTGGAATGACATAATCATTTTAATTTGCATTTCCCTAATAATCGGCAATAATGACAATAAACTTAATGTTTACTTTATAGCACAAAGCGTATTATTTTAAGATGCCATGGGCCAGAATCTAGTAGAGAATATTTTAAAAGAATATTAACTTACAAAGATGTATATCTGACCCAATTAATTAAAAACAAATTAATTAAAACAAAAATAAGGCCAGGGAGATAACTCCAAGGGCAAGAGGGCACACCTAGCACGCGGGGTCCAGACGATGTCCCAGGCACCACCTGATCCCCAAGCACCCCCGTTGCGTGCGCTTTCTAAACGTAGACATCAGAAAACGTAAAATGTTGCAACTTGAAACATTTTTGTTAAAGAAGCATTTAGAATATGATCTATTTCATAAAATTCTTTATTAGAAAGGAAGGAAATATGTAATTAATACAAAACTAAGCAGCGAAAGGCAATAAATGAAAGTGAAAACTAGGGGCCATGGTGATAGTGCAATGGGTAGAGCACTTGTTTGCCTTGCACAGGGCTGACTTGGGTTTGACTCCTGGCACCCTTGCTGGTCTCTGAGCTTGCCAGAAGTGATCTCTGAACACAGAGCCAGGAGTGAGCCCTGACTACTGCCGACTGTAGCCCACAAGCCAAAACAAGCAGACAAAAAAAAGTAAAACTTATCAATACTTTTCAGAAAACTGAAACCAATCCAGCAAGTACTTCCAAAGAATTTGATCTGATTATACAGGCAGATATCTGGATTATTCAGAAGTGAACAGAGTGAGCTTCAGAGATTGTCCAGAAAGAAGTGTCCAGTTTGAAGAAGGGGAAGGAAGTTCAACAGACAGGTCATTGGAGGTTCCTTGTAGAATCCATTCTTAGCGCAGAAGTGTCACAACAAAATCAGGAAGCTGACAGATAGATAGGCATGTTTGGAAAAGAGCATAGTCTTACTTCTTTCATTACGGCTAAGAATTTTCTTTTAGTAGATTGAATTCAATCATTTTGTAATGGTTTAAAAATCTGGCATCTTTAAACACAAATGTGTTTGCTGTGTATGTTGCTTTATCTTACATGAGCCCATGAAGTAAAAGTCTGAACTCTTGATCATTTAGGCCTTGAGACTGAGAGTGCTACTCAATTTTTTTTTTTCAGTAAATCTGGGAGATTGTGATTGTCATCAGTGAATTTTTTTTATCAAGGAGCTTATTCAATGCACAAACACAATTTACTCTGTAAATTGACCATGTTTGAATTAATCTAAGAAGTTATAAAAATAGAATATGCCCCTCCTTTTTTATATCCTGTGAACATATATCAGTTTTCTAACACTATATGTAAATATTTTTGTAAAATTCTCTAGTTCTTAGATTACAATGGTAATTTCTAGAGATGTCAGGTAATTATATGTTTTAGAGGCAGACATTTTATGAATTTATTTCTACTATGCATCATATTTCTTTTCTCCTCATCTATGTCATGCATTTTTACATTTGATTGCAAAATTCTCTTGTTAAATTTTAGAAATTTAAGTAGCTTTGTGTCTGGCCATATGCTGTACTGCGTGATTAGGTGTACTGACTGATATTAACTTTTTCTCAAGATGCTCAAACTTCCTTTAACAGAAGTCATTTTCACAAGAATAATCCTTCATATTTACAAGCATTTCACTGATGTGCTTATTAAAGCTAAAAACAAGCTTTGCATTTATGTCTTTATGAAGATGAATTAATTATATTGTTTCATTTAGGATAATCAGGTATTATAATTATCCTTCTACCTAGGAAAGATTACAGTTATCCTACTCTTGTAGAAGAGCATTTGTAAGAATATTTAAAAGCATCTAAAAACAACTGTGCACTAGCAGTTTGTCATGACCTTTGATAAACTGAAATATCTATTGCTTTTGAGGTAAGCTCCTCATAGAGGTCCCTAGAGCATTTCTGCCATATGCCATATAAGACAATAGAGCAATCATTGAGGAAGAGAAGAAAATTTCTTCCAGTCCACACATGAGTATCTCTCAAATATAAGCTTTATAATGGGGGAGGGGTAAAAGAAGAGGCTGAAGTATGTATTCCCTATGAATTTTATTGCAGCCTTGGTCATCTAACATTTGGGGAACTTCTGAGGAGGAGGGAAGAGAGGGAAGGAGATGAATATAGCAGTTAAAATACTTTTTTATTTTCATTTTTTTTTATTGAATCACCATGGAAAAAGTTACAAAGCTTTCAGGTTAAATTCTCAGTCACTCAATAATCAGACACCCATCCCTTCACCAGTGCACATGTTCCACCACCAAGAACCCCAGTATACCCCCCTCCCACCCCACTCCCCACCTGTGTGGCTAATGATCTTCACTTTATTCTCTCTTTACTTTGAATATATTCAATATTTCGATAGAGAACTCACTGTTATTATTTAGAATTTTCCCCCAACAATCAAACCTGCTGAAAAGGAGTCATTTGATAATTTGTTTTCCATGGCTGAGAATGAAGAGTACGTGAGCTCGCGCGGCCGCAACAGCAGCTGTGTGGTTTTGGATTTCTGATATTTTAACTCATTTCACAGTCTAGATGCATTTCTATAAGAAGCCGCTGGGTGCCAAAATGGGTTAGTAGATCTCCTGGATCATAGTCTTTAAGGAGCAGAGGAGCCGTTTTTGTGTGTGGCTGCTCCGGATCTTATCTGGGCGGAGAGCGTGCCAGTAACACCCCCATCCCATGATCTCCTGCAAGCTCATACCTCTGAATAGTGGGATCTAGAAGATGGTGGATGCCACATGGGTGTTGCTGCTGCTGCCACCATTGCCGCCTCCCCCATAGCAAGAAGGGGTTGAGAGAGAAAAACCTTTCCCCTCCCGGGACGGCATGGGGTTGTAGAAGCAGTTAAAATATTTTGACTCCTAAGTGTTATGATTTCACATATGGACCAAGGTGATCTGTGAAGGTGACTCTCTGCAACAGTGCTCAACTCTAATCACCTACTCTGCTCCCTCTTCTGCTTCCAGAACCAGCATCCCCAGAGTGTGGCCAGAGCCAGGATCCTTCTCAGGCGCACGTGCTGTCATCTAGAGAAACGAGGATTGAGACACCCTCCCTTCTCGTGTCTGCTG
The DNA here is from genome assembly GCF_027595985.1 of Sorex araneus. Lineage (NCBI taxonomy): Eukaryota > Metazoa > Chordata > Mammalia > Eulipotyphla > Soricidae > Sorex > Sorex araneus. Next base: position 100,873,081 of record NC_073302.1, read on the forward strand.
AGAGCTAGGGCACTTTTCTTGGATTGTCTCACCAGCGGACTCACTGACTCCAGGCTGGGTTAGACCTATGCAAATGACATTTAGCGCGAGGCATGCCACGTCCCCAAAGGCATGTGGCATTTCAACTCTAACATTTATCTCCTGTATATGTCACACTTCTACTGCCTTTCTGCCCACCAAAACTTCACAGCAGAACTAAAGATTATTTCCTGGAAGTTATTTTCCAGTACACCTGTCTGGTTACTAAAACCTTTTCTTTCAAGTCACTTCAAGATTCACAAGAGCCAGTGGTGGAACCAAGAAGCTCAACATCGACCAGCAGTCTAGGCTGAGACAAGGACCTGACGAGGAAAATCTTCTTCTTTTCTTTTTCTTTCTTTCTTTCTTTCTTTCTTTCTTTCTTTCTTTCTTTCTTTCTTTCTTTCTTTCTTTCTTTCTTTCTTTCTTTCTTTCTTTCTTTCTTTCTTTCTTTCTTTCTTTCTTTCCTTTTTTTTTTTGCTTGTTGTGTCACACCCGGCGATGCACAGGGGTTACTCCTGGCTCAGGAATTACTTCTCGTGGTGCTTGGGGAAATCATATGGGATGCCGGGCATCGAACCCAGGTCTGCCATGTACAAGGCAAATGCCCTACTCTGGCCCCAATTTTTCATTTTTTGAGAAGTGTCCATATTCTCTCCGAAATGTCTAGATCAGTTGACAGTCCTACAGGCAGTGGAGGAAGGTCCATTGTCCCTACATACCCACCAACACTGGTTTTTTTAAATCTCTGTGACATGTGCCAATTTCACTCTTGTTTTGATATGCATCTCCGTAATAACAGGTGATACTGAGCATTAGCTCATATGCCTTTTGACCATCTTCATGTTTGTTTGAAGAAGTATCAGTGCATCTCCCCCATTGTTGTGTGTGTGTGTGTGTGTGTGTGTGTGTGTGTGTGGTGGTGGTGGTGGTGGTGGTGGTGGTGGTGGTGGGTTGTTTGAGTTTCTTTTCCTTGTGAACTTCTACCAGTAACATATATATTGTATACGTCAGATGAGTGGAGGGGAAATGTTTTCTTACTAGTGTCTTTTATTCTGGTCATCTTTTGTTTTTGCATTGCAGAAGGGTCTTAATTTGATGTCATATTTCTTTTTCTTTGCTTCTGTCTGTTTTTCCTAGAGAATTGTGTCATTGAAGTTGTCTCTAGATTCAATATCATGAAGAGTCATGCCTATATTTTTCTTATAGATTCTGGCCTAATGCACTTTGATTCGGCTTTTGTGCGTTGTGGTAGAAAGGTATGAAGTTCATTCCCCCGCCCCCATGTGACCAGCCTATTTTCACAGCATCATTTGCTAAAGACACTTTCTTTGCTCCACTACATCATACTTCTTGTTGCTTTGTTGAAGATTAATTGTCTCCAAAACTACAGTCACATATTTGGGCTTTCAGTTCTATCACATTGTTTGGCGAGTCTGTTCTTATTCCATTATCATGATACTTCGATTACTACAGTTTTCAGTATAATTTAAAACTGAGGAAGGAGAAGCCTCCCATCTTCCTTTCCCCCTAGGATTGCTTTGGCTCTTCTGGGGGTACTTTTGGTTTACATATAATTTAAACAGCTTAATCTATGTCTTTAAAAATTATCAAGAATATTTTTACTGGGACTTCATTGAATCTGTGTAAGGCTTTGGACAAGATAGGATTTTTGAATATCTTGATTCTTCCAATTCCATCTTAATTAACCCATAATCACTCCTCCACCTCAGTCCCAAGACTGAGTAGACACTTTGGAACCTGTCCTCCTTGCAGTTGACCTGCAACAAATCCTTTGCTGTTCTTGAAAGCCTGCGCCATTATTCTGATGTTTCTGCCTGCTGGGCAGGGGGTCTTTGTCCAGAAACACCAGTAACTTTCTCTGCCTTAGAAAACTCTCCCAGGCACCAGGATTCCCTGAAAGTAGGACATACCTCGGTAGCTTCTCTACTCCTCTCTGCCCTCCAGATGAAATCACATTTCCGAGTGACTGGGGCCTCTCCATGGCACCTTCCGTCCTCACCTCTCCCTCCCGCCTCAACTGTGCAGCTACACCTCAAATTAAGCACTTGTCTCACATTTGCTTCAAGGGGAGATCAAGACAATCTTTGCCATGCTTGGAACACTGAGACAAAGGAGAAGGGAAGCAGTTGCTCTGGCATGGGGGTGATGAGTTGATCTGTATAATACCCTAGGGGTGGTATTAGCAGCCGTAACCACACTGCCTGCTCTTTCCTCCGACTCTCATCAGCCTTGCCCCGGTTACAAGTGGCTATCGGCATACAATAGTCAGTCGTCATTTTCAGCAAGTGACTGACTTTTTCCTATTATAGCTTTAACAATATATTTGATAAAATTTGCTGCAGATCCTGCTCAACAGGAGAAAAATAGATTTTTATAAGCAATTTGGGTTTCTGTTAATGTTAGGAAAATTTCCCTTGATTGGTTTTCAAATATTTGATGGGGCCATAGGGCATTGTGATGAGACCCCTGAGTCACTGAATCTCTAATATAATTAGGTCAGTTATAGCATGTAAAGATTTCTTTCTTATATACTTGCAAGAATACATGTGTTTATGAGTACACTTGTGATTCTGTGTAAAACTTCTGAATGAACATTAATCACTGTGTCCACTATGAGCTCTTTCAATAATACAGAGAATAAAAGAAGCCATTTAGCAATCTGATTATTCTAGTGCATTTAATGATTTAATTTTTTTATATCTTCTCTTATGCAAATAAATATAGCATTTGAAATAGAGTGTGGTTTATTGAGTAAAAGAAGTAAAATAGTCAATGTTTAGCATTGTTTATGCTTTAGAAAACATAGCACTATTTTTCTATAGACAAATACATATAACACTAACAAAAACCATTAGTAAAAAAAACTCACTGAAGTATAGTACTCTGTTTTTTTTTTCTTTTTGGGTTGTACCAGGTGATGCACTGGGGCTACTCCTGGCTCTGCACTCAGGAATTACCCTGGTGGTGCTCAGGGGACCATATGATATGCTGGGAATTGAACCCTAGTTCGCCGTGTGCAAGGCAAAAGCCCTACCTGCTGTACTATCGCTCCAGCCCCAAAAGTATAGTACTCTTTCAAGCCTCCAGATGAGAAATTAAAATCACATAGATATCAGAGCAACTTGTCCAAGGTCACACACACCTGAACAACCCTTCAGGTATGCTGGGCCAATATCCAGCTAGGAACATGGAAATTCCATAGGTATTTTGAGTTAATAATAATGTATTAACATAGGTATGTAAAATATGAATAAAAATGGATGGATAGCTTAAAAAATAAAAGTGTAGAGATATGGAAACATGAGGTATGTAGTGTGTTGCCAACAAGTTAGATTATGTCTCTTTGTAGTGGGATACTTAATTTAGTATTCCATTTATTATTGGTTGGCAAAACTGAAGTATATTTGAGATCTTATGTGTATAATGATGCTATGCTGTTTTGTATGATTAGACAATTAAAATGTATTATCAAACAGCTTGCAAAAAGTCCAAAGATCCCTTGAAGCATTCAACATGAGTTTGCAAAGTGCCTGTTCACCCCCTGAAGTCCCTTCTCCTCCCTGACCGCATCAGAGACCCGTGAGGATGAGACAGGTCTTCCTCTGTTCCTGCAGCAGTGACGGACAAGCACTTTCGCATCGCTGCCTCTAGCAAGCATCCCGGGCACTCTGTTTCAATGCCGCAGATACAAGACCATTGGGTTGGGGCTGGAGTGAGCCATCAGGGTGAGCCCATGGAGACTGTACCGTACAACGGACAGGAACACAGGGACCCGGGAACATGGGCGAGATTTCTCGTGTGTCCTGACTGGTTTGGATGAAACTGAACACTCTTCCCCTTCAAACTGCCTTCAGTAAATAACTTCAGTATATTGAGAGAGGCAGTTTTCCTTTCCTCACAGAAGCCTGGCTGGTCTCTGACATGCAGATCTCAGGTGGTGTCAGCCAGGCCTGATCTTTGACAGGCAGATTCCGGGGCTCCAGCCCAGCCTCGTCTATGGGATGCAAGTTTCAAATACTGGTAGCCCAAGAAAGGTTTTGTTTTTTGCCAGAAGGCCAAAATCTACTGGCCTGTAGATGCAAGGAAACAATACATGTTTTGCTGCCTCAGTGTTCTTGCTGGAACTTCTTTTGATGCATTTGATGATGTCACTGTAGTGTGCCCTTTAGAGGTACCCTGATCAGTAAGAGGAGATTTGGGGGCTCTCTACCTTTGTCACAGGTCTGAGAGAACCTGGGCCCTTCATGACATAAATTTCTTTCACGTTCCTTGTTTCAGCACCTCCGATTGAACGAATATTCATGCAACAGTTGGGGAAAGTATTTTTTAAACTCTTCTCAAATAATCTTCAAAAAATGTTAAAAAGGTGAGACATTTCTTCCTATGCTAGTTTAATAATTAAAATCATGTCAATGCCAAAAGCTGAGTTTCAATGTTTGAAATAGAAATTTCTGCAATGTTAAAAAAATTCTTCAGTTAAGGAAAAAAAAAAAAACATTGCCTCAATTTTTCCAAGATTGTAGAGAAAAAAACATGATTTTTTGTGAAGACTGCAGCTAAGAATCTAAATTTTTTAAAAAAGAACAAGGTGAAGTGATATGTATCTTGTTATAAGAACCAAAATTCAAAACAATGTTCAAACCTTATAATTTTCCAAAAAGTTTTATTTTCCTAGTGTGTTTTAAAAATTTTATAGGATTCGTGTGATTTAGGGTTGAGGCAATTCAGCAGACACTTCTCAGAAAAAAAGATTAGAAATAAAACAAACAGCCACTTACCTCTTTGGACCTGTTTTGGTGTGAAGTTTGCCCTGGCTAATTTACACGGCATGCGCTCTTGATTTAATCGGCCCTCACATGCAGGGTTGGGGGCCGCTGGCATGATCTCTGGGACACAGGCCTTGCTTGAAGAATCTGCAGTTTCAGAAATGTGATCAGGATTCTCTGGGTTCTGATGATTTTTTTCTAGGAAATTAGGATTATAGAAGACAATTATAATGACACGTACTAAACTCTAAATCCTAAGCAAAACAGTTGCCCTGTGACACTGGTATTACTGATATAATAAACTACGTGAACTTAACCATTACACCAAATATTTAATTTTTTTCTTTTTTATTTTGTGGAAGAGAGGTCTCCCAGCCATTCACAGGTGGCCAAGTGGCCCCTGCAGTGCTTGGGACTTGAGAGTCACCTTTGGCAGTGCTCAAGGCCCCCAGAACTATGCGCTGTGATGCTCAGGGACAAAGTGATGCTTGAGATCAAGCCATGGTCAGCTGCATGCAAGCAAGCACCCTCATCTCTGGACTATCTCTCTACTACTACATTGAACTTTAAATTTTCTTATTGGCATGGCTCACATAAGGAATGTACAGTGCATTGCACCAATTTCGAGTTGCTTATTTTGTAGGTTTTCTTTTTAGTCTTTAGATTCTCCTTCAGTTATTCCCCCTGAACCAGGAAGATGCTTCTGTGTTTATACTCTGATGTACAGGTACAGAGGAATATACATGCAAATCCTGAGCTCTTAATGGTGCTATTTCCCAGACTTTAGCATGGATTCATTTTCCCATATTGACATCTGTAATCATAGCTCTGACTTCACACTTTTCCTCTAGTGTGGAATTTCAGTTAAGGTATCTTTTTTGAAATGCAAATATTGTTTCAGTGTTTAGAATTCCCTTAGCATATATGATGTGCTATGTCTGTTTTGTAATTGCTCTGTTACACCTCTGAGACATTGACTTGGAGCACACTGAGAGCAATTTATTCACCCAAGAATCTTCCTTTCACATACCGTTATCTTCAACAATAGTAAAAAATGCAATTCCAGATTTACAACTGTAACGCATTACTAAATCATTTGTAATAGTATAGGTAGTGCAATATAAAATATTAGTCTTAAGTAGTTTGTTTTCAATTATTTTTAATTATTGGTAATTAAATAGTAATAAAATAATTTTTTCACCCAGAATTTGTTTGGGTGGATCTGGAATGTCATATATTCATCATCAGTAACACATTTGATTAAAGCCACAGCAATCTTGCTGCCAATCCGAAGGGAATAAACCTAATTGAAAATCCCAATAACGGCGGCACCTCTTTGGGTCAGGTGTAATATCTGACAAGACACTTCATAATTTTCTTCATCTCTCTGAATTTCCCAAGGCTATCTGGACTGTGTGAATTTTGCATTGCACAAGAACAACCTTTACAGCAGCACAGAAAAATGACTCACCCGCATGAAGCAAGAAGGCAAGCTGCTGGAAGGCTCAGGTAGAAGGCTCTGGAAAGAAGCATCCAGAAGACACTCTTGAGTGAATAAGCACGGCACCAGCTTTGAGGCGGCTCTGCATGGCTGATTCCCTCCATTTGGCACCGGCCTTCTCGACCTGCACAGTTTGCTTATCCTCACAGTACGTCAAGTTCATCATCTATGTCAGACTTTACTGGGGCTCAGTGAGGTGTGCTCCATCCGTAGTCCCCAAACCAAATGTCATGAGCAAAATGAAGAAGATTGAATTCTACTAGTTCTGAGAAATAAGAACCAAGTAATTTTTGGGATATGCCATTCATATGCTAATTAATCCTTGATTAGAATACTACAGTTTTCCTTTAACATTTCATTCTTTCTTTGTGTGTGTGTGTGTGTGTGTGTGTGTGTATGTGTGTGTGTGTGTGTGTGTGTGTGTGTGTGGTGAAGGGGTGCAGGGCATACCCATCTGTGCTCAGGGCTTACTCCTGACTCTGTTCTCAGTGATCATTCCTGGCGGTGCTCAGGGGACCACATCGGGGGTCTGGACTGAACCCGAGTTAGCCATGTGCAAGGCAAGTACCCTATCTGCTCTTTAGCTCTGGCCCCTGAACCTTTCACAATTTCTTCTGGACATTCTTGATGACCAGAGAAATTTGAGTGCACCACAGTATTTAGAGAAAAGTGAGTGCACCATAGTATGTAGTATGTGCAGAGCAGGTAGTGTTTGCAAAAGTACCCAGAGTGCCTTTGGTAAGCTCTGAGCAGTGGGGTGGGAAAGCCCCCGGATACTGTGAACTGTCTGGACTCCCAGGTCGAGACTGGGTCGGGGAGGAGTGGGCAGCCCCCACTCACCACCCTGCAGCCTGCCAAGTCACGCGCATTCTCGCGGGTTCTATGGTCAGCTTGGACGCTGTCTCCCAGGGACCCCCGCCTGTCCAGACCGTGTGTGGAGGACACTGCAAATGCTCTTTGCGTTTTGGGGACGGTAAAGCCAAGAGGGAATCTGCCCGTGTCCTGTTCAGCCACAGACCCACGCACTCTCTGTCCCCGCACCACACGGAGGGGCTTCTTGCTCGAGTGACGGACCAAAAGAGGAGTAAGATGAGGCACTGGCCACGTTGTGTGTGCACAGACAATGGGATGCACGGGAGACAATGGAGGAAACAATAAACTCACAACACAGGACGGATCTTCCTCTACAGCCAACTGAAAGATAACGGAGCGCATCCTTCAGATGGACACCCAAACGCGGAGGAAAGAAGCCACACAGAGCATGCATTTTTTACACACTGTACATTAAAAAGTCAAGTACATCTGAAGCATTTGTTTACTTTTTAAAGATTTAAAAGACTTAGCCAATTAGGGGGCTGGAGCTATAGCACAGTGGGTAGGTCGTTTGCCTTACACACGGCCAACCCGGGTTCGATTCCCAGCATCCCGTATGGTCCCCTGAGCACTGCCAGGAGTAATTCCTGAGGTTCATGAGCCAGGAGTAACCTCTGTGCAATGCTGGGTGTGACCAAAAAAGCAAAAAAAAAAAAAGACTTAGCCAACAAAGAAAGTCCCCTTCAGCCTCCTCATATATAATATGTTTTATATTATTTCATATTATTATAAATCATTTTTATATTACAATTATATTTATATCGTTATGACATATCATTGTATTGTATTATGATATAATTATATTTCATACAATAATATACTCATTATCTTATTCAAAATATTATATAAATATATAATATTTTATATATACATGTGTCTACAGATCTAAGTATGAATATATTTAATATTTTATGTGTTTTTATAATTTAAAAGAGATATAAACTGTGCATTAAAATAAGTCCTATCCTATCCATTATTTGGTATATATTCATATATATATTCATATATCTGCATGTATGTGTGTGGTGTTTTTAACCTTCAGTTTTTTCAATTGATACAACACTGGTTAAGAAAAGTATAAATGTGATATTATTCTATACTCCACAAATGGAAGACTGCTACATGAGTGGAGGATGAAGGCAGATGGAATAGAGAAGGGATCACTAAGAAAATGATGGCTGGAGGAATCAGTTGGGATGGGAGATGTGTGCTGAAAGTAGGAAATGGACCAAACATGATGAACTCTCAGTGTCTGTGTTGCAAGCCATAATGCCCAAAAGTAGAGAGAGAGTATGGGAAATATTGTCTGCCATGGAGGCAGGGGAGGGTGGAAAAGGGGGGTATTCCCGGGATATTGGCGGTGGGGAATGTGCACTGGTGGAGGGATGGGTGTTTGATCATTGTGAGATTGTAACCCAAACATGAAAGCTTGTAATTATCTCACGGTGATTCTATAAAATTTTTTTTGCTTTTTTTTTTTTTTTTTTTTGCTTTTTGGGTCACACCTGGCAATGCACAGGGGTTACTCCTGGCTCTGCACTCAGGAATTACTCCTGGCAAAGCTCAGGGGACCATATGGGATGCTGGGAATTGTTGGAATATTTGCCCTTTTCGAGCTGCCTTCTGGAGTTTTGTCACAGAAACCTTTTGTCACAGAAACCTAGCTGATCTTTGACCCGCAGATCTTAGGTGCTAGCCAGGCTTGACCTGACATTGTAGATTCCAGGCTCTGGCCCAGCCTAGTCTTTGGGATGTAAATTTCAGGTGCTCTCTAGTTGTAATTGACATGTAGATTTCTTGCTGCAGCCCAGCCCGGTCTTTGGGATGTAAATCCGAATGCTTTCAGCCCAATGAAGGCTTTGGTTTTGGTTTTGTATCTTCTTTCCAGGGGGCCTAGATTAATGGCCTGCAGATACAAGAGAATTATGTTGCCTCAATGTTCTTCCTGTAAGATCTTTTGGTGCTTTTGGTGACGTCAATGTATTGCGCCCTTTGGAAGGGCCATGATCAATAAAAGGGGTTCGGAGAGAAGGTGAGGGGCCCGGAAAGTGTATAGAGGATGGAGAGTGTATAGAGGGAAGACTGGAATAAACTGCAAGTGAGACCAACCATCTTGGCTCCGTTCCTTCCTTTGCCTGCCACATCATCGCCATCAACCTCTCCGGGGTGGGGGAAGCAGCCGGAGGCTACCGAACTCGGGTGGCGGGAGAGACAGCGGCTGCCCTAGGCCCTGTGCCTGGCTCGGTGCGGTGAGGCGTCCCTTCCCTCGCCCTCGCCTTTTCTTTTAATTTTTATACAGGGAATCGAACCCGGGTTGGCTGCATGCAAGGCAAACGCCCTACCCACTGTGCTATTGCTCCAGCCCCTCAATAAAATTTTTTTAAAAAGAAATAATAAAAAAAGAAAAGTATAAATGCTTGTGAGGAAGTATGGAAAGTCAAAATGGTAAAAGTGGAGTAGAAAATTTAATTTTGGACAAGAGAGAAACAAAGGAAGTGCAAAGAAATGAGAAGACTCTGACTAGGGGTGTGCTGGGCTGTGCCAGAGGTGCTCCGAGTTTCTTCTTGTTGCTGGGCTAGGGAATCCTCCTGTTGGGGCTCAGGGAGCTCTGTGTAGTGATGGATATGCAGTTCTGGGGATCAAACCTGCATCAGCCGCCTGCATGCAAGGGCTTTACCTGCTGTATTGTATGTTCGGCCTGAGAATAGTCTGATATTATGGTATAGTGAAAGTGGGATAGAACTTCAAATTTAGGAAGGTAGAGTCCTACCAATTTTCAGGAACCCAGTGACACCGTCTGATTAAAAGTCTCATCTTCAGAGTTTGCAATATCATTCTCTGGAGGCTTTAATGTGGAGTCAGACACCTCAAATCAGGACTGATTTATGGAGCAAACACAAGCAAACCTTTGAGGTGAAACTCTCATACCAAATGAGGAGTCTGCATATAAATACAAGCCATGAGGCAATAAGGTCGTAATTTAACTTTCTGTTATCATAACCAAAACGAAGAAAATTTGACGCTAGGACCAGGATGAAACAATAAAGGAGGAACAAAAAAAAATAGGCTTTTCTGCTCAATATTTAGATTGAAAAACTTCACCAGTGGAGTACATTTTAGGAGGCATGTATGAACAAGAAAATAAGAGTTTCACATTTAAAGGGAAAGATGAGAAGTAGGTGGGTGACTGTGATGGTGTGTAATGGGGGGGAGGGCATGTGTATGGAACGGAGTAAAGCATAAACAAGCTACATCACATACTTAGGATGCTGAATAAAGCCAATCAACAACAAAAAATACCATAAAAATCAAAGTGTCTCATTGAAGAATGGAGGTATTCTTAATTTCCTAAAAGGACTGTTGGTATATCAAGTTTGTCCAGAAATCAATCAGGTAAACAGTCATCATACAATAGGAGTGCACTTGGGGGCTAGAGAGGTTGTACAATGGTACAAAGCTTCTTTCCTGTGGAAGATGTGGACTCCATCCCTGGCACTGCATATAGTCCCCTGAGTACGGCCAGAATTGATTTGTGTGCAAAAGCTCTGAGGCAGCTGAATTCCATCCCCACCCCCACTCCCACTCCGCAAAAGCCCAAACAGAGTAAAATCAATGAGAGTGTATTTCTTCAAAAACTTAAGAAAACAAATGATCTGTATAAACTACTTACTGGGCTTTTTCCCCCTCTTCATCTTTATTTTTATGTAAAAGATAAACTTCTTTTCAAACTTCCATCTAAGAATAACATATCCCATTGTTTCCCAAGTCTCAAAGTCAATGCATTCTTATTGACTTTATGCATTCTTTGTGCATTCTTGTTCTTCCACCTTATTCTTCCGTTCTTATTCTCCCACCTTATCCTTTTGAACTGGGGAAGTGGAAGTTGATTTCTCATTCATGGAGTTTCTGGATGCAAGTTCAGAAGCAGGATCTAGGAGAGCAAAGTAGAATCAAGGGTAGAGTTAAGTGAGAATATTTCACCTCTAAACATACATAAAGACACATCTTCAGAATTGCAGTGAAAAAAACTCAGTAATTACTCAGTAATTACTCGGCAGATACTCAGTAATTACATAGCATACTCTATGTATGTAGAATCTAGAATAATATTGGGATTTACTTTGAGAACAGTTTTGGAAAATGTTAGAAAACCATTTAGTAGTTACACTCTTAGTATCAAGCTCTAAATATTACTATAATTCCTTATGCTGTAAATGGGGAAGGAATTAATAAAACACCAACTCGTTAGATATTCCTAAGGTAAAAATAAGATAGCTAGACTCCTGGACATTAATTTTAACTTCAAAGAAAGAATAAGTAAAAAGGGAAAGGGAAAGAATAAGTAAAAAGAAAAGGTCTTTAAAAAAAGTCAATAAAGCCTTTACTTTTAATAAAAGCAGGTCAATTGAATGACTATTTTCCCTACAGAAAAATAAGTCATCGAGTGTGAGCAGTGAGGGCCTGTTTACCGCCCACACAAGCGTGCCTGAGAATACACAGGACATACCTGAGTATCAGAAAACAGAGTGAAAGCGACCACAAAGAGGCAGACTAACTAGGAACAGTGGATGGAGCAGGAAGTTTCCCTTTTCTTCCCTGTGATGCTGCATTTTGGGGCAATGATCCCAAGTACCTTCCCTTCCATCTCGCTCTTTGCAGCTCCTTTGACCTCAAGCCCTCTGTCACAGTAAGCCCGGCACAGAAGGATCTGTTAACAAGGCCACCCTTCGGCAATTACAGCAACTCGGAGAAGGAGGCCAGCAGGGAAACACATTGCTAGGTTAGCTCTGTCCCTTTGTGTCTGGGTTTTCACTCGAGGGTTAGCCTGCCAAAGGAAGCTGAGGCACAGGGTGGTGACAAACCTTCACTCAGAATTCCCTGCAAGTGGAAGAAAGCTCCCCGGTCTTTTATGGACCGGCTGACACAATTCCCTGAGAGAATGGCCCCCTGTTATTCACTTTTATTTAAATTTTTAATTAATTTTGTCACTATGAAATTACAAAATTATTCATGGTTGGGATTTGGACATACAGTATTTCAACACCAATTTCAACACCAGTGTCCACTTCTCTCCACCAGTGTATTCCCTTCCCCACCCCCATGTCTACTTCCCATCCTGCTTTTACTAGAGGAAATTTTTTTTATTTTTGCAATATGATTTTTTTTTTTTTAATTTATGGAGCAATGACAGAGCACGCCTGGCTGTCTTCCCCGGGGCCCCTCTGAGGGGATGGGCTCCAGCTTCCCTCCCCACCTCAAGCAGAGCTCCCGGCAGCCGAAGACCACCAGAACCTAACAGCCATGCTCAAGGCCCCTCTCCACACGTTTGGACAGGCCTCACGCATGAAGGTACCGGCAGAGGAACCCAGGTGTGTGTAATCCCATCAACGGCCAACATCCAGAGACTTAAAAGCAAGCTCCCAGAAGTGATATCTTGTAGCCTACTTCTCCCTCTGGGAGAAACTGGCAAGCTTCTGAGAGTTTCCTGCCCACATGGGACAGCCTTGCAAGCTTCCCATGGTGTATTCATATGCTAAAGCCAGTAACAAGCTGGATCTCATTCCCCTGACCCTGAAAAAGCCTCCAGTGGGACATCTTTGGGAGGGCCGAGTTGAGAGAGACTTCTAAGATCTCAGAGAAAGGACAAATGGAGAGATTACTGAGCCCGCTCGAGAAATCGACGATTAAAGGGATTTCGTGATCGTGAACATGATCGGAGCAATGGACTGGAACGATAGCACAGCGGGTGAGGTGTTTGCCTTGCATGGAGCCCATCTGGGTTCGATGTCTCCATCCTTCTCGGAGAGCCCGGCAAGCTACCAAGAGTATCCCACCTGCACAGCAGAGCCTGGGAAGCTACCCGTGGTGTATTCGATGTGCCAAAAACAGTAACTAGTCTCACGATGGAAACGTTACTGGTGCCTGCTTGAGCAAATCGATGAGCAAGGGGACAATATGTGCTACAGTGCTTGCAATATGATTTATAATACTGCTGCCTATAGGGTTTCATACACAACAATACTTTCAGCTCACCTCCTCCTTCCTATTAAACAATTCCCTCCACCATAAACATTGCCCCCTTCTGCCCTAACCCTCAGTCCCCTCCAGTGGCTTGCTTCCGACTGAGTACAAGTTCTCATGTTCTTTGTTCCCATTCTTTCAGTGTTCATTATTCCACCATTATGTTTCTTTATATCCCGCATATGAGAGAGATAATTCTTTGTGGGTTTTTTTTTGTCTATTCAAAAAAATTTATTTTCATAAGGTTGTTTATATGAATTGATTACAGCCAACATTTCAACACCAATCCCACCACCATTACACCTTCCCACCACCATTCAAGCCTGCCTGCCTGCCTGCCAGGGGCAGATGCTAGATAATTTATTTTCTATTGCTTATTATGGCTATCATGAGAGGTCATGCAGATGCTTTCCAGCTGCGTGCTTTTGGAATTCTAAAATTGTAAATGGTTGGGGCCCAGAGACATCTCTCTAGGGAACTGGTCCATTTTGAGATTCACTGGGAGTCTCTGAATCAAGGCCGTTGATGTGCCGAGATGGTGTGGGGAGGCAGAGCATGGGCACGACAGCCAAGACCCCCCCCCAGCAGGCGGGGAGACGGGAAGGGCCGGTCCATCTCTGCTGCCACTATGTGGCCTGGAGTCTTAGTCCCTGAAACCACGTACCTGGGTTTTGCTTCTGGAAATTCGTCACCTTTGGGGTTTCATGTGGGGTGGATGGAGAGGCAACACCAGCTCCCTCCAGGGTGCCCCCGTGGAACTGGCTCTGTACAGGGTTCTGAGAGGTCTCCAGCAAGCTGCTGTCTTCTGGGATTCACTGCTTAGCTCATTCTTTGTTGGTTTCTCTGGCTCTCTCTAACTTCACTCAGCATGATAATGTCTAGGTTCCTCCATGTAGCAACAAATTTAATGACTTTATATTTTCTTATGACTCAGTAATATTCCATTGTGTATATGCATCATAATTTCTTTGTTCAGATGTCTATTCTTGAGCACTTGGTTTTTTTTTTTTTTTTTTTTTTTTTGCTTTTTGCTTTTTGGGTCACACCTGGCGATGCACAGGGGTTACTCCTGGCTCTGCACTCAGGAATCACCCCTGGCCGTGTTCAGGGGACCATATGGGATGCTGGGAATCGAACCCAGGTCGGCCGTGTGCAAAGCAAATGTCCTACCCGCTGTGCTATCACTCCAGCCCCTATTCTTGAGCACTTGGGTTGTTCCAGATATTGGCTATTGTGAATAGTGCAGCAAGGAACGCAAAGGAGCAAATGTCTTTTCTCTATTTTGTTTCTGCCAAGTTGGGGTATATTCCAGAACTGTGGTTGCTGGATTAAATGGAAGCTCAATTCCTGGGTTTTTAAAAATGAATGTCCATATTGTTTTCCAGAAAGGCTGGACCAGTCAGGATTCCCACCAGCAGTTAATGAGAGGCACTTTCTCCTCACATCCATGCCAGCACTGGCTGTTCCTGTTTTTCTGGGTGTGTGCCAGTCTCTGTCACATGAGGTAATTTCTCATGGTTGTTTTGATTTGCATCTTCCTGATGATTAGTGATACAGAGCATTTTTTATGTGCTTTTTGGCCACTTGTATTTCTTCTTTGAAGAAATTTCTCTTCCTCTCTTCTCCCCATTTTTGATGGGGTTGAATATTTTTCTCCCTAAAGTTCCTTTCATATTCCTGATAATAACCTCTTATCAGATGAGCGTTGGGTAAATAATTTCTCTGATTCTGTAGACTGTTTTTGTATCCTGGTGATTATTTCCTTTGAATGACAGATGCTACTTAATTTAACGTGAACCCACTTATTTTTCTTTGCTTCCACTTGCTTCATCAGTGGTGTTTTATCCTTGAAGAAGACATTAGCTTCAATATCATGGAGAGTTCTGCCTCTGGTTTCCTCTATGTACCTTATGGATTTGGTCTGATATAAAAGTTTTTATTCCATTTTGATTTGATTTCTGTGCATGGCACTGGAAAGAGTTTGATCAAAAACACCAGTGAAGACAAAAAGTGAGTTATCTTGGTGATTCTAACTCTGCTAGTGTATGAACTTATTGTTTCAATGTGAAAATCTCTAAACATTTTATAAATTCTGGTATTCCAATACTGTAGTTTCTTCTTTCCTCTTCTCAATTGGTGCTAGACATTAACAAAATCGGCACAGAACTGTCAAAGGTATGGGGATTGCTCCACAGAGAACGAACCCCACTTTGATAACATTATCCCCAGCTTTATACTGTACTGAGAAAAGAATGACATTGTCATTGCATCAGGAGCATGGTGAAAAAAGAAAGCATTCATTCTCTTCTGTTTACATCTCAGTTGTAACACAGACCAAGGAAAATTATGAGTTCATCTGTTTTTCTTGTGTTTTGCACTATTAATCAAATATCAAACATCTGGTTGAGTATTTTTATAAGATTCCCCCTCCATAGGTACTTTTTGAAGTGATGGAACCTGATATAGCCTTAATAGAAATTAGTTTAAATATCATTATAAGCCATTTTGTTTTCCATTGATCAAGTTTAAGTGCTGTATATGCCAGGATAGCAGACTGACACATGAAAAATGACACAAAATTTGCCTACTTTGTTTTACATCCAATAACCATAAACCAGAAACACCTTATATGTGCAAAAATGAATTAAAGATCAAAAACTCAATTTTATGAGGTTGAAACAAAATGTTCTGATTCCATACAAAGCAAGCAACAGTTAAACCAAACACTGAGCTAAATGTCATTATGATGAATTGAGAAGCATATGGAAAACAGTCATCCAATTTTGTTTACTCTGCAGCTCCATGAGGGTATTTGCAGCACAAATGGTGGATAATTATAAAATATAACTGGGACCCCTTGAAAATGTTCCCAGATGGGGTACAGCTGTTTATTCATGCTAGGTCAAAACCTTGACTTTCTGACTTCTTAAACAAAGGCCTTCCTTAGCTCAGTGCTGTCTGGCTGAGTTTGGGACCTGTCTAGCTAAATTCTAAGGGTGCAATCCATTTTTAAAATATATCACGTCTTTGGTTTGCCTTGGGGCAACATCCAGTGGTACTCAGGGCTTACACCTGGGTCTATGCTCAGACATCACTCCTGGGAGGACGTAGGTCATACATGTGATATTGAGGATTGAACCCAGGTTGACTGCATGCAAGGTAAGCACCCTATCTGCTGTACTACATTTCAGCCCCAGAAAGCTCACTCTCTTAAAAAACTTATACAGTATGTTATTTAATTGATAATTTAGCTTCTTCCCTTTCCCTCTGTAGAGTTGTAATGCCCAAGGTCAGTCAGTTGTAGAGCTTGCGAGTGCGGTGGTGTTCCTTGGGACTCACACTTTACAGCGGTGGTGCTCAAGTGTGTGTTTGTCAATGAGATAGGGAGCCCCGCCTCTGATTCTAACGCTCTTGAAGCTATTTGCTCAGTTTCTCTGCTTGCCTGGTGTCAGACTCCCTTGCTCAGGGTTGGTGCTTGTACAGAACTGGCTGCAGCATGACTGGAAATAGCTGATGGGGCTGGAAATTGCAAGAGAGAATGTCAGGTCTGGACATGTTGGCCCGTGCTGGGAACACTGTGGATGGAACCCAGGCCTTCACACTTACAAGGAAGGTGCTTCAGTCACTGCAGTCTCCTTTAAAGATACTCAGGACACCCGGAGGGAAAGGCAGAGGACAGAGGTGGTGGAAGAGGAGGAGCTCAACCTGAGAATACAAAAGTTACTTCTAGAAGCTCAGGGATGGTCTCCACCTGACATCAGAGGAAAGGGTCTATACGGGAGGAGGGCTCAGCTCAGCAGAAAGGGATTCCCCAGAGGAGCTCAGCTAGACCTCAAGCTCAAACAGGCAAAGTGGACCCCTCTGGAAAGTGGATGTGTGTCACGATCAGAAGCAGAGTGAGCACATACCTTCCCTGGGCACCTTTACCACCTACTCCCAGGCCTTGCAAAGGCACAGGATTGCAAAGGGGTGCCTGGGGTTCAGCCTCCATTCACAGGGGAGCAACGGGACACTTGGTCAGTTTGCTTCAGAGTCACACCCTCTGCCTCACCTCCAAATTTATGTGCTCTTACTTGTCTGTGGCATATTAAAAACCATGTTTAAGGGCCATTGAGCGAATAGGTCTGCTCTCTCAGATGCTAAATGGCTATTTGCTAGAGCTGGTTTTCAAATCAAGATGGAAAACTAAGAATGGTGCTTTAAAATGTGTTATAAATAATTCATGAAAGGTCACACCAGAAACTGTCAAGAGAATTTAATTAGGCTAAATGTCAAAGAATACAAATTACAATGTTTTAATTGACACAGCAATCATTTCCCCAAATACCAGAAATTGTATTATTCTGCCTCAATGGCACTGTATTTTTATATAATATGTGACAAAAATCACATTTGAACAAAATGTTACAGAAATATACATGTAATTATTGTCTTAAATAATCTTTTTAATGTTCATATAAATCAAAAATTTTTAATAGAATTAGTAAATCACTCTAAAAGACTCAATACCAGATACTTTAAAGGGTGGATTACTTGATCTCAGTTTCTAATTATTCTCTTTCAAACCGACAATAATTCAAAAAGAGAATAAAGGAGCTCAAATTATGTGCATGTGTGTGTATGTATAAATCGACAACATGTTATCCTAAAAGATAGTGATATATTTTGAGAGGGTAGTGCCACATCCAGCTGTGCTCAGTGCTTACGCCTGGCCCTGTACTTAGGAACCACTCTTCACTGTGCTCAGGTACCACATATGATACTGGGTACCAAACCCAGGTCAGCCATGTGAATGCAACATAGTATTTTACTCTACGCTTTATCTCTGATCCAAGATATTGATATGATAAAATAAACCATCAGTTCTAGTCATAGATATTTCTCTAATGCTGAATTATTTTTAAAAATATTTAAATTAGAGAATTTTAAAACTCAATTTCACTCCTAGTTGCAAAATTTTACTGAAATCTCTTCCATCTTTTTTAAAAAGAAATATTAATTCAGGCTAAATAGACAGTACAGAGATGAACACAAATATCTTGCAATCCCAGCACCAGAAGTGCTCTGAGCTTCGTTGGTATATTCCTGAAGCCCTCCAAGAATCACCAGGAAGACCCAAGCAGCTGCCATCTTCAGGTCCTCAATTTGAAATTCAGGATGGGTCAGTCACAAATTGGTGGGAGGGTCCTCTGGACTGCGGAGCACTGCTGGAGAGACCCTTACAAATACAACGGGACCCCCAGAAGACAAGACCATAGTGGCAACACTGGACACAGGGATCTAAAGGCACCTGTGTCCTTGTTCCAGGTTAACATTGTGGCACCTCATCCCAAGCTCTTAACCCCCAGGAATTAGCTGAGTACCATGTAGGTATCCCCAGATCTTGGGTCACCAGCAAAACTGCACCCTCAGCCTGAGACTGCATGTTTGCATGTTGACAGCTCAGGACCTGACCATTTCACTGCTGGGGGGAAACCAAGAAGGAAATCAGACACACATGTGATGTTAGTACCTGCACTGCACCCCACCAGTACAGGAAAGTACTGAATACTCTGCAGAGGGCAGCAACAACCTCCACCTTTAGCTCCCGCAGTGTACCAGGAACAATAGAAATGCAAGGGAATTCAGTCAGGCCAGTGGGCGAATACAAATGCCCAGGAAGGCCCTCAGCTCCAGCAGATATTTCTGCAAAGAGAAGGCTTCACAAAGAAGACTTTAGAGCAACAGTCCTACATTAAATGATCTGGGAAAAATCATTATAATTGAAAATCAGTATGTTTGAAGGTGGTCTGATAGAAAATTTAAAAGAATTTATTCTAGTAAAAAGGAAAAAGTTAAAAAATATACAAGAATTGTCACCAACTCCAGGTGATCTCGGAGTGGAGCAGGGCAGCCTCCCCGCTAACAAAGCCCCAGCAGTCACTCCACGCCCCAAAGCTGCCATCACGCCTCTGGCTGGACCACACTGCCTCAGGCCTGAGCACCACTGAGAATCAATGTGCCAAAAATTCCAGGTACATGGGTCTTTGTGGCTGAACACTCCAGGTCTTCTCAGAGTTAAGGTGGGTAACCTCCCTGCACCTCCCTGTACTTCCAGAAGAGCCGGCAACCATGCCCAGCTAAGTGTTTAAGTACCTAGTCGAATATTCTGGGCATTCTGGAGTGCATATTCGCAGCCATGCAAGATGTCCAAACTCTACATCACTGACGTCCCAGTGGTAACACATCAGATTAAATGGGATGTAACACAGAGGGCAGCCAATGTCCACTAACAAAAACATTACCACAGAAGGCTTAACTTGCACCAACCGCCTAATAAAACCTCAGACAAGGATTTAATGTCCCCATAGTTAGATATGTCTTTGCCTTTTGTTCTTGTCGTTTTGATTACAGTGTGTCGTGGTGTTGCTCTATTTGGGCTTATTTGGCTGGTCACTCTTTTGGCCAGCACCTCAGTTTCCATCTTCAGATTGGAGAAGTTCTCAGCTATTATTTCCTCTACTAGCTGTTCTCCCCCTTTCCTATTTCTTCCTCTTTTTGAATTCCTGTGATCCTGAGTGGTTGCCCTGATATTATTAAGAGTATCTCCTAAATTCTCTTCATGTTTTGTTTGATCAGTATCTTTTCTATTGCCTCTTCTTTATTGCTGGAGTTACATACCTTGTCTTCAAGGTCATTGATTGAACTTTCAGCTTCCACTCTGCTAGTAAGTCTTCCATGTTCTCACTTTATTTAAACACCATGGTGGCAGATTCTTCAGGTGTTCGGGTCAATGTTCACCTTGTCTAGACCAGGTGCTGTATGCGTCTTTACAGCAGTGCCTGGCAAGCTACCTGTGGTGTTTTTGACATGCCAAAAACAGTAACAACAATGGGCCTCATTTGCCTGACACTGAAAGAGCCCCCAGTATGTCAGCATTAAGAAAGATGAGTAAGGAGAGGTTGATGCAAAGATCCTCAACAAAATATTAGCTAATAGAATCTAACAACTCATCAAAAAGATCATACATGATGACCAAGTGGGATTCATCCCAGGGATGCAGGGATGGTTTAACATTCGGAAATCAATCAACATAATCCATCATATCAACAAAAGAAAAGATAAAAACCATATGATCATATCAATCGATGCAGAGAAGGCATTTGACAAGATCCAGCATCAGTTTATGATGAAAACTCTCACCAAGATGGGCATTGAAGGAACTTTCCTCAGTATAGTCAAAGCCATCTACCACAAGCCTATGGCAAACATTATCCTCAGTGGGGAAAAATGAAGAGCCTTCCCTCTAAGATCAAGGACGAGATAAGGATGCCCACTCTCACCACTTCTGCTCAATATATTACTGGAAGTCTTTGCAATAGCAGTTAGGCAAGCAAAAGATATTAAGTGCATCCAGATAGGAAAGGAAGAACCAAGCTCTCACTATTTGCAGATGATATGATATTATATTTAGAGAATCCTAAAGCTTCTATCAAGAAACTTCTAGAAACAATAAATTTGTATAGTAAAGTTTCAGGCTATTAAATTAATACCCAAAAGTCCATGGATTTCCTATATGCAAATATTGAGAAGAAAGTGATATGAAAAAAGCAATCCCATCCACAATCATGCCTCAGAATCAGCTTAACTAAGGAGGTAAAGGATCTGTACAAAGAAAACTACAAAATACTACTCCATGAAATGAAAGAGGACAGGAGGAAATGGAAAGATATCCTCTGCTCAAGGATTTGGAGAATTAACATTGTCAAAATGGCAATACTCCCCAAAGCATTATACAGATTCAATGCAATCCCTATAAGGATACCCATGACATTCTTCAAACAAATGGATCAAACACTCCTGAAATTCATATGGAATAACAAACCCCTACGAATAGCTAAAGAAATTCTTGGGGAAAAGAAGATAGGGGTATCACCTTCTCCAACCTCAAACTCTACTACAAAGCGGTAATAATTAAAACTACATACTGAACAAAGGCAGAGCTGCAGACCAATGGAACAGCGTTGAATGTCCTTACACACACCCTTAAATATATGATCATCTAATCTTTGATAAGGTGGCAAGAAATGTGAAGTGAAACAAAGAAAGCCTCTTTAACAAATGGTACTGGCAAAACTGAATAGCTACATGCAAAAAAAAAAATGGGTTCAGACCTCTAACATGCACAAAAGTCAGATCAAAATGGATTAAAGACCTCAACATCAGATTAGAATCCATAAGGTACATTGAAGACAAGGTCAGCAAAACCCTCCACAATACTGAAGCTAAAGATATCTTCAAAGATGACACGCCACTGACCAAGCAAGTGGAAACAGAGATAAACAAATGGGACTATCTTAAACTAAGAAGCTTCTGTACATCAAAAGAACAGTGGCCAGAATACAAAGACAGTCTATAGAATGGGAAAAGATATTCACCCAATACCCTTCTGATAAGGGGTTGATATCAAGGATATACAAGGCACTGGTTGAACTCTACAAGAAGAAAACATCCAACACCATCAGAAAATGGGGCAATGAAATGAACAGAAACTCTCTCAAAGAAGAAAACCAAGGCCAAAAGGCACATGAAAAAATGCTTTTCATCACTAATCATCAGGGAGATGCAGATCAAAACAACTATGAGATATCACCTCACACCACAGAGACTGGCCCACATCCAAAAGAACTAAAGCAACCGGTGTTGGCAAGGATGTGGGGAGAAAGAGATTCTTCACTGCTGGTGGCAATGCCAACTATTTCAGCTCTTTGGAAAACAGTATGGATGTTTCTCAAAAAATTAGAAATTGAGCTCCCATTTGACCCAGCAATACCACTTCTGGGAATATATCCCAGAGATGCAAAAAATTATAGTCGAAATGACATCTGCACTTGTATGTTGATTGTAGCACTGTTTACAATAGCCAGAATCTGAAAAAAAATCCTGACTGCCTGAAAACAGAGAACATGTGACTAGTTAAAGAAGATTTGGTGCATCTACACAATGGAATACTACACAGCTGTTAGAAAAGATGAAGTCATGGAATTTGCATATAGGTGGAGCAACATGGATAGTATCATGCTAAGTGAAATGAGTTAGAAAGAGAGGGACAGACAAAGAAAGACTGCACTCACTCGTGGAATATAAAGTAACAGAATGGGAGACTAACAACCAAGGATAGTAGAGATAAGGACCAGGAGGATTGACCTACAGCTTGGAAGCTGACCTCACATTCCGGGGGAAAAGGCAGCTCAGATGCAGCTGAGATAGAGAAGGGATGACCAAGTGAAGGACACCTGGAGGGCCTGCTCGGGATGGGAGTTGTGTGCTGAAAGTAGACTATAGACCGAACATGATGGCCACTTAATACTTGTGTTGCCAACCACAATACACTAATGGAGAGAGAGAGGGTAAAAGGGAATGCACTTGCCACAGAAGCAGGGTGGGGGGGATAGGGTGGGGGTAGTGGGAGATATACTGGGAATATTGGTGTGGTGAATGGGCACTGGTGGAGGGATGGGTGCTCGATCATCATATGACTGAAACATAAGCATGAAACATAAGCATGGAAGTTTGTAAGTCTGTAACTGTACCTCATGGTGATGAATTAAAAATAATAATAATAATAAATGGACCTTGAGAGCCTGAATAGAACATATCTGAAACCAGTCTATGTTGATAGGTACATGATAATGTATTTTTGCAGGCTGCTCTTTTGGGGAGACATTATTTATTCAACCAAAATAATGGATTTAAAGAAGAGTGATTTCTTAAATGTTTTTAAATGCTACCATGGAGAAGATACCTGAGTGGCAATAAAAAAATGTTACATTTCATTCAAAAAATAGATAAATAAAATAAAAATAATAATAATAAAAATTGTATTCCATTGGACTGATGTATTTTAAGAATCACAGTAAGAGGCTTGAGAGATATCACAGTGGTTAGGGCACTTGCCTTGCATACAGCCAACCCAAGTTTGCTCCCCTGCATCGCCAGGAGTCACTCCTGAGTGCAGAGCCACGACGAAACCCTGAGCATCGCTGGGTGTGACCCCAAAACAACATCAACAACAAAATCACAATCACCATCTTGCCAAAATGGTTTTGGGGTTCTAACAACAGCAACCTGAACCAGAGCTCATGCATCTTTTTATAGAAAGAACTTTGAACTAAAATAAGAGACAGAACATAGTAATGCACAAATCTCAGATCTATACACCAGCCATACTGTCCTCCATCAAATTATTCACAAAGATGAGCTCTTTATTTGCTGTTATCTTCAAGTGGTAATATTGAGACGCAGGTAAAGCTTCTAGCAGATATCTTTAGAAAACATCTAATACACCAAAATTAGATGTTAGAAAGTAGGTATTGATCTCATTTGACTGTAAAGTAGGTGATAACACCAAATTGTCAGCAGAAAATTTTCTCTGGCTGGTAGATCTTGCTTTTTTTTTTACGTGAAAAGAATTTCACATAGAGCAGGGTTAACCAAAAGATTTATGTATTCAAGCCAAGGGAACTAAAAAACTGGGAGGATGAAACCAGGGAGAATGTGACTGTCTTTTGTGCTTTCTCTCTTTGTATTTTTTTTCTTTTTGGGTCACACCCAGCGATGCTCAGGGGTTACTCCTGGCTCTGCACTCAGGAATTACTCCTGGCAGTGCTTGGGGGACCATATGGGATGCCGGGGATTGAACCCAGGTCAGCCGCGTGCAAGGCAAATGCCCTACCCGCTGTGCTATCGCTCCGGCCTTTGCTTTCTCTCTTTGGATGTGTCGAAGTGGTGACGGAAGGTGCAGCTTGGAGCCTGGTCTGCAGCCGAGGCTAAGGTAGAAAACTGGTGTGTACAGACCAGTGCAGAGAAAACCTGGAGACTAAGCGGAAGCCGGCCTGTTTTATGTTTCCAAACAGTGCTGTAGTAACGAACTGTCGGTACCAAAAGGAAGACGTGAAGCATGTTTCTAACATACAGCCAGGCCTGCTTCACCAGGGCAAAGGCAGGGAGAAAAGAACCCCACCGAATGTGTGGAATTGAGTTGCTTCCGTCGGTTCAGCCAGTTTCATCTAGCTGCAAACTAATATAGTTTCTGGAACTTTGTTTTATCTTCTGTTCTTAAATTATCTACTAACTTACTTTCTATGTACTTATGTACTGGGGATAAGAATTTAGAAGTGAGATGATTTTCAAGAGGATGTTTATTAACTTTGTTTTAATTTGAAAATATATAGATTTTTTTTGTCTACTAAAGAGCAAATCTGTTTTACTTGACAGGACAATGAGGTCTGACTTCCATTCTCTAATTTTATGATGAAAAATTTTAAATTAGTGAGTAAATAAGCCTTCAATTCAAAAGTTCTGAGAAAATCAATATACAATTTTAAGCACATGGCAATAAAAGTAACATATATAAAATACATTATATAGGAAGCCATGGAATTTACATATTTAAAATTTTCCAGCTGGTTAAAAAAATCCCATTTGTGTTAAACAAGATAAAGTGTAAGTAAAGCTTAACAGATTGACAATAGAGTTATTTAATCTTGGTAATGTGCTTTAGAAACTGAATTACTGAACTTGACCTACTATGGAAAAGTGTCCTCACTTGAAATTTTTGTTTCCAAAAGAATTTGAAAAAGATCAGATTTTCACCTGCATTAAATGTATTAAAATACATTTTTAACAGCATGCATCATGTGATTTTTGTTATATCATTTGGAATTCTGTTAACTGCGTGCAATGATTATATAACATTTTGCTTCAAATATTTATTTGACTTATTTATGTTATTTAATTATTTGGCTTACTTGCATGATCATATAAATAAAGTATATACAGCTATGCAAATTACACTTATACAATTATTTACTAAACACAACTCTAAAATGAAACTAAGGCTAGAATTAATTCAAGTCTTGTCTATGTATACTTACATAGACATTCATTGAAGGACCCACAATTGATTATTAAACAAAGATTGAACTTCTACAATAGGAAAGAAAGAGAATTCAAGCAAGAAAAATATGGGAAAAGATTATATAGTCTCTAAATAAATAATTACTGTATCATTGTATCGCTGTTGTCCCATTGCTCATCGATTTGCTTGAGCAGGCACCAGTAACGTCTCATTCATCCCTGTCGAGTTCAGGGTCAGGGGAATGAGGCCCATTATTGTTACTGTTTTTGGCATACCGAATATGCCATGGGTAGCTTGCCAGGTTCTGCCATGTGAGATTCTGCATCTCTCTCTTCCGGGAGCTTTGTTTTATAGTCTCTGGATCTTGGCCATTGATGAGATTATATGGTTATGGAGCTGGTTTGTGGGTGTGACTGCCAAGCTACTGGAAAACGGGGGATCGGGGTGGAGGAGGCCCAGTCCCGATCCGAACAGGCTTGGAGATCTCAGCCCCGGGTCCCGCACACCTGGGTTCCTCTGTTGGTTCCTTCATGTGTGAGGCTCGTCCAAGCATGTGAAGAGTGGCCTTGAGCATAACTGTGGCTGGGTTCTGGAGATTTTTCAGCTGCCGGGGGCTCTTCTTGGGGCGAAAGGGAGACTCAACCCGCCCCCCTCCGAGGGGGCCCTGGTGAAGAAAGCCTGGTGCAGGGTGTCTTAAGTTTTCCCAAAGATAATGTAATCTAAACACAAGTCCAGGAAGCTTCATGGAAACAAACAAAGCAAGTGTAAAAACACACACCTCTGTACCCTGGATGGATGGAGGTCCAAGAACTTACTCTGCATGTATGGGGCCCCAGGCTAGATTCCTAGTGCCAGGGCTGACAAAGCAACCACAACACACACCTACGCATATCAGGCTCAAACTTCAGTCTGTCAGAAGGAGAGAGTAGTGGCAGTACAGAGGGAGAAACATAGATAAAATGCACAGCTGACTCTTAGCATAAGTCATGAAAGTCATAGCACAAGGATGGTATTGATACATGTTGAGAGAAAAACAAAATTACTGTGTAAACCCAGAATCATTGAAGATGAAGAAAGAGTAGACTTTTTTTTTCAGACTAAGTGAAATAACTAAAAAATGACAATGAGTTAAACATTTATTACGACACTTTTTCTATGATAAATATTCAATAAAATCCTTCTGACAAGGGGAATATAAACTTCAAAGTAATGTGGCTCAACATATGAAAATAAGGTATCTGGAAATGATGAAAAACATAAATATAATCTGCCAGGAGTTATTCCTGAGCACAGAGCTAGGAGTAAGCCCTGAGCATAGTGGGTGTGACCCCAAACCCCAACGTTAATTTAACAATAAAGTATGTATGGAGAGAGAGAGAATTCTCAACAGGCCTGAGTGTGACCCGGTTCTCACCTCATCCCTGAGCCCTGCCCGGAGTGACCCCAGAGTGGCTGATTTTAACACCTCAGCATATGGATATGGCATGAAGACAAGTAAAGATAAATTTTTTAAAAATTGAAAACTAACTGCGGACGTAAAATAGTTTCTGGATAACTTTAGAATAAACTTTATGCTTAAACAAAAGCTTACAGAAATCATGTTTAAAGTTCATAGAATATTAAAATGCAAAATGTAATAAAACAGTCGAATAGAATAAAGCTCGGCCTTATCATTGGAAGAGTCACACACTGCCCATGATTCATAATATTATGTGAAGATAGACTCTGTAATACCTAAACTCATATTGTAAACCCTAGGAAAACCCACTGGTAAGAAAGTGACACAGATATAAATAAGAACCCACTAGCGAAGATAATTCGAATCATTGTCAATAACTTTACAAGTAGACAGCGTCAAGTTAACAGAATATCTTTCGAGAAACATGATCGGTGATGCTAGCAACCGATGCGGCTAAAGGAGTTGAGAGGGAATTGAAATGAGCCGTCGGAAAATGCTCTCTGGGCTCTGGTCACTGACCCTAGCTGCCCACCAGCTTTGGTTCCTGACAACTGTGTAGAGCCAGATCTTGCCCAGAAGCCCGAAACAGCCCGGGGCCACGCGCATCTCGGTCCTCAGCCCCCCTGTCTCCTGGGGACTTTTCTCAAGGACACACACAAAGTCTTACTGCAGAGGCCATGTCTGCCCCAGGGAGCAACAGTAGCAAACTGGGATTACAGGCTCCAGCCTTGCCCCTCCCGGCTCCCACGGAGAAGAAACAGCCAGGAGCCATGAGGGAGGAAGTGTTGTGTTCAGGACCCAGAGGGATGGGGCAGTCTCTGGTTTCCTCCCGGGGGAAAGGCTCCCGCGTTTGGTGCGGTTTGCTCTCCCCTACAGAGCAGAGGTGATGACGGAGCCTCCCCAAATCCCGGGCTGTCTAGGGGAAAAGGAGCAGGATTACTGCTTGGTCTGTTGTATCTTCTCTAAGGTCAAGCCCTTCTCCACCTAGGTTTGAATGGGCAGAACCAGAATCAAAAGAATTCCAGACAAAGGAAA
This sequence comes from Sorex araneus, assembly GCF_027595985.1. Taxonomy (NCBI): domain Eukaryota; kingdom Metazoa; phylum Chordata; class Mammalia; order Eulipotyphla; family Soricidae; genus Sorex; species Sorex araneus. Next base: position 100,900,677 of record NC_073302.1, read on the forward strand.
CTACTCCTGAAGCCCCGAAATTTACCTCTCCATCCTACAGGAAATAGAGCAAAGTAGTTAATAAAAGACCCGGTGGAAAAGGTAAGTAGAAAAATGCAAATTTTCAGGAGGAAATTTTAAAAATTATTGCGGTTTTAATAACAATAAAAAGAATTAAGCACAGTAGTGGAAAAACTGCCAGGACAAATAAATAACCCGTCTTCTGGGGTCCAGGTGGCCAGGGGATAATGCCTGGCAAAGTCAAGAGAGACGAGAACCACACCCCTTTCATGCTCAGAGGTGTGGACTGAATCCAAAGGTTCTTGAGACCAGCATAATTCATCAGAATTTACCTATGGAATTTTTAATTCCAGGTATGACATTTGGAAATAAGTAAAAGAGATGTAGGCAAAAATAGTTTAAAATTCCATGCAGCGTATGAAAAACTAGCATTTGAGTATAAAAAGTGGTTAATAAAAGAATTAGCAGTCACTTATTATTTTTGTTTGTTTGAGGTCACACCTGACAGTGGTCAGGGCTTACTCCTGGCTTCAGGAATTAAAAACTGGATCATCAGCACCCAAGGCAAGCACCCAACCTGCTGTGCTATCTCTCCAGCCCCTTTCGCTAATGACAGGATGCACTTTGTATTTTGTTGAGTAGCTCTATGCATTCAAGCAACTCACATTTCAAGATTCCAGGCCGTTCTGTGAGCGGCCAAAGGCAAGGACAGTAATGATGGAGATTCCAGGAAGATACAGGGATATTTCAAGGCTTCCCTGGAGAAACAGTACCTCTTAAGGAAAGGGCTTTCAAATCTCCAAGGCAAGATTAAGCTGGACATTTCACTGACATGTCGAAACTGGCCATGCTTCCCTTGGAGGAAAGAAATCCATTTCCACAAGTGTTTGAGATTCCCTGCACCAACTGCGCTCCTGCAGGTGAGGTGACGTGAGTACCAGAGGTTAACCAAGTGTTGACATTTACCCATCCTGTGAGTGGCCCTCAGTGACTGGAACCTGACGGCCAACTTGTCACCTGCTCACCTCGCACAGACATCAGCAAATTGGCCCTGAGCAAGGATAGGTGCCCTCTGAACGGGAAGGCAATTATTGTGAGGTCATTGCAGAATCTTCTGGGTCACGCTAAACAATCAGAACCATTGCAGAAGGTTCTTCCTGTGTTTGGTGTGTTTGCTTTGCAGAGTTTTCCTTTTAACCAGAGGTCAAACAAGTCCCTGTTCTCATTTAGAGGGCAGCCTCTATGTCACTTTTTCTTAAAGACAAAACAATGAAAGATTTTGATCAACTTTCCAGGTAGAGTGTAAAACTTGTTTGTCTTTTGTTTCTTTTTTTTTTTTTTGGTAATAAAATATTGGTGGGTTTCCAGAAAGTTGCCAAGAGGGTTTGGACTTTAGGATTTACCTAAAATCTCCTCCCAGTGGTTCTATATGATGATAGTGCAGTGAAAAAAAAACTGGATTTGACATTGGTACAATTGCATAGATGTATATACAATTATGTATTCATCTATATAATTGTTACCACTTGTGATTAGACTTAACCATGGTAACTGCATCAGGATACGGAATTCTTATTTATTTATTTTTTTTTAATTTATTTATTTTTAATTAGAGAATCACCGTGAGGGTACAGTTACAGATTTATACACTTCTGTGCTCACACTTCCCTCATACAAAGTTTGGGAACCCATCCCTTCACCAGTGCCCATTCTCCACCACCCGTAAACCCAGTGTCCCTCCCACCCTCCCCAATCCCATCTCCCCCCCACCCCACCCTGCCACTGTGGCAAGGCATTCCCTTCTGCTTTCTCTCTCTAATTAGCTGTTGTGGTTTGCAACAAAGGTGTTGAGTGGCCGCTGTGCTCAGTCTCTAGCCCTCATTCAGCCCGCAACTCCCTTCCCCCACATGGCCTTCGACTGCAATGTAGTTGGTGATCGCTTCTCTGAGTTGACCTTTCCCCGGAACGTGAGGCCAGCCTCGAAGCCATGGAGTCAACCTCCTGGTACTTATTTCTACAGTTCTTGGGTGTTAGTCTCCCACTCTGTTATTCTATATACCATAGATGAGTGCAATCTTTCTATGTCTGTCTCTCTCTTTCTGACTCATTTCACTCAGCATGAAACTTTTCATGCCCATCCACTTAACTACAAAATTCTTGACCTCCTTTTTTCTAACAGCTGCATAGTATTCCATTGTATAGATGTACCAAAGTTTCCTCAACCAGTCATCCGTTCTGGGGCATTCGGGTTTTTTCCAGATTCTGGCTATTGTAAACAGTGCTGCGATGAACATACATGTGCAGATGTTGTTTCGATTGTACTTTTTTGATTCTCTGGGATATATTCCCAGCAGTGGAGGATACGGAATTCTTAACCAAAATCTAGATCTCAAAGAATTTCACTTGTTATCTTCTGATAGTTTGCAAGTTTGGACTTACCTTCAATATATGGTTTGCGATCCTGCAAGATGTACAGGTGTTATGGCTGTCTTTCACATGTGGCTAATCCTGGTCTCATTACTGCTCCTCTGTGATCCCCGAGCACTGCTGAGTTGCCCCTGGAGGCCCTGGGTACTGTGGGGGCCCAGTTCATCCTTAGCATCAGGGACTGAGCAGATCTGCATCTCCTGACCTTCACGTGGAGCCACAAGCTCAGCTGCACAATTGGAAACACTGCTTGGAAGACCCCAAATTAATAAATGAATGAAATGAATCTATTATGACTTAAGTTTATAAAAGATAAAGGTACCCTTTATTGGCCAATGGATATTCCGTAGGTTCTGCACCATTGATTGATATTTCACCTTTTTAAATATTAGGTCACAAATGTGTGGGGCTTTCTAGGTTCTTTATTCTGACCCTGTGACATATGTGCCTACTTAGTACCACCAGAGTATGATTATTTAATGGACTGTAGCACTGTAGCACTGTCCTCCCCATTGTTCATCTATTTGTTTGAGTGGGCACCAGTAATGTCTCCATTGTGAGACTTCTTGTTACTGTTTTTGGCATATCGAATACACCACGGGTAGTTTGCCAGGCTCTGTCATGCAGGTGGGACAAAACAAAAACAAACCAAAAATATATTTGATAGAAGGCATTAAGAGTTTCCTTTACTGTGAAATGGGGGATGACTAAGTATTGAAATTGGGTAGAGTAACTCTTTGTCCCTATTTTTCAAAATTGTCTTCACTATTATAGTTTCTTTTTTTTTTTTTTTTTTGCTTTTTGGGTCACACCCGGCGATGCACAGGGGTTACTCCTGGCTCATGCACTCAGGAATTACTCTTGGCGGTGCTCAGGGGACCATATGGCATGCTGGGAATCGAACCCGGGTCGGCAGCATGCAAGGCAAATGCCCTACCCACTGTGCTATTGCTCCAGCCCCCACTATTAGAGTTTATTTACCTCTCCATATAAATTTTAGAAAAATATTTCCTATGTTATGAAAAATATTACTAGAACTTTTATAGGAACTGCATTTAGTCATACCCATCTTACAAACACTATATGTTTATTTAGATTTTCTTAATTATATATAAATCCCAACCCAGGTTTGATTCCTCCACCCCTCTTGAGAGCCTGGCAAGCTACCGAGAGTATCCCACCCGAACGGCAGAGCCTGGCAAGCTACCCATGGTGCATTTGATATGCCTAAAACAGTAACAAGTCTCACAGTGGAGAGAGATGTTACTGGTGCCCACTTGAGCAAATTGATGAGCAAAGGGATGACAGTGACAGTGATATAAATCCCATATGTGTCTTATTTAATTGTAAATTGCATCATTTTTCACTGTATTTCACATGTTCATTCAGAGTATGTAATAATACAGTTAATTGTTTTTATTACTCTTGTGTCATATAATCATCAGAACTTGTACTGAGAGTGTTTTGTAGATTCATCGTGTTCCTCATAAAAATCATGCCAACTTCAAATGAGAAAAAACTTTTAATTTCTTCCTTTCCAATCTCTATGCTTTTGTTTTATTCTCTGTCTTCAGTTATCTGGCTGATGATTCCAACATCCTGCTAAGTACCAGTGGAAAGGAGACACCTTCTTATTTAATTCTCAGTCTTAGAAGAGAGCATCCACTCTTTCCTCAGTGACTTAATATTGCTATCGTGTTTTTTTATTACTTGTTTTTACAAGTTGAGAAAGTTCTTAATTTAAAGTGTCGTGGGATATTTTCATTAAAACAACTATTGGATTATGTCAAATTATATTTATGCATATATTGATTTAATCATGAATGTGATTTATCACCCTTAAAGTTAACAACATTGATATATTTTAGGAGTTTTCAGTAAATCTCACTTGGTCACAATGTATTATTCAATTTTTTCTACAGTTAAATTCCCTTTTAATAAAATATTGTTTTGTCAAGAATTTTGCATTTATCTTAATAAGGGAGATTCTGTAATTGTCTTTTGTGTGGTTTGGGTCTTGTTTTGGTGTAAAGACAACAATAAGTTCAATAAAGCAATTAAAGTGGTATTTCTCTTCTATTTTCCCATTTGTTTTTCAGAAATCTATAGCCTAAATCATCTAAATGCCAAAGTAAATGATAAGAAAACTGACATTTACTCCCAAATGAAACAAAAATTGGTTTAGGAAAGACAAACGTAATGGCATAGTACAAACTCCTGTCTGTTTTACTTCCTAAGGTAAAAAAAAATCTAAGTAGGGGGAGTATGAGTAATTTATTTTAGTTATTGCTTATGGGTGCCAATTACCAGCGCAGTACGTCACCAGCAGGGGAACCCCAGACACTAGAGATATTTGCTTTCCCAGGATACCTCGTCTGAGGAAGTGGAAGCTGGGTTCATGGAGATACTGAGGGCCACAGAAAGAGCTTTTGTCTTCCTTCTTGAAACATCAGTGGTACATGTCAGAGCATTAAGAAGGTCTGTCAAGGCCAGAGGGGAAACCGCGGTAAAGGTGCCCAGTAGCATCATAGAGTGAGTGGTGTTCAAACGGTGAAGGGTGGTGTCAGTGGGGCTGACGTGAGGTAAGCTGACGTGAGACAAAGCATCTCTGTCAATGGAAGACAATGAAGACATTTGGGACAACGTTATACCACTCACGTGTCACCCAGAGGAAGAAGCATCAGAGGTGTTGGAACCTCCACGTGAGTGACCGAGTTTAGTGATCTTCAAGAACTGATAATGACAGGCTTTCAATAAAACTGTTGTAGGGAAACTCTCCCCAGCCACCAGGCTTTCTAGAGCAGGATTTCAGCAGGTCACAGGGCCTGAGCAGGAAGGGGTTTGAAGGATGTCAGGACTTAAACAACGGCCCTCACAGGCTGAAAGGAGGTAAAGCGACAGACATAGCCTTTCAGTTCCTGTATTACAAACCATAATGCCAAAAGGGAAAGAAAAAGAGTGAGGGTGAAAAAGAGAGGAAGAGAAAAGGAAAGAGAAAGAAAAAGAAAAGAGAAAGAAAGAAAAAGGTGCCAGCTGTAGAGGTAGGCTGCGGGGACGGAGGCGGGAGGGAAATGGGGGAGGCTGGTGATGGGAAATGTACACAGGTGAAGGGACAGGTGACAGAACAGTGTGTGAGCGAAACCTAACAGCTTTGTAACTATGTGTCTCATGGTTACTCAAATAAATAAATAAATAAATAAATAAATAAAATTGCCCTCGTAGAGAAGGAGCATGAAGGTGAGGGTGCTGAAAGGATGTTTCTATAATGCCATCACCTATCTATCACCTATCATCCCTATCGATTTGCTCGAGTGGGAGCCAGTAATGTCTCCATTTGTCCCTGTCATGTACTAGTGTAACCCAATGGTATCTGCTCACTCCAGGAACAGGAAGAACCTCAAACTGTTCGTTCAGGCTCTTGACTAAGAAGTTTAACCATCTTATAGGTGGGCGATCAGGCGTTCTTTTGACTTCCCGTGGAATCCAGTTGGTAACAGCTCTAGTCCAAAGGTCATTTCTAAATCGCATTACATGTCCAGCCCACCTGATTTTCGACGCCTTGGCAAACTAGACAGCGTCCCTGATCCTCAATCGTGGATGGAGGTCGGAACTCCAGATTCTAGAATGCCATAGCTTGGTAAAATTTAGGCTTTCTTCATTCACAATCAAGAGGTGTTTTCTGAATTTCCAAGTGTTTTTAATTTGAAAGTCGCTAAAGGTAATACTCAATCTCCTAAAAGACCATTGGTAATAACTTGCTTTATGAGCCTCTAAGAACTCATTAAATCAATAAGCCAACATAGTAAAAAGTAAATTTTAAACTATAATTTGAAGATTTGCAATTATCTTGTCATAGAATTCATACACTTTTAATCAATATAAGATAGCATAAATAGAGCTGGGATCAGGATTGAGGTAGATTTGTGGGTTCAGCTCAGTTGAAATAAACAAGAGCCTAAGTGGAGATAATTCCATTATTGTGATTGCATTATTGTGATTTAATAAAGTAGCATAAAGACCCCTTTCCTGCTGACATACAGTTTGTTTAAAAATGCTATTTAAAATGAAAAAAAGTTGACATCACCATTTGCCTTAGGCAAATGTAATAGCAAAAATAATCCATCACTAGGGCTGGAACTGACATCCCTTTAATGTTTGAGAAAAATAGGAGACATAATTCTAAGTTTTAATCTTTAGCTTTCTAAGAGGAATTTAATAATTGAAAGAACATCTTCCTTTGCCATCTTTCTAATGATAGTCAACTGAAATAAATGTAATTTTCACAACAGTCCTGTAAATGTGACATTGCCTTAAATCAAGAGGAGAAATATAAAAATGTATTTTTATGCAGATTATCTTTTCAGACCAAGGTCATGGAAATATTAGGAAACAATTCACATTCTAATTTTCTCCAAAGGTATCAAGGCAAATTCAATGAAAATAGTTTTTTAAATATGCTTTTGGAGTCAGTAACCTTTTATCTTTTTATGATCACAACATTATGCTACTATAATAGACTACTATTATTAAAAGCCTATTATTATTAAAGACTTACACCAATTTATCCACATATCTTTTCTGGCTCTAAAAACGGTAAGCATAATCACATAAGGCATGCGGCATTTTGCAAAATTGCTACATTTTGGAAAGCATTATGAATTAAGTTGGACTGAAATAGCTACTGCTGACAGTCCTGCATTCATGCCTCTCTGCTCTGCAGACTGGTCTAAGGAAAAGTAGTCACATGACAATAAAGTTTCCAGTACTCAACAGAAAGTCTCAAATCATAGTGACTACAAAGTTTTAAAAAAAATTTATTGAATCACTGTGAGATAGTTGCAAGCTTTCATGTTTGGATTACAATCACACAATGATCAAACACCCATCCCTCCACCAATGCATATGCCTTACCACCAATATCCTTGGTATACCCCCTTTCCCACCCTCCCCCTGCCTCCATGGCAGACAATTTCCCCCATACTCTCTCTCTACTTTTGGGCATCATGGCTTGCAACACAGACAATGAGAGGTCATCATGTTTGGTCCATTGTCTATTTTTGGCACGCATCTCCCATCCCAACTGATTCCTCCAGCCATCATTTTCTTAGTGATCCCTTCTCTATTCCATCAACCTTCTCCCCTCCGCTCATGAAGCAGGCTTCCTGCTATGGGGCAATCCTCCTGGCCCTTGTCTCTACTGTCCTGGGGTGTCAGCCTCATGTGATGTTATTTTATACTCCACAAATGTGCACCGAGTGACCACGAATTTTACAATTTCTAGAACATGCAGCCACTGTGCAGCTTGAGGAGTATATGAAAATAACTGTTATCAGAGCTGAAAAATAAAGTTTAAAAACCCAGACGTAAAATTAGTTCTGTTGCTGGTGGAGATTCCTGGTTGACTTACATGAAGTGGAGAGAAGAGAGGCAGAAAGCAACCTACTGCTCCCCTCTCCCCATCGCTGTCGCCCCGGAGAAGTCTGGGAGATTCGGGATGGATCAAGTCTCCAGTGAGCCCCTGCTCAGCAGTGTCCTCGGCCCACCAGTCCCGCTGGGAAGCCGCCAAGCTGCACCTGACAGCCGTTCCTCCTGCATGGTGTGGGAGTTGATCCCATCACCTGGTTTCTTGGGGAGCAGCAGACCTTGGCTGGAGCAGGAATTGCTCTTTGCAGGAAAGGACAGTTAGTCCTAGACTTTTCACTTCACCCCATCACTGTCCCAGGAAGGAATTTGCAGAGGGGACAAACAGTGAAGTATACCAAGTTTATTAAGAAACAACAGGCGGTAAGGAGAGAGGTAAGACACGCTCAAGCGAGAACACGGGCTTCTCCACAGTGAGGGTGCCCAGCCCACAGCCCGGCGGTAAAGTGGCAAAGTCCACACCACTAGAGGGGCGATGTGGGCACCACGGGCACCAGCCACATCAGCACTGGATGGACCACGATATATGTGCATTCTCGAAGTGCCCCCTGCCCAGGGTGCTGACCCAGGGGAGTTGGGAACCGATGGCCTCTGCTGCAGTGCTGAATGGAAGTAATTCCAGGGGTCTGGCCCCCTCGCCCTCAGGAACACCCCTGTGCTGGGTCAGCTATTCTGCATTTAGTGTCTCGGTGTCTTTCTGGGCTCCCTACGTGGGTCCTTTGTGTCAAGGGTCTCTGTGACTTAGGGCCGTTCAGGTTTCAAACTCATCCCATTCATTTACCACCTCCCCTATCTTCCTGCCTAGGGCAGGTCTAAGATACCTTCACTATTATTTTAAATGATGATTTGTGATTTGTCAACTATATAATTGAGCAATCTACTACTCTTCTTTCTACATCAATCCATGAATAAATAATGCTGAAATGTAAAAGTTAAAACCAATATCCCTAAGTATTTTCTGGATTACATCCAGATATAGCCCCAAAACCTTGAGGGAAAAAAATGGGATCAATTTTTTCTTTGTAACAAAAGTAAAAAGCATTTCCGAACTATAGAACTAATGCATCTTACCCTAAAGTTTCATGGGAAAAATGCAGAGAGTGGGCATTTGAAAATGTTTAGTGTGGATAAAAATCCACTTAATTTTTTCTCTTCTCTTACTTTTGTCATATTTTAAGAGAGTATTTATGCTTTCTGTGCGAAGATTATGCCTTCCTGTGCAACAAAGATCCCCACCGGCAACCGTTATTCTTGGCAGACATCGAGCCACAGCAGACGTAGAGAATGTTGCACAGAAAGCGAAATTAGTTTATTTCCAGCATTAGGGCTGGGATAGGCGTTATATATGTCTTCATTTGCTTGCCCTCGGCTGCATCCGGGAGGCATTTTTAGTGTTTGTCTCGGGGAATTGCTGCAGAGTCCAGGGAAAGCTTCTGAGAGAGCATCTCTCACCTTTCCCAGAGTTATCAGCAAGGTAATGATGAAACGCCTGCTTCCACAGCCCGTGCATCTCCATAGCAACAAATCATCTCAGAGAGTTTACAAATTCATCCGGTCCTTATCCCAAAGAAGCAGACAGAGAATATGTTATGAAAGTTCTTTCTCTTAACTTGTAATTGAGCAAATGAATTACATAAGTCTTGGCACTAGGATCTCAGCATTACATTTATCTAGTGAAAGGGAATTCAAGGATGAAAACAGGTGTTTCGGGCCGGTGTCTGCCTGAAAAGGAGATTTTTAATTAACTCGGCAGATCAGAATCAAGGAATCACATATTTTTTTTTCCTGCAAAATGAATGTTAGTCATAAATTAGGTGGGGCTATTTTTTTGTCTTTTTACTTGAAGCCCCATTGCTGCATCTTCAACTTCATGTATGTTGCAGGGACTCAGGTCCCGAGGCCATGGAACCATGATGGACCCATGCGGTGTCGGGCCCGCAGTGCTCAGAGAGCCTCATGGGTCAGTCTCTCAGCTTCGTCACCCACCCTGTCTCCCCTTCAGCTTGGGCTCAGCTCCAGGGTGAGGCTACACCATGAGCTGCTCAGGAGGGCTGGGTCCCTCCCTGCCCACAGCGTACTCGGTGAGAATGCAGCTCTGTCTCGCTACCTGCAGCTCCTCGCTTCTGCGTTTCCTATTCAAGTCTTGTCTCAGACCAGCAGGTCCCCTGCCTGTGGCCTGTCTCATCGCACCCAGGGCGGGAAGGAGATGATGGCTCTATTATAGCAACCGCCACTGTCTTGCTGTAGAGCGAAGCAGTGCTCCTGGAAGTGCTCTAAATCAAAAGCGGATGGCTTCCAAGGAGTTTGCCGTGGTGTTTCCTGCGAAAGGGAAGCAAATTGTATTTAAAACAAGAGTGCAATCAATAGAGTCCTCTGGGCGTCTTCGGAGCTCTCCCCCAGTCCATCACTTAAACATGACTCCAATCAGACTGAAAATCATTTTGCTTAGGAGGCATTTCAAGGTTCTGAAGGGAAATTACTTGCCTTGGATTTATTGTGTCTAAATTACAAAACAGCCATCCGGTTGGCAAAGTTGGCAGTCCCTCTCTGACAGCCACTGGGCAGGAATGGAGAGTCTAAATTAGCCGCTCACCCCTGGGGGCCCCATTCATCCTATGTCTGTTCTCCTTACCCTGCGTTGGAATGGGTGAGAAAAATCTATGCTAAGCACTTGTACACTTCATTAATTTAAAAGAATGAAAGGGACCCCTCTGCTCAATGGAATAAGAAAATGAATCTGTCATCTTCCTGAACTGCTAGATTATTCTAATGAATTGGTGACTGATGTTGCCAGCTATTTGGTAGCTAGAGTTTTCAGTCTTTTATCAGATGTAATTTTATACATTCCAGTGGCTTCAAAAAATTCATCTGAAATCTTCATTTCTAATCCTACTTATTCCCTTTAGCTTCAAGGAAGAATTTCCAGCCAACCGTTGGACAACATATGAACCTGGAACTCAACATATTCAAAACTGAACAGTTTGGGGCTTTATTTTGCAGGGCTTGCACTCCTAGATTATACGGAGGACTCAGGGATCACTTCCGGAAGAGCTCAAAGGATTGCATGTGGTGAGGGGTCTAGAAGTGTCGGGGGCTTCTAAGGCAGCATCCTGCCCAACGCACTATCTCTCCAGCCCTGAGTTTAGCTTCAAGTTCTCTCGATTAGCCCTAATCCGTCTGGTACTGGAATCCTGGATTCATTTTCCACTGTTTCGCTTCCCATCTGATCCACCCTGTTTTGGAGCTTCAACTTCCATCTCCACTCCCATAAGCCCAGTTCACTTAAATTTTCCACCTTTCAGATATTCTGTGACCTTATTTAGCAGGGAGTAAATATGTGCTACCTCTTTTTAATTTCAATTAAAATGCTGCAGAAAAGATATTCTCACTCTTGTTTGAGAGGCACTAGAATGTAAAACTATACTATGAAGGGCTAGATATAAATTCATACCACATAGCTTCCTTAAGATGGGGCGAGGATATAATCTCAGCTCTTTCTGGAACTGAAAATATTTTCTCTAGCATACAACATTGTTCACAGTCTTTTGTTTGAACTCCTCATGAATGACCCATTACCTAAAAAACTATGTTAAACATAAATTTGTGCCCTTTCTTCCTTTCTTTCTGTGGTCAGGGCTAATCTTCTCCTGACAAACCACTTGCAAACACACTAGTTAGGAACCAGCTCTTAGGATTCCTGGACGGTCGGCACTTTCCCTGGTGAGTGACGCGTCCCTGTGGGGGTTCCTTATTAACCATGTGAAATGCCCATACAATGAGGTTGTCTATGCAGGAGAGACGGAACCCAAGTAAACACGTGGGGCAGCTCTGGGAGGCATCTTGGATCTTAGTATTTGCTCACTGGGTCTCTGCCGAGCAGAACTGTGCCATATTCGTGTGAGAAGAACTTCATGCCAGAGGGGTCGGCCTTACTTTGAACTCCTCACTTTCTTTTACCTTTTCCTGTTGTCCTGGTGAGGCCTAAAGCCTCCCCTTCCCCTTATCAGCAGGAGGCCATTCTGCACCGTTCAACAGCTGAGGGGTCTGGTCATCTTTATGGGGAGTGGGGTCCTTCTAATTTCCTCAGACACAATGCCATTCCTGCGTCACGACAAGGAGAAACACACAGGTCTGCAGCTGGGCCTGCCGTCCTTCCCTCCTAACCTCCTCCCCCAGACTCAGAACCCATTAGTCCATTTACCCAGGTAGTAATCTGAGCCCTTCCCAGGGAACACGTTCCTGCTTAGCTGCTCTTGCGACTAAAATAGCAATCTTCGTAATTTGAAATCGGGCTCACATTTCATCCACCCATTTCCGCTGGTGGGAAAGGACAGCAATAGTTTCAAAGTCACAGAAAGGAAGCTGCCGTGACATGTCGATAGACCACAATCGGCGTGAGAGTTGGTAACTGAAGGCAGAGCAGCAGCCCAGGTGCTAAGAGCACAGCTCATGACACAACCACACCATGCACGTCTGTATTGGATACAAGACCCCTTCCAGCAGGCTGTGACTGTTGGTTGGATAAAGGAGGCCAGAGGAGAGAAGCCATTCTGCATTTGGTCTGAACTAAGTAAAGTCTCATAAGCATCCTGCTTCCCTGGGACCCTGGAGCTCCAACGTCAGCTTCCAAACTCATACGGCATCTGCAGTAAATTTCTTCTATACGTAGAAGACGTGAGTGAAGAGCTTAGGGTGGGTTTGTTTGAGAGTGAGAGAAATACATTCCACAGGAACATAGGAGTTGATGAGATTAAATAGCAAGCATTGTCGGGGAACTATGGGCTTCCAAAGGTCAAAGTGTGATATATTACTGAGATATCGCTAATATGTTCTTGCACACTGTGATATTTGCTTTCCAGTTTATATCACTAAATCTTCTCTCTCTCTCTCTCGCTCTCTCTCTCTCTCTTTTTCTCTCTCTGTCTCTCTCTTTATATGTGTGGGGGAGATCCGACCCCAATCAGGCTTACTCCTGATTCTGCACTCAGGAATCACTCCTGTAGGGGTTTGAGGGACGATATGTAGAGCCGGGAATCAAACCCAGGTTGGCTGAGTGCAAGGCAAACATCTGCTTACTATCTGCTTATCTGCTATGCTATCTCTCCAGCTCCAAATTCCTGAATCTTTCATTAATGCTCATTGCCGTGTGATCTACACAGTCTATCCCAGCGCTTACACAACAGAAGGCAAATTAGGACTCAATAAAATTCACTCTTTTGAACTAAGTAGGTACAAATGTTTGAGGGTTCTCCTGGTTCCAACAGTAGATATACAGCCTCCAGCCGAAAATGTCATGGTGAGGGTCCTAGTTAGATAGCCGGAAACGAAGCCCAGGGGAGAGATTGTCAGTGTCTGGAGATTGTTTGGGATCAAGCTTAGTTCACACAAATGGTTTCCATTTCGTAGGATGGAAAACACTTGTGGTTTCAGAGGATGCAGATATCATAAGATGCAAGATAAAATTCAAAACCATGGCAAAGATGTGATGAACGTGTGAAGTTGTGAAAGACCCAGTCAAACCATGGGGAGAGATGTCAGAGCCCACTTCATCATTAAGCCTGGACCCTCTTGCTCCTGGTTTGCTCAAGAAAGATCAGGAAATAAGGAGTCTAGAAGCATAGAGCTGGCGGGTCCTCTGCAAGTCAGAGCAGCCAAGAGAATAATCACGAGTCACAATTCAGTGAAGTCCCAGACAACTGGATCTTATCAAATGTGTGCAGGAAAAAAATGATTTTTGCCCACAAATATTTTTAAAATGCAAACACTGTGTCATCAATCAAATTTTGATTTGAGAGCAAAGTTCTATTTAAACTTTAAGTGCAGCTATTCTTTGTGAAGATCATATTTAAAAACCCGATTCACAAGGGCAGGTCAGGGTCCCTGTGATATGCAGATGGCAGATTCCAATTTGAACCAAGTACTTTTACTTTGGTCAAGGTCAGGCTTTTAAAAGTTATATGCTCATGTAGTATGAGTCTCTAAATAAAGGTCTAAATTTCACTAATGAAGCTTGGAGAACACTTAGGGGTCAGAGATTCTCCAATACTCAAAAAAAATTTTTAGACATTAAAATGATTAATTACTGGATATTTTGTCATTGGCAAATATACAAAAATGTTATGTATAAGAGCCTTTTGACTAATTTTTGACAATTTAAACCAAATTTTAGTTGACTCAAGCCAATATTACTATTTTAGTTACAGATAATTCTCAGTATTATATTCTCACAATTTAGCAATGTTTTTCTGCATATTTTCTAGTTAAATAAATATATTTTTCCTAATTCATAGTATCTTCTCAACTTTTTCAACTTGTTTTAATTTTGAAGGGGTTATGCATTAATTTCTTTATGATAGTCTTCTTGGACTCAAGACTTGGCCTAAAAGCAGGAAATTATCACTCTATTATAAAGATTTTTTTCAGTCTCAAAATTATCCCCAAATGTTAAATATAGTTTAAATGTGGTAGGCTTCAGAATAAAAATTGTTCACTGAATGAACTCAAATATCAATGTTTTTTCTACTCTGGTTTAGCTCAAATAATGCCAGTAAGAAGGATGATGGTTGTTAGAGATACACAGCTAGCTCCTTCCAACAGTCTTCTGTCCTTCCAACATTCTGTCCTTCCAACATTCAATAATTATTTAGCACTTATTAGGATTTGCCAATATAGGAAAATGACTGACATCTAATTTTTTTTTCTTGGTAGATCTAACTATATATATTTTTTAATTTATTTATTTTTAATTAGAGAATCACCGTGAGGGTACAGTTACAGATTTATACACTTTTGTGCTTATACTTCCCTCATACAAAGTTTGGGAACCCATCCCTTCACCAGTGCCCATTCTCCACCACCCGGAAACCCAGTGTCCTTCCCACCCTCCCCAATCCCAACTCCCCCCCACCCCACCCTACCACTGTGGCAAGGCATTCCCTTCTGTTTTCTCTCTCTAATTAGCTGTTGTGGTTAGCAATAAAGGTGTTGAGTGGCCGCTGTGCTCAGTCTCTAGCCCTCATTCAGCCCGCAACCCCCTTCCCCCACATGGCCTTCGACTACAATGTAGTTGGTGATCGCTTCTCTGAGTTGACCTTTCCCCGGAACGTGAGGCCAGCCTCGAAGCCATGGAGTCAACCTCCTGGTACTTATTTCTACAGTTCTTGGGTGTTAGTCTCCCACTCTGTTATTCTATATACCATAGATGAGTGCAATCTTTCTATGTCTGTCTCTCTCTTTCTGACTCATTTCACTCAGCATGAAACTTTTCATGCCCATCCACTTAACTACAAAATTCTTGACCTCCTTTTTTCTAACAGCTGCATAGTATTCCATTGTATAGATGTACCAAAGTTTCCTCAACCAGTCATCCGTTTTGGGGCATTCGGGTTTTTTCCAGATTCTGGCTATTGTAAACAGTGCTGCGATGAACATACATGTGCAGATGTTGTTTCGATTGTACTTTT
The DNA here is from genome assembly GCF_027595985.1 of Sorex araneus. NCBI lineage: Eukaryota > Metazoa > Chordata > Mammalia > Eulipotyphla > Soricidae > Sorex > Sorex araneus. The sequence continues at coordinate 100,915,988 of NC_073302.1, forward strand.
TTGCCTCTCTGGGATATATTCCCAGCAGTGGTATTGCTGGGTCAAATGGGAATTCAATATCTAATTTTTTGAGAGTCGTCCAAATTGTTTTCCAGAAGGGCTGAACCAGTCGGCATTCCCACCAGCAGTGAAGAAGGGTCCCTTTCTCCCCACATCCTCTCCAACAGCGGTTGCTTTTGTTCTTTTGGATGTGTGCTAGTCTCTGTGGTGTGAGGTGGTATCTCATGGTTGTTTTGATCTGCATCTCTCTGATGATTAGTGATGTAGAGCACTTTTTCATGTGCCTTTTGGCCATTCGTATTTCTTCCTTGGTAAAGTTTCTATTCATTTCTTTGCCCCATTTTTTGATGGGGTTGGATGTTCTCTTCTTGTAGAGCTCAACCAGTGCTTTATATACCATTGATATCAACCCCTTATCTGATGGGTATTGTGTAAATATCCTTTCCCATTCTGTGGATAGTCTTTGTATTCTGGTCACTGTATCTCTTGCGGTGCAGAAGCTTTTTAGTTTAATGTAGTCCCATTTGTTGATCTCTGTTTTTACTAGATTGCTTAGTTCCGTGTCACCTTTGAAGATACCTTTATCTTCAATATCGTGGAGGGTTTCGCCGACCTTGTCTTCAATGTACCTTATGGTTTGTGGTCTAATGTTGAGGTCTTTAATCCATTTTGATCTGACTTTTGTGCATGGTGTCAGGTCAAGGTCTAAACCCATTTTTTTGCATGTGGTTGTCCAGTTGTGCCAGCACCATTTGTTAAAGAGGCTTTCCTTGCTCCACTTCACATCTCTTGCTCCCTTATCAAAGATTAGATGGTCATACATTTGGGGTTGTGTGTAGGGATATTCCACCCTGTTCCATTGGTCTACGGCTCTGCCTTTGTTCCAGTACCATGCTGTTTTAATTGTTACTGCTTTGTAGTAAAGTTTGAGGTTGGGGATGGTGATGCCTCCCATCATCTTTTTCCCAAGAATTGTTTTAGCTATCCTTGGACGTTTGTTGTTCCATATGAATTTTAGGATTGCTTGATCCATTTCTTTGAAGAATGTCATGAGTATATTTATAGGGATCGCATTGAATCTGTATAATGCTTTAGGGAGTATTGCCATTTTGACAACATTGATTCTCCCTATCCACGAGCAGGGTATATGTTTCCATTTCCTCATGTCCTCTTTGATTTCATGGAGTAGCGTTATGTAGTTTTCTTTGTAAAGGTCTTTTACTTCCTTGGTTAAGCTGATTCCGAGGTACCTGATTTTCTGGGGCACGATTGTGAATGGGATTGCTTTTTTCATGTCCCTTTCCTCTGCCTCATTGTTTGCATACATGAAGGCCATGGATTTTTGGGTATTGATTTTGTAGCCTGCAACTTTACTGTATAAGTCTATTGTTTCTAAGAGTTTCTTAGTAGAGGTTTTAGGCTTCTCTAGATATAGTATCATGTCGTCTGCAAATAGTGAGAGTTTGATTTCTTCCCTTCCTATCTGGATGCCCTTAATCTCTTTTTCTTGTCTAATAGCTATCGCAAGTACTTCCAGTACTATATTGAAGAGGAGTGGTGAGAGTGGGCATCCTTGTCTTGTGCCTGATCTCAGAGGAAAGGCCCTTAGTTTTTCCCCGTTGAGGATAATGCTTGCCGTAGGCTTGTGATAGATGGCTTCGACTATCTTGAGGAAAGTTCCTCCAAACCCCATTTTGGCGAGGGTTTTCATCATGAAAGGATGTTGGATCTTGTCAAATGCTTTCTCTGCATCTATTGATATGATCATATGGTTTTTATCTTTCCTTTTGTTGATATGCTGGATTATGTTGATTGATTTCCGAATGTTAAACCATCCTTGCATCCCTGGGATGAATCCCACTTGGTCGTGATGTATGATCTTTTTGATGAGTTGTTGGATCCTATTTGCTAGTATTTTGTTGAGGATCTTCGCATCGGTGTTCATCAGGGAAATTGGTCTGTAATTTTCTTTCTTAGTGGTGTCTTTGTTTGCTTTTGGTATTAGGGAGATATGTGCTTCATAGAAACTGTTTGGGAGAGTTCCTGTTTTTTCAATTTCCTGGAAAAGTTTGAGGAAAACAGGCAATAGGTCTTCTTTAAATGTTTGGAAGAATTCGCCAGTGAAACCATCTGGGCCTGGGCTTTTGTTTTTGGGGAGGTTTTTGATTACCGTTTCAATTTCCTTAACATTGATGGGTCTATTCAGGTATTCCAGGTCTTCTTTCTTCAGTCTTGGGAGATTGTAGGAATCAAGGAATCCATCCATTTCTTTTAGGTTCTCCTTTTTTGTGGCCTAAAGACTTTCAAAGTAGTCTCTAATGATCTTTTGAATCTCACTGGTTTCTGTTATGATGTCCCCCTTTTCATTTCTGATTCGATTTATTAGAGTTTTCTCTCTTTCTTTCTTTGTGAGACTTGCTAGCGGTTTATCAATCTTATTTATTTTCTCAAAGAACCAACTCTTTGTTTCATTGATCTTTCGGATTGTTTTTTTGGTTTCGATGTCATTAATTTCTGCTCTAATTTTTATTATTTCTTTCCTTCGGTCTGGTTTGGGGTCCTTTCTCTGGTCCTTTTCTAGGGTCTTGAGTCGTGAAGTCAAGCTATCTATGTGGGTCCTTTCTTCCTTCCTGAGGAATGCTTGGAGAGCTATAAATTTTCCCCTTAACACGGCTTTAGCTACGTCCCATAGGTTTTGGTAGCTCGTGTCTTCATTCTCATTTGTTTCTAAGTATCTTTTGATTTCTTCCTTGATTTCCTTCTTGACCCACTCATTGTTCAACATGGAATTGTTTAATTTCCAGGTGTTTGATTTGATTTTCCGTATTTGTGGGTGGTTAGCTTCTATCTTCAGCGCATCGTGGTCTGAAAAGATGGTTGATACAATTTCTATTTTTCCGATTCGATTGAGGTATGTTCTGGGGCCCAGTACATGGTCTATTTTTGAAAATGTTCCATGTGCACTGGAAAAGAATGTGTATTCTTTCTTTTTGGGGTGTAAGGCCCTGTATAGGTCTATTAGGCCTCTCTCTTCAATTTCTTCATTCAGGGTCAGTGTTTCCTTGTTGAGTTTTGTTCTTGTGGATCTATCTAGAGGTGATAAGGCCGTATTGAAGTCTCCGACTACAATTGTGCTGTTAGTGATGTCCTCTTTGAAGTCTGTTAGGAGTCGTTTTAAATATTTAGCCGGTCGTTCGTTAGGAGCATATACGTTTAAGAGTGTGATTTCTTCCTGTTGTACATATCCCTTGATAAACAGAAAATGACCTTCGCTGTCCCTTTTGATCTTTTTCATCCTGAAATCTATGTTGTCAGATACCAGGATGGCCACTCCAGCTTTTTTAAGGGGGTTGTTTGCTTGGAGGATTGTTTTCCATCCTTTGACTTTGAGTCTATGTTTACTCTGTTTGTTCAGGTGTGTTTCTTGCAGGCAACAGAATGTTGGGTTTAATTTCCGGATCCATTTAGCCACTCTGTGTCTCTTGATAGGTGCATTTAGGCCATTGACATTGAGAGAGATTATTGTGATGTGGTTTTGTGTCATCTTTCTGTGGGATTTGTTGTTCTTATGGGGCTCCTCCTTGTCTTACAGTAGCCCCTTTAGACCTTCTTTCAAGATTGGTTTTGAGTCTATGAAGTTCCTGAGCTGTTGTTTATCCGAGAAATAGTGTATGGTTCCTTCGAGTTTGAGTGAGAGTTTAGCCGGATAAAGTATTCTTGGTGAGGCATTCATTTCGTTGAGTTTTTTCACTATGTCCCACCATTGTCTTCGGGCTCGGAGGGTTTCTTCTGACAGATCGGCCGTAAATCTGAGGGGTGCTCCTTTGTATGTGATTTCCCTCTTTGACCTTGCTACTTGTAGAATTGTGTCTCTATCTACAGCATCCGCCATTCTGACTATGATATGCCTTGGAGTCTTTTTATTTGGGTCTCTTTTTGCTGGCACTCTTCGGACTTCTTGTATCTGGACGCCTGCCTTGTCCAGCTCTGGGAATTTCTTAGTGATGATGTCTTTGACTATGTTTTTTTCATTGGGGTTACTTCCCTGTGGTTCTGGTACTCCAATGATTCTTATGTTGTTCCTCTTGAAGTCATCCCCCAGGGCTCTGATTCGCTCTATAGCCATTTTGAGGTCTTTGGCCATTATTTGTTGCTGTCTGTAAGCTTTCTGCAGCTCATCCTCAAGCTCGCTGATTCTGTCTTCGGCTGTAGTCATTCTGCTGTTGAGGGCATCTAGTGAGATTTTTATTTCATCTACCGATTGCTTTATTTGTGAGACTTCGGTTCGAAGGTTTGAAATTTCTGCTCTCATTTCTGCTCTCATTTCTTCGTGTATTTTCTTGGTAGACCGTTCCAGCGCTTGATTCATCTCCTCCCTTAATTTATTGGATGTCTGTTCCATAGTTGCTTGGAGTAGGTCGACTCTCCTCCATATTTCCTCTCTGAATTGTTTATCTGAGAGGTCGTAGATGTTGGGAGACTCTTGAGGTTTCTAGTATCTTTTCTTCTCCCTCTCTTCGTGGAGGGGATTTTCGCTGTTTCTTCATATTGTCACGGAAGTGCAGAGTTGGAACCTTGTAGTTATTTATTCCTCTTCCTTTTTGTGGGAAGAAGGGGCTCCGATTGTGCTAAACTTCCCTTATTCACTGATAGCTTTTATAGTGTCAGCCTAAGCTAATGGCTATTTTGCGTAAATGTTTGAGATCGCAAAAGTGAGTTTTCAAAGGAATACACAGTACGGATTGAGCTGAGGTAGCAAAGAATAACTGTGGCCGCGTTAGCGTTGGCCGCTCTGAGAGGAGGCCACGCCCACTTTAGACCACGCCCACTAAGACACAGGCCACGCCCCCAGTGTCTTCCTGTTGATGGGGGGGACGTGCGCAGTTACAAGCCGGTTCGGGAGACGGGGTGCGCCGGGCGAGCAGGGAGTGACTTCAGAAACTCGGGAGACGCAGACGGCAGCGGGAAGTGGGGGAAAGGGAGGGCCTCAGGGAGTTCTTTGAAGGAATGAATTCTATCAATTGTGGCCAAAGGAGAAGGCATGGAATGGTAAAAAAAAATAACTGCGGCCGCGTTAGCGTTGGCCGCTCCGGAAAGAGGCCACGCCCCCTGAGATGAGGACACGCCCCTAAGCAGCAGGGTGGGGATTGGTCAGGATCCAACGGCGGCGGCGGAAAGGTGCCAGGCAGGGGCTTCAGGAGAAGCCCCGAGCAGCGGCGGGCAGGGGGCGGGGAGGGGGCTTCTCCGCGCTGAGGCAGGCTCTCCAAGGGATTGCCTGTTTACCTGCAGGATGGAGATTGGTCAGGATCCGACAGCGGCGGCGGAAAGGTGCCAGGCATGGGCTTCAGGAGAAGCCCCGAGCCGCGGCCCTGACATCTAATTTTTCCTTCACATTGACTTTTATTTGGTCTCAAAGGATCAGTTTATTCATAATTATAGCTTCAGGTATTTTTGCTTTTAGGTATTGGTTAATAAAGTCTGCATTGATTCCAAGTCAGCATCTTATTAGCAAAATTTATGCCCTTAGCTTCTTGGTGAAGGTACTTACTTAATCTAAAGGATAAATCTGAGCAGATCCTATAAGAATAGTGGTGTTCACTGTTCAGCTCCTCCCCCAAACGTTATCTCTGCCATCCCAAGCACCACACTAACCCAGTATTAACATCATGGCACTTAGGGTGCCCTCCAGTGAGGACTCTGCAATGCCCTGTAGCAAGGAAAACTTCATTTAAAAAGGCATAGTCGGGACTGGAGTGATAGCACAGTGGGTAGGGCGTTTGTCTTGCACGCGGCCAACCCGGGTTCAAATCCCAGCATCCCATATGGTCCCCTGAGCACCGCAAGGAGTAATTCCTGAGTGCAGAGCCAGGAGTAACCCCTGTGCATCGCCAGGTGTGACCCAGAAACCAAAAAAAAAATTAAAAAGGCATAGTTACGAATTGTGCAAAATATATTTTGGTAAGTAAATGCATGCTTCTAAAATGGGAAAATATCATAAACCAACCTAAAATAGTTTATTATTCAGTTACATGATTATTCTGCTGCTGGTTTTTATAAACTACTCTGAAAAGAAGGAAGGGAAAAGAAAGGGAGAGAAGGAGGACAAAGAGAATACAGGGGGATGGAATAAGGGAGAGAGAAAAGAAACAAAGTGGAAGATAAAATAAATATAGAAAAAAGATAGAAGATGCTATGCCTTATGTGATATATGTGTATATGTCTTATTTAAATATATTTATATGCTACATAGCACTGTAGCACTGTCACCCTGTTGTTAATTGATTTGCTCGAGCGGGCAAAAATAACATCTCCATTGTGAGACTTGTTACTGTTTTTTGGCACATCCAATAAGCCACAAGTAGCTTGCCAGGCTCTACCATGATATGTTACATAAATATCTTAAATATACTATACAGTGCATATAAGTATATTTATATATAATATATACATATATAGCATATATAAATATGTAATACTGTAGCACTGTTGGCCCATTGTTCATGGATTTGCTCTAGTGGGCACCATTGTTAGACTTGTTACTGTTTTTGGCATATCAAATACGCCACGGGAGGCTCTGCCGTGTGGGCAGAATACTCTCAATAGCTTGCCAGGCTCTCCAAGAGGGATGGAAGAATCGAACCCGGATCGGCCGCATGCAAGGCAAATGCCCTACCCGCTGTGCTATCACTCCAGCCCATGTAATGGATGTAATACTGTATAAGAATATGTTTATATTATAACATATTTAAGTGAGAATCATTTTTATATGCCCAGGAAAAGTTTATGTTTCGACTTGGTCACTGTTACCACTATAAAGCTGTTTTTGCAAACTATAGCTTACTCTAGGCATTCTGGTAGGAGGGAGTCTGCAAAAGTATTAAGTAATCCATGATGATTTGGAAAGTCCATTTACTCTAATGGATTCCAAATGAAGACTACAATATTAACAGTTATACATCACATTTTTATTCCCAGGCCTGCCAAGTATCTTTCTTTTATTATTTAAGGGAATCTTCAATTCCCATCTAGTCAGTGAAGATTTATTTTAAAATAATTTGTAGCTGATACAAAAAAATAGGCAAAGGCATGTGAAGAAAAGAAAATACAGAGAGATAAATACATATTACAAAATTAACACAAAATTCTCAAGAAAAAACTAGCTAACCAAATACAAAGGCATAAAAAAAATTATACATCTGACCAAATGAGGCTATTGAACATTACAAATGAAAATGACTTCTTATAAATATTAATTAATTATTTCAATATTCTACAATAAAAGAAATAAGTACAAAACAAATATGAATATACTGATTAATATAGAAATGTTCCTCTTCCTTCTCCTCCTCTTCCTCTCCCTCCTCTTCACCCTCCTCCTCACCCTCCTCCTTCCTCTTCTTCTTCTATTCCTTCCTTCTCCTTCTTCTCTTCCTCCTTCTCCTCTTTTTCCTCCTTCTTCTTATCCAGTAGTCCTTTATAATAAAAACACCAAGAAACCAGAAAGACATTTCTTCAATCTTGTAAAATTAATGACCATTTAAATTATTTTTATATATTTAAAATATTAATGACAAACTTAATGGGAACAAGCTGATTTTTCCATAAAATCAGGAACAAGAGAGAGATAGATTCATTTATTAATTCCTATTCACTTTTTTTCCCCCTCCCCTCCCTCACTTTTTTTTTTCAGAAATCTATTTTTTATTTATTTATTTATTTTTTTTTGGCTTTTTGGGTCACACCTGGCGATGCACAGGGGTTACTCCTGGCTCTGCACTCAGGAATTACCCCTGGCTGTGCTCAGGGGACCATATGGGATGCTGGGATTCGAACCTGGGTCGGCCGCGTGCAAGGCAAACGCCCCACCCGCTGTGCTATCTCTCCAGCCCCTTTTTTCAGAAATCTAACTAGTTAATTAGCAGTAAAAGGTAAGTAAAATTAATCCAACCTGGAAAAAATAAGACTATTTCGGTGAATAAAAGTAATCCAAACTGGAAAAAATAAGACTATTTCTATTTGCAGATAACATGATCTTATATAGAAAAAAATCCAAAGAAATCTATTGAAAACTATTTGAATCAATAAAATTATTTGGCATGATTGTGTGTTACAAGTTGAGTATAGAAAAGTTGCACTTTTACATACTTACAATGAACAATCTGGAAATAAAATTTAGAAAAATTAACTTAAATTTTATTTAAAACAATTTATAATATTAAACAATAAAAGCCTTAGAAAAAAATTTTTTAAAAAGCACTGGAAAACAAATTCTCTGAAAAACAGTAGATCCACTTAAAACAAAGCAGACCCAGCTAACATCCACATTCGTAGATAAGGAGACAATGACATTAAGATGTCAACATTTTTCACATCCACCCATTCAGTGCAATGCTTACAAAAATTTCAATGAAAATTTTCAGGGAGTTGCGAAGCTATTTCTTTTCACTTGAGAGTTCAGAACTGGAGAAGCTCTGTTCGTAGCCCGTGTCGCGATTTCCCTTCGCCAGCAAAGAGTGAGACGACACAGGTTGAGGATCCTTCTGCAGCCGTTTTATTCAGTTAACTCCCGAAGAGAAAGAACGAAAGAAAGAACAAGAACCCAGGTAATGGCAGTCCTTATATAGCCTGGTTGCCCCGCCTCTGACGTGGTGCTCATCTCTATTGGCTCTCGCCAATCACCCCATATAGGGTGGTGCTCATTCTATTGGCTCTCGCCAATCACCCCATATGAGGTGGCGCTCTATTGGCTCTCGCCAATCACCCCATATGAGGTCACTCTGTCATGGCCGCCACGCATGCGCAATGCGGTCGTTGCGCATGCGCAATGTGGTTGTTGCGCATGCGCAATATGGTTGTTTACCACATTGGGACAGCCAGTCATGCGCATGCGCACATGCGCAATGTGCTCTGGCTCCCTACAAAGCTCATAGTCTTGAAAAAGAAGAAAATTGGTAGGTTCACATTCTCTAAGTTAAAAACTTCCTCTGAAGTTTTAAAGTTCAAGAGATTATGGCATTGTCATAAGAACGGATACATGAATCAATCAATAGAATGGGGAGTTTAGAAATAATCCTTCCAGTACACCATCAGCTGCTTTCAATTAAAGTTCTAAGACAATTTAACAGGGAAGGAAAAATCTCCTCAGCTATAGTGCTGAGATTAGCTATATTCATAGACAGGAACATGGTGAAGCAGCTCTCTTTGCACCATACTAAAAAATGAACTCCAAGTGGATCTTAGTAAAGATAAAAGTGATGGAAGTATAAAACTCCTAGAAGACAGTTACTGAGATTAAAAACATTAGATGGTGCAACTCGGTTGAGTTTCTAAATAACACACCTGGGAATGAAGGGAAGACTTGTACTGGGCATCCGGAACAATAAAGTGTCTGTATACTCAAAGGCACCATCAGGAATGGTGGAGGGGAGAAAGGGGAGAAAGCATTTGTACATCAACCATATGATGAGGGACTTATTTGATTTTATCAAAATGAGAAATGTCCAGAACGGGCAGACCTCTAGAGACAGGAAATAGGTTAGTGGCTGCCCGGGGAAGCAGGTGAGAGGAAAAGCGGGTAATTACCAAAGGCTGTGGGGTTTCTTCTGGACTCATTAAAAGTTCTAAAATTGATGCTGGTTACACAACTTTGAGAATGTACTAAAAAATGAGTTGTATTCTTCATGTAGGTGAATTTTCTGTGTATGCAAATTATAACTTAATAAAGCTAATGTTTTTAAGTGATAGGTTTTGGTGTGGTTTGTTTTTGCCTTCCATTCTATTCTTACTTCTCTGTTTTGGAGCCACAACTGCGGTGCTCAGGGCTTCTGCCTGCTCTGTGCTCAGGGATCACTCTGCTGGTCCTGGGAGTACCACTTGTGGCTCCGGGTTGAGCTAGGTGCCACACCTTGCAAGGCAACCATCCTAACCCCTGTACCATCTCCCCATCTCTTACCTTCACTCATGGCTGATGTGCACCATTTTCTACTGAATTTTCCAAATTTATTTGACCCACTCTTCCCTTTTCAGAAATGAAAATTATTTAGTGATGTAGGATGACATTGCTGTGTCCTTTACCCCTTGCCACAAGGAGCTTAGGTTTATCCCAGTTACACCCATCAATGTGCTCTCGAGTCACTCCCATTCCTTTGTCTATCTGTAACTACTTCTCTATGCTCTCTTCCCCAAACAGTTAATCAGCTTTTCCCCCTAATCAGACTCTGTTAATTTATAAGGTCAGACCTTCCTAGGACATTGAACTTATAAGTTAATATTGCCTTTCTCCTCTCCTTGTGTCTTTTGAGTAGTTTACTTTAAAGCAATGTCCCTTTTGTATAGACACAAGAAGACACTATTATGCTTTTATAACTTGGGATTTAATTGGCTTTGAATATTATTTATTCCTAGGGTCATCTCGATCTCAGACTACAGTGCTCGACCAGATTAGTCTTTCCTATCCCTAGCAGGGTTCTAGTCTCGTCCTTACTTTTGGATCATGACAGCACTTGTCCATGATCAAGCTCTTAACTTATAGTTAAGAATTAGGCACTTTGGCCAGGCCCATCTCGATGCCAGGGTAGTATATAACTCACTGCTTGCCCTGGATCCATCCCGTCCCTTGTCGGGACACTGCTTTGGGGGGTTCTAGGAACTAAGGGCAACTGAGGCTTAAGTGGAGAAAGCAGATGCCCGGGAATGAATAATATTCGAAGCCAATTAAATCCCAAGTTACAAAAGCATAATATTGTCTTCTTGTGTCTATACAAAAGGGACATTGCTTTAAAGTAAACTATTCAAAAGACACAAGGAGAGGAGAAAGGCAATATTAACTTATAAGTTCAATGTCCTAGGAAGGTCTGACCTTATAAATTAACAGAGTCTGATTGGGGGGAAAAGCTGATTAACTGTTTGGGGAAGAGAGCATAGAGAAGTAGTTACAGATAGACAAAGGAATGGGAGTGACTTGGGAGCACCTTGATGGGTGTAACTGGGATAAACCTAAGCTCCTTGTGGCAAGGTGGAAAGGACACAGCACTGTCATCTTACATAGTGCCTCCCTGGAAATCTACCTTAGAGTGCTCAAACAGAAAGCAAGCCTTGTCCCCCACTTGTACCCAATGCCACTAATCCCTCCCCCATCTTTCCAGTGCCTTCAGGGGGCATATGACCCACCTAAGACACACTGCTATACAGTCATATTGGTGTCACTGTTACTGCATCATTTACTGGTGACAGCAGCAGACGTTTCCTGGAGCCTAAAGGTTTCCAGGGATGATTGCTTAGCCCTTAGTCACTTAGAAATCAAGGCCTCATTTGCATAATTTGCTTAAGAATGGTCGTTAGTGTAAGAGAGAAAAGAAATAGATTAAAAAAAATAAGATAGAGAAAAGCATGTATTTAAAACTAAGAAAGGGGGAAACTCTATTTCCCCCTTCCCCAAAATAGAAAATCATACAAGCAATTTGGAGGCTACATAAATGTAGCAAGGGGGTAAACATTGTTCCACTTTATACTAAAGCACAAGGAGCCAAATCACCCCAGTCCTTTGAAACCCCTGATCACCCTGTCATGTATATACACTGCCACGCTAAATCACTATAGAAAGGTGTTTCACAAGACAGCGTTCCTTTGAAATGGCTGGGAGCAGAGAGGAGGATGTAGTTTGAGAACAAACAGGACGGAACTGCGCCAGATTTCAAAACATTATGAGGAACCTGGTTTCTGTTGTAACAGCTTAGAGAGTGGTGGTGGGGTGGGGGGGGGCGGCTGACCAGTGTCACCGCAATGCCCCCCAGTGACGGAGGTGGACGGAGCAAGCGCTAAAACTCTGTTCCCTGTGTTCCCAGAGGAACTTGCCACCCCCGAGCCCAGCCTCTGTCTCAGAACCTAAAGTGGAGGACATGACAGCCCCCGGTAGTGCTGACAGCCCCGCTGCGGGGGTCCTGCCACATCCAAGCTGTTCGCAGGGGGGTGCTGTGTTTGTTCATGTGACCGGTTACTAGGGGGATTCTCTGCGAATGTCCATAAATGGAAGGCATGTCCTTTCCACCCTCTACTTCTGCATTGCGGCAGTGCATGCCATGAGCACCCTGAGGAGTGGAGACCCAGCGAGCATCCTGACTCACCCTGAGTCAGAAACCGGAGACTGACCCCCTCGAATGCAGAAAGCCCCACCATTCTCTCTCTCTCTCTCTCTTTTTTTGCTTTTTGGATCACACTCGGCGATGCACAGGGGTTACTCCTGGCTCTGCACTTAGGAATCACCCCCGGCGGTGCTCAGGGGACCATATGGGATGCTGGGAATCGAACCCTGGTTGGCCGAGTGCAAGGCAAACGCCCTACCCACTGTGCTATTGCTCCATCCCCAAAGCTCCACCATTCTCCAGCAGGGTGGACTGGATTTTCAACTGAACTCCAAACATCGAAGTTATTTTAGGATTTGTTGAGGGGACATGCAGGTCAGTGGAGGGAGGGGGATAACCAGTGGACACCCTCCCTCCTGGCCCCTGTTTCACACCTTCCTGCATACCCAGCCCCTGCCCACAGAAGTGGGGATCTTTCTTGCTGCTGTTGGAGAAGCGCCTTTGGGACTTTGAAGTGGCTCTGCTCCTGTGCCCACAGTGAATGCTGGACCCTCACCGGAGGGATAAAGCTGCCCACAGCCTTTACGGTGGCCCGGCCTGGGAGGATCCCAGCACTACCCAGATGATCCAGGTTCTGTTCCAGGAAAAGAGACAGACACGGGGCATCAGCTAAGTATCAGCCAAGGCCTCCCGCATTACCCTCTCTCACTGACCTTTATGTCAGGGAACGATCTCTTTGACTTACTCTTGATGCCACGAAACTTCCTCATGACCAGTGGCTATAATCTAAAGCAAATAAAGATGTGTAGTGAACAAAGCAAAGATCCTGCTTCACTATTGGATGGATGCTGAGTCCCTTCACTCTTCCCAATAACCACGAACTGAATTATCTACCAGGAAGGATGGCTTGAACTGGAATCATTAGAATAAAACATCCAACTTGATTTACCATAAAAACAGTCAATGGGAAAAGTGTGAAATTGGGAAATGGCATAAAGAGATGATAAATTTGCTCTCGAGGCTAGTTATTTTAGGCTGAGAGTGAGGGGGTAAGGAGACAATGAATGAAGCCACATGGTTAGAAGTGTCAGACTCCTCCCGTCCTTTCAAACATTCTCACCTGCCGCTGTGAGCGGAGACTGTGGGGAAGGGGACCAATGGCCCCGTGCCCGATCCCTCCTTGTTCTCAGCTGGCTTGAACCCCTTGCTTGGGCCATGGAGAGAGTCCTTTCTAAAGGATGTGTAATGATGGGTACTTTTAACACTGTCCTCTGAAATAATTACCTGACTTTACTGTCAATGATGTCTGAGGGTTTGATCATAGTTCACCTCTTGTTCTGCAACCACAAGGAAGACCTAGTCTCCCTGGGAGAAACAGGCCACCGTGAAGGCACTGGGTCGCAAGAGATGCAGTCGGGGCCTCCTCCTCTTCTCTCAATACTGTGGATTATTAAAACTTTTGCTTTTAGTGCCAGCACGAACACTGTAGTTTCACAGGGAGACTGGAGACATCCCATCTGCCACGAGACGGGTTCATCTTCACATATGCATCTTTATGTTCATAATTCTGGATTCAGTATTCATATGTATGCAAGAGAATTCATTAACTGTGAGTTTACAAGAAATGGCAATGTCATTGAATATCTCCTAGTGGCAGGTCTAAAACGCCTCTCTTTAAATGTATTTTTCATATTAAGCATCAATGTATGTCCTTATTTTAAAAATAAATCAGAGAAACACTAGTTACATTACCTAAATCTAATCACTGGTAGTATTTTGTGTTCTGAATTTTGCTTTAAAAATTTTAATCCTACTTTAGGGTGGATCCTGGAAACATTTTCGGTTTTATCAGTCTGTTCACAAGGATCATTTTACCCAACTCCCTCCATTATAAGATGAAATAAATGAAACTTTCCTGCAAACCCAGATTCCATAAGTAGAGAAAGAGTTGACAATAATTATTATTATTGGTAATAATTGCACAGTGTCTTTAGGCACCGAAAATAAAAGGGAAGGAGCTAGGGAACAATTTGACTAGAAGTCTTTGCTACTGAAGAATGGACTAAAAATATTCCTTTGTAGCTTGTACTAACACAGATTCATACTATAATTAGAAAATAAGTGGCCTTCCTCCTAAAAGAATTATTCATAATAAGACAACTGACAGGGAAACTTAAGTCTGTCCCCAAGTTATCCACTTAAGTAATGTTGGACACCCATTAAAAGTACTTACAAACATTCCATCTGGAAAATTACACTAAGTGTTCCTCTGTAACTGTGAAGACTTTTATTGACGTAATAAGACATGGGACAAAAAGACAAAAAAAAAATGTCTTTGGGATATGACATCAACTCTCAAAGAGAACCAATAACATACTAGGCCTTTGTATAGGAAAAATGTTGGTGGTAAGTTTGAAAACAAAACATAACAGTATTTAAACTACTGTAACTGATATTAAATTTAAGACTTTTTTTTTAGAAAATGCAGCAGGGAGAATTTAAATGGGAAGATAAGGTAACTAGAAACAGTTTTCTCCATTATTATTTTTCTGTCCACAGACAATGTTTTACTAATCATGGTGACTTTTCAATCACACTGATTATATGAGTAAGAAATAAATAATGTAGAACAAAGAAAGGCAGAGCAGAAAAAAGAAAAGCAAGAAAAGTCACACTGGGAAGTAACTATTATGTATTGAATATGTCTAAATATTGATCAGCTAAAGAATTTCGTGATTGACTTCTATAACCCCAGAAGCATCTTCTTTCTTTTTTTGAAGTAACAGATTTTATTTAGAGGTTTCTGAGGGAAGGAGGAAGGGATAAGTGGAAAAGAAAAAACAGTAGGAATAACTTGATGACATTCTCTAAGTCTTAAAAATAATGCTGAGGTACCGTTTTCTAAAATCAAGTAGGGCATCATATTTGTATAAAATAAGATTTTAGAAAAGATTGAGAAGAGAGAAATTAATGTCTTTTCTTAGAAATCCCGGATGCACAGTAGCAGAAAATGATTTTGCATGATCCAGGGGCTGGTGTGGAGTTGAATTAGTCTTCCTCCTTAATCCCCTATCCTCCAAATTACCCTCATCTTACCACTTCCTGCAAAACAAAAGAGATGATCACAATTTCGCATCTCACATCCTGAGGGGAGTTGGTAAAACTCAAGGTCTCAGGAGTCTTGAAACTTTCTGCCTTGCCTCCCTCCCCCACACCAAACCTCACTCCCTGGCCTCACTTACTCTCCATGCTCAAGCTCGTATGACCCCTTTCACTTACTTCCCCCCACGACATCTACGCACCATGAGTTCTTCAGGTAGTTACGGCTTGGCCATGAGCAAGAAGAGGGTCTCTCCGACCTGTGCTGTTGACAGGTACCGGCCACGCCAGCCTGCTCTGGCGGGCACCCATCCCTACCACCATCACCGGTGTGTGAGAGAGACAGTGAATCCCGACATGTATGGCCTGGAACTGGGTACCCCAGCCGCCTGCCACTGAGTCTCGGCTCTGCCAGTGAATCGCTGATGGCTGTTCACAGATCACTCAGTGCCTCTCAGTCTCCTCTCACTTACGGATCCGAAACCATCCCCTGCATTGCTCAGAATGTTGCTGAGGTGACATGAGACCGTACATGGATAGCTCCTAGTCCAGCTAACGTCAACATCACTCAAACAGACAGCTACCTTCTAACAATTCTTTGTGCTCCATGTATCTACTAAATCTTATAAACCTTGAGCAGATTTAGCAAACAACACACAATAAAAATGGATATATACAAAACAAAACTTCTACCTTTCGTCCGCGTTGCTGAAAATCTTCTGGAGCAGCTGAGACCTCAGCAGACTCATGTTTCCTTCTTAGTCCAAACTGGGGCACTTGCTGCTGTTGTCCATATGGGAATCTGTCCTTGTGCTTCTAAACAATATTACAATAGCATTAAGAAATATTTTTTAAAAATCACAGTATTACTGTATCACTATCATCCCATTGTTCATCGATTTACATGAGCAGGCGTCAGTAACGTCTCCATTCATCCCAGCCCTGAGATTTTCGCAGTCTCTCCTTACTCATCTTTCCCAATGATTGGAGGCTTCTTTCAGAATCAGGAGAATGAGACCTGTTATTGTTACTGTTTGGGGCATATCGAATATGCCATGGGGAGCTTGCCAGGCTCTGCTGTGCGGGCAGGATACTCTTGGTAGCTTGTCGGGCTCTCCGAGAGGCATATATCTATTTCCCTTTATTATAATGTGTCGTGTGGCCTCAAAGCAAAGCGGCTGCTCAGTCCAGAAGTATGTTCACTCATGTGTGAGGGTCAGCCTGAGCATGTGGAAAGCAGCCTGGAGCATGGTGGGGGTTGGGTAGTGGAGGTCGGCTACCGGGGCTTGGTCCCTTGGGGTGGGGAGGGCGCTCACCTGCCCCCCTCTGGGACGCCCCAATGAAAACAGCCTGGCGAGGAGTCTAAAATTAGCACCTGCTAATTTGCCACATTATTGATCCTGTATGTGTAAGTGAGTAGTTTGTGTCTTAAGGGAAGAGCCCAGCATTTTCCTTTCCCGAGTCTGTGCCTGCGGCCCCCAGTGCTGGCAGTTGACATGCTTTGCTGAGCAGCTCACGGGACTCAGCCTCCAACTGCCTCGAAACTGGAACTCATTACAGCAAAGGACACAAAGGAAAGGGACATTGGGGAATGCGATCTGGAGGAAAACAGATAGAAAATCCTGAGAGTTTGCACCTAGTGGAGTCACACGGAAGGAGGCGAATTCCTCCAGCAAGAAGTTGTGACCATCAGTGTGGAGCCCTCTGCCAGGGAGCCCATTAAACTGAGCCTGCATGTTCAGGAGTTGTCTCGGCATCCTCCCTTGCACTGTAGTTTCATTCTCCCGGGAGAGCGGGTCTCCAGCAGGGACCACTGTCTCTGGACAAGCAGGCTAGGCAGCGCCCCGTCTCCTCATCGAGGGAAAGGTTTTCTCTTGTTTGCCAGCAAGGTTCCAGTTTCCAGTTAATGCCAACATGGCCACACGTCTATATGGGGACGACCATTCAGGCCTCCAGGCTGACTCTGCCTGCAAAATACTTTTTAGCATTTATGCTTTTCACTACATTGATTTTTTAATCTGCATACAATTTATGTATTAATTTTTAAATAGGCATGTCACTTTTACAATGAAAGAAAACTATTTTATATTATTCAAATAGAATCTTACTTTCAGTTCTTTGAATGGTTAACATCAGAAAATTGAGGAAAGATTAATCCTGGAAAATAAATTCAAACGCTTTTAAGAAACAAATTTAACTCCATTTGGGTATCAATTGTACCTTTTTGTTTGTTTGGCTTTTGGGGCCACCCCCACCTGTGCTGAGGGCTTACTCCTGCCTCTGTGCTCAGAAATCACTCCTGGCAGTACCCTGGCAACCATATGAGGTGCCAGGGATTGAACCCAGGTTAGCTGCGTGCAGGGCAAGCGACTGTCCACTGTACTATCTCTCCAGCACCACAGCGGTCCCTTTTAGTACTGTACATCTCTCACTCAGTATCAAGATCCATCTCAGAGCACTAGTGAAGACCAAGCTTGTCCCAAGAGGACCAAGAAGCTCATCTCTCACCTGCCAGCAGACACATCAGCACTCAGTGACTGGCAGAACCCAGTAGCACCACCAGTAGGGCACACAGAGGCCCCAGGGCCAGGCCTGCATGCCCAGCATCGCTGGTAGAGACACAAGAATCCCAAGCACACGATGCTGAAGGCTTCCCTGAGCTTCTGCCCCTTGTCATCCAGGAGCCTCCAGTGCTGAGGCTACTCAGACTCTCCTCCAGGAGAGCCGTCTCACCGGCCGCCACTCAGGAGCCCCCAGGCAGGCTGTGAAGCCAAGGAAACAGGCAATAGTCTGCGCCCAGATTGCGCTGTGTTAGCAAAACCATCACCCTGCCATCTGGCACTTCAAAGAAAGAGAAAACAAGTATGAGAAGCAAAGAGGTCAACAAAACAAGGAATTCGTTTATATAATGAGTGCTTTGGACTACTGGATCCCAAGGCTGGAGTGACCGAAAGCATCAGGAGGGAGGGTCAGCAGAGAATCGGACTCAGTTCCACCATGGTAGACTTACCTCTTGCGCCTCCTTATTTGTGTACTTCCAAGTCTTTGCTGGTTCTATGAAAACCAGGATGCAAATCCAGCAGAACGGAAAAGACATTGATGAAGTCTGATGAATTCATGATGTGAAAGCTAGGAAGGTCAGTGTGCGTATATCAACGTTTTATTATCTCGGCTGTCAAAAATTATTACTTTTGCAACTAATATGATATAATTCCTGTCACTGTTGCTGTATGTAGCTTTTAAGTTATATGGCATATAAATCACTTTCTATTCCGAGTTGTGTCAACAATTTGCATGTATTTACAAAATAGAAGTGCCATCTATAATTTCAAACCTGTAAAAAATAATATAGATATAGTGTTGCCAATATATCCAGCTTTGTTTGACACTTTCAACATTTTCTGTTTAGTAATAAACTAGCCAAAATCAGAGCGGAAAGGTTGATAAGTGGAGAAAATGATGAGATAAACTATAATCAAAATAAATGACTAAAGCTGTTTTCATTTAACACATTTCCCTAAGTTCTTTCCATAGATTTCCCAAATTTTTCAGCTTCTGAGGAGTGTCCAGATCCTTTGAATGTCAGTGCCACAAAATTCTGGATGAAAGAGTGTGAGGGGGGACAGTGAGTAGACCGTGTTCTCCTCCCCAGGAACCCGCAGGACTGACGCTCTGCTTGCCACTCACCATGGAATCCTCCGAGGCATTGTGTACGAGACTCGAGTGCCAATATCTCCCCCATCTCAGGGCCTTGTATTTTTTATTTTTAAGTACTAAAGTAGCATAAGATGTGGGTATTATTTTGATTTGCCTTGTTCTGTTTGGCAAATGGTGTTATTTTTTGAATTGTACATTTAAAATTAACATAAAATGAGTTGCGCTCTTTAATTTTAACTATTTATTGAATGCTCAGACTGGAGCCTTAGCACAGCGGGTAGGGTGTTTGCCTTGCATGCGGCAGACCCATGTTCGATTACTCCATCCCTCTCGGAGAACCCGGCAAGCTACTGAGAGTATCCCGCCCGCATGGTAGAGCCTGGCAAGCTACCTGTGGTGTATTGGATATGCCAAAACCAGTAACAAGTCTTGCAATGGAAACGTTACTGGTGCCCGCTCGAGCAAATGGATGAACAATGGTACGACAGTGCTACTCCATTTATTGAATGTACAAAATACAGTTGCGACCACAGAGAGCTCTGTATCCAGGGCCAGCGCATAGCCAGGACCTTTCATGACATGAGCAGAAGGCCCACATCTTAGGCTAAGCCCTACTGCAGGGTGCTTGAGAGTGAAGTCTTTCCACCAGCCATAGGAGGAAATGGTGGGGTGGAAGAACGTCATTCTACTAAGTTGGGATACCTAGAATGTCGGGGACAAATTGGAATTTTTATTCCCTACAACTGCACACATAAGGCAAAGTTCACAGGATGATACTCTACTGAGCTGGAGAAAAGTGTCACTCTCCATGCATCTGTCTGATCGGAAACATCCTCAGAGATGACACGGGACACACGGATGGCCAAGAGGTACGTGAAAATGTGTTCTTTTCACTTATGACCAGGGACATGCAAATCAAAGCAATAAGACACTGCCTCACACCAGAATGGCAGATAGCCAAAGAAACTGGGAATAACCGGCACGGAGAGAGCCCGCAGGGAAAGAACACCTCGTCCACCACTGCCGAAAACACGGTCAGATTAAGTGAGCATGCAAAGCAGCATGGAAACCTGTCCAGAAATTAAAATTGAGCTTCCATCTAACCCAGAAATTTCATATCTTGGCATCTACCTCAAGGGCACAAAATATCAATTTGGAAAGATATTGTATTTTTTTCATTTATAATAGCCAACACCAGGAAACAACCCAAGTGTTCAAGACTGGTGAGTGGGAAGAGAAACTGTGTTTATACACTACACACACATATATATATATACACACATACATATATGTATATGTATGTGTGTGTGATGAAATATATGATGAAATACTACTCATCTAAATTTAAAATACTGGTGGTGAAATCTTGTCACTCACTGCAGCTCGGACGGTCCTGGATGTTGTCATGGTGAACAGAGTGAGAGCAATAAGGGCAGGTGCAGAATGATCCCTCTCTTACCTAGAGCGAAATGAACATAGGAGGGGAGTTTAAAACCAAACATGGGAAGCAAAATAGACATAGGAAGAGAATTAAAAAAAATAGCTAACAATAACAGACTCTGAAAGTCGGCCTTTAGAACTGAGTTTTCTAATTGGGAGCCAAGGGGGATAAAAGAGGACCCCGAGAGGGTGGTGGAGGGACGTTGGAGCTGGGGGTGGGGGTGGCCCAGCCACATCATATCCCTAAAGCTGATATGAACAACAGTGTAAATCATGGCATCTATCTTTCACAAAGAATTCACAAGATTTATGTATATGCTTTTGACTTGGTATAATGAATTTTAAAAACTAGATATCTGTTCCTGAATTCAATCTATCCCACTTCAAGGATATTATTCAACTCATATCCATATATATATATATATATATATATATATACACACCCACAAACTGCCCCCTAAGCTGTGTATTCCCATCAACCACCAAGATCCAGGGACTATCAAACAATGCTCCTGGAAGAGAGCGACACAGTCTCTTGTTTGGCTATCTTCACAGGGGCCCCTAGGAGAGGGAGGGTTGAGTTTCCCTCCCTGCCCCGAGCAGCCCTCTGACAGCTGAAGACCTCTGGAACCCAGCCACAGCCATGCTCAAGGCCCCTCTCCACACGTTTGGACGAGCCTCACACATGAAGGAACTGGTAGAGGAACCCAGGTGAGCGGGACCCAGGGCTGAGATCTCCAAGCCTCCTCAGATTGGGACTGGGCCTCCTCCACCCAGACTCCCCATTTTCCAGTAGCTTGGCAGCCACACCCCCAAACTCCCCTGGCTGCTGTGTAATCCCATCAACGGCCAAGATCCAGAGACTATAAGACAACACTCCTGGAAACACGTGACTGCACGATCTCTTATAGCCTAGTTCTCCCTCTCAGAGAACCTGACAAGGTACCAAGAGCATCCTGCCCACACGGCAGAGCCTGGCAAGCTCTCTGTGGCATATTCAATATACTAAATACAGTAACAATGATGGGTCTCATTTCCCTTACCCTGAAAAAGCCTCCAAGGCAGCACCACTGGGAAGAATGAGTAAAGAGAGGCTGCTAAAATCTCAGAGTAAGGATGAATGGAGACGATACTGGTGCCCGCTCTAGAATATCGATGATCAATGGAATGACAGTGGTACTATATATTATATATTATATTATATTATATTATATGCTATATAATATATATGTAATATATTATATAGTATATAATATATGAAACAAGATAGCAATAAATCATAACTGATGGAAAAGGCAACCTGGAATCTTTATTAGCCATTGTTCTCTGGTCAACCAAAAGAAACCCATGTTTTCAGGCATGATACTCTTAATTGACTTGACACCCTCCCTGGGATTCACACAAACCTACCAAACCACAGTTCTGAATATAACGAAGTAGCCATATGCCAGGGGCAGGCAGATGAGAACACATCAGAAAGTCACAGAAGAATCAGAAGTGACATCCTGCAAGTTGAGCAAGAAAACAATTCCCATACTACATGAGGAAGTCACCCAAATTTAATTTTATGCTTGCAGAAGAGTCAAGAAATTATTTGGAAATAAAGCTTCAGAAGAGTTGAGAAATTAATTGGAAATAAGGCTGCAGAGAAGGGGGCAGAGCATGCAGCTCGTCTCCCGAGACGAGGGGCAGGCGGCAGCCGTGGAGGTGGACCTGGCGGTAAAACAGCGCAGGGTGTGTGCGGGAGAGCCAGGTGTTGGGCACCAGGCTCAGTCACACACTCCCCTGACGGACCGTGGACTGCACACGGGTCCTGTGGGTTTCACTTCACATGTTAGGTCACACTGGCAAACAAAATAAACGAAGTTCTAAAGGCCATCGACAGATTTTTCTCCCACCTGTTTTATTCAAGTCAAATCAGAGAATGAGAAAATCAACTTACCTTCCAACCTAGACTCCTTGACTGAAGTCCAGACCCAAGATTTCCCACTGATTCCTGCCAAAAATGGCATCGTTCTCCTAAAAAAATAAATAAATAAATCGCCGATATTCTAAGTGCAAAGACCTACAAATCACTTCCGCAGTAGATCTGGTTATGGACGGCGGTGATGAAGTTACAAGTGTAGAGCTAGTCTAAGCATAGGAGAAGCTGTCGGGGGGCCCAGCTTTTGTGCCTTACTGAGGGGCCACAGAGAGTTAGGACTGAGGCTTAACCATCAGTGTCTCCTGTTGCTGTGTTTCTACCGTTGGGACAGTGTGTATATCCTCACTGTAAATGCGTCTTTGCCTTAAGCTCAATAACCTGTAGTAAAACATGGGAACTGAGGAAGAGTTCAGCGTGTGGACGGGTGTCTTCTAGCCTCTGATAACAATAACACGACTCCCCTTTGCAAATCCCTGTGAGATGCAAACATGCAAAGACTAAAGCACGAAGAGCATGCCGTGACCCTGACAGAGTCAGACAGCCCGGGGTTCTGGCCCCTGTGAGGCTGGCACACACCACCTCTCTGTGGGGGCCAGAGACAGACTGCACTCACCACAAGATCGTGCAAAACAGACTCTGCACGCTCGCTCGCGCTCGGACAGTTTTCAAAGCCCCGAGTGCTGGTGATCATTTAGGAGTCTGCCATTTTGGCAGATCATTGTTGAATTTGGCCTGAATTTAGATTCAAATGAAATGCATTATGTGGAATAAAATCACATACATGTTTATACGCACATTAAATATATCTATGAATAAATATGCTCGTGACATATGTGTGTATATCCCTACTCTTCAGATTGTTTGGGATAGAGAGTAAGCAAATCAACCTGACAAAATGAAACCATGGTTTCATTAGAAACCACCAGGTTTCTATAAAAACACGTCTATGAATCAGCGACACCAGCCCTTCAAATGGTGTGGGGGTGGGTTCAGTTTCAGGCTGAGGGCATTTGGCACGAGAGGGTCAAGGCAAGCAGGGACAGGTGAGCAACCGGGCCACGCAGTGAGGACGGCCTCAAGGCCTGGCCTCCTGGACTTGAACTGCCCATGTATGATTACAAAGAGATAAAACACTTCTGTATCACTTAGTTCACCACTGCATCCAGTGGCTTTGATCTACTTACGGCACTTAGTGAGTACTTTCTCTTTGTTTCATCAAGTTCTCTAAGATCTGTCCCCAAGGGAAGAGTTCCAAGATTACGTCTATGTGCCATCCTACCACACAAAGAGATATTGTATGCATTATCTTGGATTGCATTTCCCTTTGAAAGTATCATAGAACAAAATGTCCTTTGTCTGAAATTCCTAAAATTAAACAATCTTGTCAGAAAATGCTTGTATAACAAAACATTAAGCAACAGTGCAGGTGCCAAATGCTGTCTGACTGAAGTGAATAAATCACTATATCACTGTCATCCCGTTTTGCTCATCAATTTGCTCAAACAGGCACCAGTAATGTCTCATTGTGAGATTTGTTACTGTTTTTGGCATATCGAGTAGCCAGGATAGCCTGCCAGGCTCTGCCATGTTGGCGGGATACCCTTGGTAGCTTGCCGGGCTCTCGGACAGGGAGGGAGGAATCGAACCCGGGTCGACTATGTGCAGGCAAATGCCCTACCCGCTGTGCTAAAAGGTTAAGAGAATAAATAGCATTGCTTTCCATAAGGAACACAGAGGTGACAAATATATAAAAGCATCGTGGGGGTGGGTTACTTATGCAAAACTAAGAGTGAGGCCCGGAAGTTACAACTGAAAACATACAATCAAGAGATGGGAGAAACCCCCAGTAGGATGAATGCCTACCTGTGGCCAAATAAAGGATCTGGGCATGTCTGTCCCTGCCCCACGCCATGTCTGATGACGCGTGGGAGAAGAGGCCTTGGTCCTCCAGGAAGGCGGGGTGGGGCTCACAGGCTGCATCTTTTTGTGCCTCAGAATGAACTTCTGCCCCTCGGCAGGTCAGGTCTCGTGGGGACCCTGGGCAGGGTGCCGTGCTGCAGGAGGACAGACCGTTATTGGGGGACCCGGGCAGGGCTGACCCTGGCCACCCCCCTGGGTGCTGAGGAAAGCGAATGAGCTGGAGGAGCGTAAGCCATGTGGACGGATGTGCTTCCTTCCCTTCTCTGTCCTGGTCCCCATCCCGGTCCAGCTCACGGTAGACTGACCCGACCGGGGAAGTCCTGTTCACAGAAGGGATCAAGTGTGCAGAGCTAGGGGACAGGAGACGCAACACAGTTGGGTCTTGCCATGGAGGTGGCCCACCCTGTTTGATCCCTGGCATCAAGTGTCACCAGGTGCAGTCCTGAAGGCCCTCAAGAACCCCATTGGGTGGCCCTGTTAATCCCTAGACTCACATCTTTCCTCCCAGACTCCTGAGCACTGCTTGGTAAACTGTCTCCTCCCCCAAATTAAAAAAAAATGGGAGAGGATCTGGGGAGATAGTACAGCAAAGAAGGTGCTTATCTTACATGTGGTCCAGCCAGGTTCAGTCCCTGACACCATGGACGGTCCCCAGAGCCCTGCCAGGAGTGATCCATGAGCACAGAACCAGGGCGGAGCCCAGAGCACTTCAAGGTGAGGGCCACAAACAAAAACAAAATAGAGGGTGGAAGTTACTGCTGTCTGTACCCAGTAACAGTAAACGTCATTCCCAGAAACACTCCTCCACAGGATATTTAAGTGACTCGGGAGCTCTCTGTATAAATGCATATTACCACATATGTCTGATAAATCAGGCCCCAAAGTGAAAATGCAGCATTCAAGAGCATCTATATATTACTGCTTTTCTATTGGAGCATAGGTCCAAGAAGAGAAAATTGTGCTCATTTCACCCGGGGAGTATGTAATATTGTTGTAACATGATTCACATGGGTTATAAAACTCTCTACTCACCTCATTGCCTCATTTTGCAACCCCTGGAGTAATAAATAATAAACTTACTAAAATCTGAGCAATATCATGCCAAATTTCTCAAACCAAGAAGAAAGAACAAAAGGAGAGGTAAAGAGAAGAGGAAAATCAAGGAGAAAAGACAAAGGAAGAGATTTTTCAAGGGATTGAAAAGGCGAGCTAGTAAGTTGACTTCTATAAGGAAAAAAAGAAAGTTCTGGAAATGGCAGAGAATTGATTCACAGATGTGTTCAGGAAAACTGGGAGTGTGTTGTTTCTGAAAAACTTGGGCAAAGAATAGGGGTGAAAATGGTCTAGGAAAGGTTAAGGCTTTCTGGGACCAAAAACGGAAACAAGAAACCACAAACCTTTAAATTATATTTTTATAAGCTTCAAATCCTGGTACAAATCACTGATACACTGAATTCCACATAACTAAGTTTGAGAGCTTAGTTTCCTCATCTGTAACAATGCAAAACAACCACTTACAGTATGTCCTTCTAATAGGAGATGGTATGATAAAGATAGAAAATAATTCTATGGAAAAGACAGTGTATGCTGAGCATTGGATGCAGGTCCTGCTTGCTATGTAATGAGGTAGCAAAATGAGGCATTTCAGAAACTGGGAGTCAGGTGGGTTTTCTGAGCCAAGTCCAAAACTTGATGTCAGAACCTTCCCACGACCCCTCTACCCCAGGTCAAGATGAAGAGGTGTCCTGGATCAGGGGGCAGCACGTCTGGATGGCCAAGAACCTCCAGATGTTTTCTAGGTCAGTGACCTTGTGGGGATTATGCCCCTGGCAGGGGGGAGGGGGTGGGGAATACAAACATAAAAAGGGAAAAGAGGCAGAAACAAAACACAACGGCTTTCATGTTTTTTAAAATTCAGATATGATTGAAACGTGACAGACTTTAAAACAATCAGATTGTTGATCTCCTCAATGCATCGAATAAGGTTGGTCTTCTCTTTAAATTCCCTTATTAGGTGCACTTACAAGCAGAGTCCTGATACCAGCTTTGCTAGAGTTGGTAAAATCCAGGTTCACTGTATAAATCCATAATCACCATCCACAAACTTCAGGATTAACAGGTTTTAATCACATTATAGTTTGTTTTCTTGCTTCTTCCTGGCCTATCTTAGACACAGACCATGGCCAAATCTCTGCAGCCATTCCTCAAACAATCACTCTGCATTTGCCATCTGTGCCATTTTATAAATCATTTGTTTTATGTGACATTTTAACTCCTGCGCCGAGGTCCGGTGACTGGGGTCAGGTTCTTATCTTAATTTAAAAATTTTAGCCGTTACAATTTTTATTTCTTTTATTTTTATTTCTGTATGTTTATTTTATTTTGGGCAGTTTGGGGGGAACACATCTGGTTGTACTCAGAACTTACTCTCGGCTCTACTCTCGGGCCACTCCTGGTGGGGCTCAGAGATTGAACCCAAGTCGGTGTGCAAGAGCCCTACCCACTGCACCACCTCACTGGCCCCTGATATTTTATTTCTGAAGGTTGATTTTCTATTATGACTCTTGCAGTATTAAAGCATACCGTTCTGGGGGTGAGAGAGATAGGACAGGGGTAAGGAGTTTTCTTTGCATGCAGCCAACCCCACTTTGTCCCCTGGCACAACGCATGGTTCCCTGAGGACCACCAGAAATGAATGCTGAGCACAGAGTCAGATTTAGTCCCTTTATATCTCTGGGTGTGACCCCTCCCCCCCGCACACTCACTGAGGTTTGTAGCCTCATATTAAAAATAATTCTAAGATGATTTTGCTTTTGAGAGGGATAAGGGCCACACCTGATTTTGCTCAGGGGTTACTTCTGGAAGGCTCAGTGCTATCATTACCGGTGTGCTTGGGTAATGATACTGTGTATGATAGCGCAAATATCAAACTGTGTATGATAGCGCAGGTCGAATCCAGGCCCACTTGTCTAAGCCCAATGCCTACCTGTGGCTGTAAGATGCTTGTCTAACTCCTGATTTGTAGCTGACACAGAGAAAGGCTCATTCACAGGAGTCTGAGATCTGTGATCTAATAGAATTAAAAAGTATCTCTCTTAAAAACTTCCTTTTCTCAATTTTTTAAATCAATTTCAAAATAAAAATTCAAAAATTCAAAAATGAGGAAGAGACAAATAGTATCAATGATTAATGCTTAAATACTTCATGTATTCCTGGTGGATCAATCTTTCAATGAAAATCAGTCAAGACAAGTTCCTGGATATGAGTGTACATAAGCCAGAATAACAAACATGCAGTGGTAAACCATACGTGGGCTTCCCCACCAATGGCTTATACAAAAGGCATCATAACTGATCTGTAGCTCATGAATAACTGGAGTGATAATGGGGCGATGAGTTTTTAATTAAACATTTTTTTGCCAGATGATTGTAGAATATGCATTTCTAAAAGTTGACACCCAAAGAGACTCCACCTAGCTTCTTCCCAGTGCTAACATCTGGCGAAACTCTTGTTCGCAGTGATAGACATTAACTCGGTGCCAGGCAGAGCGGCTGCACTACTGCCAACCTCCTTTCCTGCCAGGCCCCACTCCCTCACCTCCCAGCCACCCTCTCGAGAGGACAGATAAAAGAAACCAGGCAGCGTCACGTCATTCGGGATGGGGTATTTCCGCTCGCATCACTTCTCTGCAGACGTGACTGTAGAAGACACGGGCACTGGCTGCCTTTTATCTGGGGATGCCCCTGGATGCCCGAGCATGCCAGGCAGCCTGTGTGACCTGACACTACCTGCTGAGTTGCTTCAATGCCTCCCAAGTGAGATTCAGAGACCCGGAAGCGGTGTGTGGTGGTGAGCACTGGTGATTCTCAGCTCACGGGGCCAGAGGTTTAATGCAAGGGCCAGAGGATGTCAGATATTGGGGTGCTGGGAAACTGGGGTCACACTGGCAGTGCTGAGGGATTCTGGGTCGCTCTCAGTGGTGCTTGGGCTCTCCTGGGATATACCCAGTGACGCTTGGGGAACAAACCAGAGCGGGAGAGTGCTAGGCATGTGCCCTCATCACTGTCCCCTGTCCCCGCCCTGACCTGCTGGCCTTTGCATGCATCTACCAGACTGAACTGTAGATTCCCACCAGTGGCCTCTGCTGGGCCCGGCGTCTTTGTATTCTTTGAAACTCTGGATGTGGTCGCAAGTTTTCATTTTTATACCTCCCTGTAACTCTGCAGTATTTCCCTTCCTGGGGGTTGACTCTGCCTCTCCTAATGCCTGCTATGCTGCCCATGTTCTGTGCCCTTGGTATATTAGTTGGTGGAAAGCTGTAGAACGGATTACGGGGTGGGTGCCAATGTCCAGATGCAGCTGAGACTCACTGTGTAAAGGGATCCTTGTCTCGACAATTCTTGGGTGTTAGTCTCCCATTCTGTTACTTTACGTTCCACAGATGGGTGCAATCTTTCTATGTCTGTCCCTCTCTTTCTGACTCATTTCACCTAACATGATACTTTCCATGTTGATCCATTTATATGCAAATTTCATGATTTCATCTTTTCTAACAGCTTGGAAGCCGGCCTCAAATGCTGGGGGAAAAGGCAGTTCAGATAGAGAAGGGAGCACCAAGTAAAGGGTTTTTGGAGGACCAGCTTGTGTTGGGAGATGTGAACTGAATGTAGGCTATAGATGGAATACAATGGCCACTCAATGCGTCTAGTGCAAACTACAACACCCAAAAGGAAAGAGATAACAAAAGGGAATGCCCTGCCACAGAGGCGGGGGGGGGGGCAGGGGAAGGGGCAGAGGGGGGAGGGATACTGGGATCATTGGTGGTGGAGAATGGGCACTGGTAGAGGGATGGGTACTCGACCATTGTATGACTAAAATGCAAGCACTGAATTACTGAATGCAATTACTGAAATGTAAATCTGTAACTGTACCCCTCAGTTATCCATTACTAAAATTTTTTTAAATATATATATTCTGATTGCAGAAATTAAAGACTGACATTTAAAAAAATAAACCTATCACTAAAAATATGTGTGTGTATGTGTGTGTGGTAGGAAACAAAAAGGGCCCCTGAGAGAAAACTCTGGGAGTGGGGAGGAGTGAACATCTTCAGAAATGTCTGGACAGGGCTGAGTTTGGACAGTCACCTCATGACACTCACTTGAGCTTGTCTGGTGCCTGAAACCATCTCCTACTCATTCCTCTGGATCCTTGGCCCCCGGCCCTCTTCTCCCTCAGACAAACCTCTAAGGGTTCTGACCCACTGATCTGTCTTGTCTCTGAAGTTCTTTTAGGACAATGTCAACTCTGTTTACAAAAGAAGTGCTCTAGCGAATTTAACTTCACCAAATAGGCAAGAAAAGAGTGCTTAGCATATACATGCAATCTCGGCCTATGGAACGAAGGATATACTTTGTTTCCGGGGCTGGGCCTTGGATCCAGGGCTTCACGCCCATGAGGAACTTGTTCAACTGTTAAAGAAAATAGATTCATTTCACTTAGTATGACTCTTTCCATGTTGATCCACTTATATGCAAAGGTCATGACTTCATCTTTTCTAACAGCTGCATAGTATTCCATTGTATAGATGTACCAAAGTTTCTTTAACCAGTCATCTGTTCTTGGGCACTTGGGTTTTTTCCAGATTCTGGCTATTGTAAACAGTGCTGCATGGGTGGAGGGATGGGTACTCGAGCATTGAATGACTGAAACGCAAGCACGAAAATATGTAAATCTGTAACTGTACCCTCACGGTAATTCACTAATAAAAAATAATAAATTAAAAAAAGAAGTTATTTTTTAAAAATACCACAAAAGAAAAAAAGAAAAGAAAATAGATCCCAGTGCTCCCCAACCCCTCATGAATGGCCGAGCCTCCAGGGAAAGGAGAGCGGCCAGACAGACTGACACCTGATCTACAAGAAGTGCTCTGGACAACTTGGAGAGGCTTCTCCATCCCACACTGAAGAACGAGCTCAGAATGTCCTTGAGGTGGCCCAGACTCCACTTTGCAAAATATTTCCAATAGTTGGAAATGTCTGTTTCTGTAATCCCCTGCCAGCATGGGAACATTTTGTTTTTGTTTTGTTCTCTTGTTTTGGGGCCATATCTGGCGGTGCTCAGGAATGAGTCCTGGCTTTGTATTCAGGATTTACCTCTGGTGGTGCTTGGGGAGTCATAGGGCTTGCTGGGGATTGAACCCGGGTCAGCCGCATGCAAGGCAAGCACCTCACCCGCTGTGCTATTGCTCCAGTCCCTGCATGTGTGCCGTTTATCTCATGCATGGGAACACTCCATGCAATTGTGTTGCATGTGTGAATGTAAAATTTATGTTCAAAAATAAATTCATATAATTTACGAATGTGGTTTTACAGCTTTGCTTCCAAAACAGTAAGTTTTAAGATTATTCAGAAAATGTTCCATAACTTTGTAACTGTGTATCTCACTATGATTCAATTTTAAAAAAATGTTCAAAATATGCAGAAATATTTTACTAAGAAAATGAGTCATCACAGAGAAAATAGAGGACAATGGAGGGTTCTTTGCTGATTGGTTTCATACACAAGTTTCTTTACAACATGCATCAATAAATGTTCTATTTTTGTGTGTGTGACTGGGTTTCTCAGTTTTATTTTTTACTTATTAGTTAATGCATTGTGTTTTATGTTATCCTGCCAATCACATGTACTGGCACTTAGGAATGTACATCACTGTATCACTGTATCACCGTTATCCCATTGTTCATTGCTTTACACGAGTGGGCGCCAGCAACATCTCCATTTGTCCCAGCCCTGAGATTTTAGCAGCCTCTCCTTACTCGTCTTTCCCAACAATTGGAGGCTCTTTTTAGGGTCAGGGAAATGAGACCTGTTATTGTTACTGTATTTGGCATATCGAATACACCACGGGGAGCTGGCCAGGCTCTGCCTGTGCGGGCAGGATACTCTTGATAGCTTGCCGGGAAATATATGTATCTATTTCCTTTTATGATGATGTGAGGAATATGTTCACTCATGCGTGAGGCTTGGCCCGAACATGTGGAAAGCAGCCTGGAGCGTGGCAGCGGTGGGGTAGTGGAGGTCAGCTGCCGGGGCTGGGTCCCTTGGGGCAGGGAGGACTCTCACCCACACCCCTCTGGGGCACCCCTGGTACGGAGTCTGGTGGCATGGTTATGGGGGCCTATTTCATGCTTCAGTCCAGGAGAGGAGCCGTGAGTTCTGGAGGGTGGACGATGAGGAGATTACCTGGCGCCGGCAGGAGGTGGCTTATGGGTGTGAATATACATGGAATTTAAAAGTAAAAGACTTTGAGAACACTGCCTTGAGTTCAAAGATTCTGAAAGAGTATTACGTGTGTGTGTGTATGTGTGTGTGTGTGTGTGTACAGTTTATATATCAGTACAGTTCAAAGATCTAAATTCTTTTAAGAAATGAAGAGATAACAAAAATAACATATTGGGCACTTATTTTCTCATCAAATACTATGGTTTGATACAATGCCCTTTTCAGCTTTTGATGAAAGAGTAGCCCACTTTATTTGTGAGGCCTTGAGTTCTTGCTTGAGGAAGAAACTGGTTTTGGAAAACAAAAGGGTTGATCTCAGCCAGAGTCAAAAAAAGAAGGTAAAAGCTCATGGAGATCATTTCCGAAAATGCAGTTTTAATGATAAATTGTTTCATAGCATTTACTGGGAAAAATTTTGAAACAATTTGGAGTACATTGACTGAAATTCCCAGATCACAGGTTTTGGTGAACAGTATAACAATATAATTAATTAGTGCCCAAACTGTAATATTTTTTTTAAACTGTAATATTTTTGAGGAAATAGGATGCTATAATTATGCGGGGCTAATTAAAATTATAAACAAAACTGATTTTCCCTAATCTTTAGACAATCAGCATTTAACTGTTCCTCTGGAGTCAGTAAATCAATGACAATGCTTTGCCGCGCTGTTGGGTTTTAGGGGCTGAGAACTTTGCTTTCTTTGGCGTCTGTCTGTTGGTTTCATACTTGCTGCTAGAGATTTTCCTCTGGCTGACGTGCAGTGAGTCCCCTTGGCCTCCCTGACATTAGGAAATGGAGACAGCTTTGGGGCAGGAGGGCCCATCAATCCATTCTTACTGGAATGGGAAATTCTAAATTCAAAAGTTTTAAATACAAGTTTCGAGTTTTTATCCAAGACTAGAAGGGATTTCATGGTTTTTCAATTTCCATGCGCTTAGGGCTTGATGAATGAATAAAAGAGTGAGAACTCTGCACTGTTTTTAGAGCAATAAAGTTATTATTGATCCCACTGTATCTTTCATTACATGTAAAGAACCTTATTCAATTGTCCCAGAGTGTCCCGTTCTGGGTTTAATAATTCTGGCTCACTCATCCGCTGCACGAGTCTTTAATAATCCAAGAAAGACTGAATTTTTTTCAATTTCCTCATGTTCTTCTCAACAACCAATTTAATTGTGGACCAGTTTTATAACAGGCACTTGGCATATTGTTTGAAAGGTGGACACAAGGAGAGAGATTGATTAGGACCATGGTTGTTTCAACTAAACTAATGGAGACCAGGAGAAAGGGAAGAGAATATAAGAAACACAGGTGTTTTCTTTCAAATCCTTGTACTCCATGGGACTGGAACCAGACATTTTCTCTCCCTGAGTCCATCCATTTGCTCATCAGTGTAATGAGGACTTTCCTTTGCACTTGGAATTGTGTGAGGGTTGGAGGACTTGGAAGTCGAGTCTTCCTCTACCCAGTACGCAGAAAGGTGAAGTCTTTCAAAAGACCTTCACACACCGTGATTCCAGATTTTCTTGCAACAAGATATTTGAAGTTTGTCTTCCCTGCCAACGGAAAACGTGTGCAATGCCCACTATGCCACCGTTGAAGCCAAATCAGACCTGGACTATAGGAAAGTGGTTCAAAGCAGCCCCTGAGTCCACACAAGACTAATTTGTGAGTGATAAAACAGCGTGAGGAGTTCAGAATCCGGCTTTCAGCCAAGCTTCGCTGATCCTGAAGACTGCTCACTGTTTACCCAACAGACATTTGTGGGTTATCTTTCCTGACGAAACGCAACCAAGCCTTCTCGGGTTCATTGCTTTGATTTCAATGTCCTTTCTCCTCTCTGTTTAATTCTGGGGATTTCCTTCCCACTTCCTTTCCAATCCCCACTTGTCTTGGGTTTGCTTGTTCTCTGGCATTCTCTTCCTTTTGTGGTCATTGGCTTTCCCAGAGGTCATTTGCCCAGGGAAAGACGGTAGACAACTCATGCCTTTGAGATGCTGAGACCAAAGGGATTGTCGGTGCCCCCATCCTGTTAGGGGTCACCCAAGGTGTCACTGCAGCTTGGTTGTTCCTAGTCCTTGTTGCGATATCCTAGTCGGTTCTCCCTGGAGAGGAAGCATGCATTTTGGGGGCAGGCAGGGGTGTACGGAGATCCACAAAGTGCCCCACTGCACCATCAACTGGCTGATCCTGGACGATGAAAGATCAGTAAACAGAGTGAAGAAAGTGGAGCTGAAGAAGCTAGGGTGGACAGTGGCTGGCCTTGGCATACTCCCATCTTCCTATCCTTGAGCATCCTCAAGCAGTTTTCTTTTTTAAAAATATTTTTTTTTATTTTATTGAATCAGCGTGGCTTGTACTACCCGTTGTGCTGGAGTGAGAACACAGCGGGTAGGGCGTTTGCCTTGCATACAGCCGACCTGGGTTCGATTCCTCCATCCCTCTTGGAGAGGCTGGCAAGCTACCAAGAGTATCCAGCCCACACGGCAGAGCCTGGCAAACTACCCATGGTGTATTCGATATGCCAAAAACAGTAACAACAAGTCTCACAATGATGTTACTGGTGCCTGCTCGAGCAAATCAATGAACAACCAATGGATGACAGTGAATCACCGTGAGATACAATTACAAGCTTTCATGTTTGAGTTACAATCACACAATGATTGATATGCCCATCCCCCACCAGTGCACATTCTCCACCACCAATATCCCCATACCCTCCCCTTTCCCACCTTCCCCCTGCCTCCATGGCAGACAATATTCCCCCATACTCTCTCTCTACTTTTGGGAATTATGGTTTGCAATGCAGATACTGAGAGGCTATTGTGTTTTATCCTTTATCTACTTTCAGCACATACCTCCTGTCCCGACCAATTCCTTCAACCATTATTTTCTTAGCGACCCCTTCTCTATTCCATCTGCCCTCTCCCTGAGCTCACGAGACAGACTTCAACTATGGAGCAATCTCCCTGGCCCTTGTATCTATTATCCTTGGGTGTCAGTCTCATGTGATGTTGTTTTATACTCCACAAATGAGTGCAGTCCTTTTATATCTGTCCCTCTCTTTCTGACTCATTTCACTTAGCATGATACTCTCCAGGCCTATCCACTAATAAGCAAATTTCATGACTTCATCTCTCCTAACAGCTGCATAGTATTCCATTGTGTAGATGTACCAAAGTTTCCCTAAAGTAGTTTTCAAAGCATCCTCAGCTATCACAAAGCACACACATCACACACTCTGTTCCTCATGCATAATGCCCAGCCATGGCATTAAGGTGGCACTCAGGCTAGTAAGACATTGTACCAGAAACTCAGCTCTTGGATCCCTTTACTTCCAAAGGATCACTTGTATCATTTGTCATCCCATCGATCCTCAATATGCTTGAGCGGGCAGCAGTAACCTCTCCATTTGTCCCTGTCGAGTGCTAGTGTAGCCCAATGATATCTGCTCGCTCCAGGAACAGGAAGAGGCTCAAATCATTCATTCAGGGTTCTGAAGAAGAAGTCTGACCATGTCGTTGGTGGGTGACAATGCGGTCTTTTGACGTCCCATGGAATCCAGTCAGTAGCAGCTCTAGTCAAGCGGTCATCTCTGAATCACATTACGTGTCTGGCTCATCTGATTTTCAATGGCTTGGCAAAGGAGACAGTGATTCTCCTTGATTCTTGACCATTGATAGAAGTCAGAACTCTGTATTCAACACAAAATCCAGAGTTTCAAAGGATATCTCTGATAAAGATTCTTGTACTGGAGTTTCAGTAGGACGCCACTGGGATTATAAGAAGCTATGTCAACTCTCATTCAGAACGAACTTTGCAAGGGGTAGCACAGCGGGTAGGGCGTTTGCCTTGCACACGGCCAACCCGGGTTCGATCCCCAGCATCCCATATGGTCCCCCAAGCACTGCCAGGAGTAATTCCTGAGTGCAAACCCAGGAGTAACCCCTGAGCATCGCTGGGTGTGACCCAAAAAGCAAAAAAAAAAAAAAAAAAGCAGAACGAACTTTGCAGAGCCTCCTTCTTTCCAGGCTGAATGCCACTCCAGCCAAGTGCACAATTTTATAAGCAGGACAAAAGCCAAGGGCTCTGAGATCTGGGTGTCCCTCAGACTAAAGTGATTAGTTAACGTCCTTGGAAGATAGAGTCTCTGTGACTCTCAGCACGGCTGTCTCTTCTTGATGTCTGCACCACGGAAGTCTCTATTTGCCACTCTGTCAGTATCAGGGCTGAGGAGTAATTCCACATGCTGTCTCCACACACTGCATACAGGGACCTTAAGAAGGAATTCAAGAGACTGACTTCGTGCAGGCTGGAGCAATAGCATAGCGGTAGGGCATTCGCCTTTCACGCGGCTGACCTGTGTTCGATTCCTCCGCCCCTCTCGGAGAGCCAGGCAAGCTACTGAGAGTATCGAGCCCGCACGGTAGAGCCTGGCAAGCTA
The DNA here is from genome assembly GCF_027595985.1 of Sorex araneus. Lineage (NCBI taxonomy): Eukaryota > Metazoa > Chordata > Mammalia > Eulipotyphla > Soricidae > Sorex > Sorex araneus. The sequence goes on from NC_073302.1 coordinate 100,951,836, forward strand.
CCCGTGGCATACTGGATATGCCAAAAACAGTAACAATAAGTCTCACAATGAAAGACGTTACTGGTGCTGCTCAAACAAATCGATGAGCAACGGGATGACAGTGACAGTGACTTCGTGCAAAAAGAGGGTCATCATGTTTTTGTGACTGTGGGTCAGAAGGAGAAACACACATGGATATAAGCACTGTTCTCAATGGGTTGGGTGCTAGTTTGATAGTACCACACCCTGGATCTGATTTTTCTTATATGCAGGCCCTTTGTCATGTTGCTTTTTCATTCTGTGTGTCGCTAAGGAATATGGATGACAGGATATCAGCATATGCAGTAGAAAAACCTAGAAAAATACTTATTCCCTGTGCTTCTGAGTTCACCAAAGAACATACCCAAACTAGCTACTTATTCCAAACTAGGAATAGAGCAGCGTTGACCCGGTTACTGGATCCAAGGCCATCCTTATTTAGCTAACCTGGAACTAACTCAAAATGTACACCATGGACACATGCTGTTTGATGAACATAACTGAGGTCTCTAATTGTTTTCTGTGTAGGCATGTTTGAAACTGGGGGACTGATAGAAGAGTGATTTGTATGTGTTGTTGTGTCTGGAGCCACACCTGTAAGAGGTGGGTAGGAATGGAGAATGGAGCTGTGGCTTATACAAGGAACAGAAGGGAACTCCCATGGGGAGAACCAGAAAAGAGCAGGGAGGTAGAACAAGCATGTTGGGCAGAAGTATGCTGACAAGATTGGTAAAAGACGGCCAAGTGTGAGCATACGCTGAAAGGTAAGCTCTGAGTCGGTTATGACTCGTGCAGAGACATTTTCTGATCGAGGAGCATCAAGACAAAAGGAGCACTGATGTCCGAGAAGCCCACTCAGATCCAGGCTGAGCAATCACTCCCTGACACTTACTAGCAAGCATCGTTGTTTGGGGAAAAGCAATTTCCATATATGATGGATGTCAGAAGCCAAGCAAGGGTTATAAGAGACAAATGCGGTGCTAAGTAGCTTGTGAGAAAGAGTAAATGGAGATTAATCTTGCTGCAGAAAGTTAGCTGTGGCCGAAGACTGGTGAGAAGAAACTCTTCTCCGTCTTCTGAGGCTTTGGTTTTGGTTTTGAGCTGCACCCAACAGTGCCCAAGGCTTACTCTCTGTTCTGTGCTCAGGGTCACTCCTGGTGGTGAGCAGAGGACCATTCACAGTGGGGTATGCATGGGGGCAGCCTTCACAGACAGGCATCATAAGCTCTGTAATAACTCCTTAGCCCCACCTAAGGCTTTGGTTACAGAGGAGGAATACAAGGAAAACTCGAAGTCGAGAATGCTGCCTCTCTCTCCACAGCAGACGCTCCTCTCTCCGCGCCGTGCCTCAGGAAACAAGACAGAATTGAGCTCCATCTGTCCCACGCTTGTGTCTTGGTTCTGAGTTGGTTAAAAAAAAAACTGGTTTCTTACAAGGAGAAAACAGGTTTTATTTACCGGCTTCACAAAATCAAGAAACAGGTGATTCATTTTCAGTCGCTGTGTCTCCATTGCATTGCTTTACAGATCAAGGGGCCTGTGTTTTAAAATTAAATTGGAGAGGAAGAAATTCAGCGGCAGCAAGGAGAGATGAGAGTGGGCAGGTCCCTGTGGGAGAGAGCGTGCAGGAAAGCATCCCCCAGGGCCGCGGCAACGCTTCCCGGACCTGGGAGTGAAAACACACCAGCACACACACCGACACAGAGTTTCCTTTTTCTGGTGGGAACCTGGCAGACCTCAGCTTTTTCTAAGAAGTGCAAAACAAAGCAGCCGAAAAGCCAAGGACTGGAAGAGCAGGAGGGGGATGTACTCTTCATCCCTGCAGTTTTCCAAATTCTCTCTTCTGCCCCGAGCAGACAGCTAGAGCTGGGGAATGACGATCATTCACTGATGAGCTGGACGTGGTGATCCGCTCTTCCATCCTGAGCAGAGCTGCTGGGCTGTCCAGGCTTCTTCCTCTCAACGTGTGGTTCTAGGGTAGATTGAGGTGTAAGAGAATCTTGAGGATCCCGTGCTTTCTGACTGATTTATTTACAGGAGGAAGGAGTGGCAGTTCGGAACCTTCTGGCCAGGATTCTGGCAGGATGGTCTACTGGAAGTCCTGGGGAAGGTTTCTACAAGAAAAAGAGAAAGGGGGTGTGTGGAGAGATGTTCCAGCTGGCAAAGCACCTGCCTTGCACATGGCCAACCCAGCTTCTCCCCTGCTCCACAGACGGTCTCCCAAGCACCACCAGGAATGATCCCTTGGCATAGCTGGGCATGGCCCAGAAACAGAGAATAAAAGAGAGAAGGAGAAAAGAGCTCCTCCTTATCTGGAGGTTATAAAATATGAACCCAACTAGCTACACTGCATCACCGAAGAGAGAATGCAGTGGGTTGGGGGCTTGTTTTGCACGTGGCTGACCTGGCTAAGATCCTCGATATCCCTTACGATCCTCTGAGCACCACCACGAGTGATCCCTGAATGCAGACCAGGAGTAACCCCTGAAAATTGCCCGGTGTGGCCCCCAAACAAGCAAAAGCATCCCCAAAGCCACTTTGCTCCTATCCTTAGAACTAGCCCAGGGACAAGCTGAGAATGGCAAAGCAGAAAGTGGAAGGGATTTGAACCAGACCCTCTTGATCCAGTAAGCAAATGACTTTGTGAATATTTAGATGAACGAAACAACACTTTATTGTTGCTATTTAAGCTATTTGAGTTACCTACAGTCAGAAGCATATTAACCATTCTGCACATTTCAGATCTCAGGGAGAAACGTTGCTTTTTTCCTTCCCTGAGATGCAATAAAGAAGAAAGAGATAGATAAACAAATGATAGATACCCTTGGCACAGCATTGGAATTCATGTTTCCAAACAACAGATATAGTTTATTTATATACGCATGTTTATATAGATTTTACAAGGTGAAGCCAATATTATAAAGTAACTCAGATCTACAAAACATAAATAACATTAAGCTTGAATGCATTATGTATGATGCCCAGCCTTGTCAATTGTCTGATGTTGGAGATGAAGTCTGTCCTTGTACAAGAGTCATGTGGAACCATTTCATCCGAGTTATGTAACATTATCATGTATTTAGATTTTCTTCTTTAAAAATCGGAAACTTTCCTCAAAGCAATAAACAACGTACATCCTAGAAAATCAGAGTGGATCATCGACTCTGCCTGATCACCGAGCCATGGGCAGCTGGGCTGCAGAATGCAGCGAAGGGGAAGTGCACAGACTCCAGTGCAGAGTGGGAGCATGTGGCAGAAGATCTGGGGGCAGGGTGGGGGGGGGGTGTCCAGGTCTGCGCAGCTTGGAAAGGACCATGGAAACTCAATTAGAATCTCTGTCAGGGTCTTCAACTGAAAGGTGAGAAATATATTCCTCAATGGGATCTCTTTGAGGGCATAATAGCTTTCAGCTACCAGTATCACTTGTCATCCTATTAATCTTCAATTTGCTCGAGCGGGCACCAATAACGTTTCCATTCGTCTCTGTCGCATGCTAGTGTTGCTCAATGGTATCTGCTCATTCCAGGAACACAAAGAGCCTCAAACCATTAGTTCAGTGTTTTGACGAAGAAGTCTGACCATCTCGTAGGTGGGCAACCACGTGGTCTTTTGACGTCCTGTGGAATCCAGTCGATAACAGCTCTAGTCCAGCAGTTGTCTCTAAATCACATTACGTGACTGGCCCATCTGATTTCAACACCTTAGCAAATGAGATAGCATCCCTGATTTTTGATTGTAGATGGAGGTTGGAACTCCGTTCAGCTGCCAGTTTTTTTTTTCTTTTTGGGTCACACCCAGCGATGTACAGGAGTTACTCCTGGCTCTGCACACAGGAATCACTCATGGCGGTGCTCAGGGGAACATATGGGATGCTGGGAATTGAACCTGGGTCGGCCGCGTCCAAGGCAAATGCCCTACCTGCAGTGCTATCGCTCCAACCCCTCTGCTACCAGTATTCTAACGAACCATTACTACAAACTCTCCAGAGATTGCAAAATCTGTGATTGACATTACATACTGTTACTTGGACGGAAACCGATGCTCAGTGTCATAGGGTCAGAGAGCGGCTCTGTGAGAGTGTATCTCAGTTACTAGCTTCACACTGCTCAAGTGCAGAGCATTCACTTCCTGTCACTGAGATAGGGTTTCATGTCACTCTTACTTATTACTAATGCATAAATGAGCAAGGAAGTTTCTTTTAATAAAAAAATTCTTTTATGCATTGACAAATATTGAAAACAGTAAATTTTCTCTGCTAGAGTAAGTTTCAAACTGAGTAGAAAGACAAAAACCATGGGTATTATGTGAAAAATCATGTACATATTTTGTGCTATGTGACCCAATATTTTTTAGGCAGACACCCAGTATCATATATGTAGCTGTATATATGCTAATCCAGCATCTCAAATGTGATCATCATTAAACTTGAAATTCAGAAATTCAGTTGGGGGGTGTTGAAGGCTGGTAGGAAAACTTTATTAGAGTTATGTCAACAACAGGTGTTATAGCACTGTTTACAGACCAGGACTTCACAAGTTCTGCCTTGAAATTATAACTTATTGTATATTTGCACTAAAGCAACCCCATTTTTCTGGCTTTGCTTGGTAAACTGCAGTTAATACTAATTATCTCTAAATAAGTAGGCTTATCGTCTAAAACAGTTCTTGCAAATAATAAATATTTCATAAGAGTTAGATATTATCATTAGTTTATTCCCAATTACTGGAGATTAATTTGAAAATAATGAACAGAAAATGGTAACTCATAAATAGGAGTTCATAGATTAGTTAAGTAATCAAGAACTTAATATTTCTTTATTATGCTTATTTTTAAAAATGAATTTGTGCTTTGAAAGTTACTTTTCCAGGGACGCTATACTGCACAAAAGCACGGTCTCCTAGTTCTCATCGCTGGGGCTCTAAGAGGTGGGGTCATCAGGCTGCCCTCTTTGGGACTGGGACAAGACTCTGTCCCAATGCCCTGCACAAAAGCTGCTATACTGTTGGATAATCTGTGACATCTCCAGCTTGGGCCATTTCTCCTGATCGAGCAGCCTTCATCTCTTCATGGTCTTCTGTGTGCATCTGTCTCAAAGTGACCCTCCCCTGGCATTTTGAAGGAAGTAAGTCAAAGTAATTTACAACCAGAGCTGCTCTAAATTAGAACTATGACATGTGAATTTCACAGGACACAGTTTTATTCTTAAAAATGACAAATTTGCCACATTCTATTATTTGCTATGATGCCCACATGGCCTTCTTTTTTCAATAAATGTATGCCATGTTCAACTTATTTGTTATTCAGAAACTGTTCATTCCATGTGGAGATACTCTGTTATTGTGTACTTTGATTGTTTGCTAATTTAATACGTATTAGTACCTTGACAATAGGTAAAATAGAAGAGAATTAAGCTATGTGTGTCAATTGATTCTTAAGCAAACTGTTTGAAAATTGTTAATAAAATTAAAATCATATTGAAAAATTTGTGACAATATTATGACCAACATTATTTATGATGGTTTTGATCTTGAATTTTCAAATGTTTATTTAAGCCAGCAAGTCATTTTTAAACTAGGTAGCAACTTCTTTGCACATATTGTTTTGAAACAATAATTGATTTATTCTTGCATTACTCAGTGTTCTCCATAAAAACAGAACCAATGGGATGCATATAGATAAAAATGGAGAGAGATTTATTTTTGAAGAATTTACTCACTCTGTTGTGGGAGTTGGCAATATGAAATTTCTAACACAAATAATATTATAGGGTTCTGGGAAAAACTGATGCTCTTGAATCCAAAATCAGAATCCCTTCTTCACCGAGGCATCTGTCTTTTCCTCTGAAAATCTTTCACTAATTGGGAAAGATCTACTACATCAGGGATAATAGTGTTTTGTTTTAATTCTAGTAATATAGATATTAACATGGGCTGGACATGTGAACACTAAATTGAGCATTGCAATCCTTTATTATTAAATTCTGTTAAAGTTCAAAATGAAGTAATTGAGCGCAGTTCACATAGACAGGAGTAGAAGTACATGTGTCCCAGGTTAACAATTATTCATATTCCACAAAAACATGTCTAACTTATTTTGACCTTCTTCCCCCAAATTAGAAAGATGGTATTGTTTAATCAGAAGGGAAAAGAATTAATACAATAGCACTTGACCACTAAATAATCTCATTGGGGTCATAGAAAGAGCAGTTGTGTTAGGGCACATGCCTTGCATTACAGCTCACACTGCCTCAATCCTGACACCACATGGTTCTCCAACCATCACTGTGGGAGACCCTGAAAGCCCCCAAGAACCCCTGCTTGGGCTGGGTGACCCACCAATCCTAAGCAGTAACAGCCTCTGGTCTGAAGCAATGACTCATCCTTAGTCCCTGTTTTGAAGATTGGGCTGGTCAAGAATTGCTGGAAAGAGGGGCTGGAGCAATAGCACAGTGGGGAGGGTGTTTGCCTTGCACGCGGCTGACCCAGGCTCGATTTCCAGCATCCCATATGCTCCCCTGAGCACCACCAGGAGTAATTCCTGAGTGCAGAGCCAGGAGTAACTCATGTGCATCGCTGGGTGTGACACACACACACACACACACACACACACACACAAATTGCTGGAAAGAGCTGGGGCCTCCAAAGTACCACTTGGGAATCCACGAAAGCCCTCAAAATACATGACAGTATATTTCAGGAGGAAAAATAACTCTCAATTGAACTGTCACAGAGTCTCTAGTAAATTATCCATGAAATTTTATGTTGCTAAGTGAATGGAAAATATAAAAAGAATATTTAAATTAAATTAAATTCTCAGGGTATGCCTTCTGATTTTTTCAGCTGAATATATCAGTATAAATAAAATTTGTAAAATATATCTCAATTTGGGAGATAAATTGCTTAACAACAGACCAGAAAGTCAGACTGAGCTACTTTCCTGCCACCACCTTGCAGGAAGTGTGCCCCAGGTTTTGGCCCCAGTAGCTGCTCAGACTTTGCCAATGAGTCATAAATGACCCAAAGCCCGAAACTTATTGTTTCTTCCTTCACCTGCCACCTTTATATCCAATCCATAAACCATTCATTTTTTAATTCCTCGACTCCCAAATTCTTGTTTTGTAGTACCTTCGGGTTTTGCATGAGCCCTGTGTATGGAGCATGCTAAAGTATAATCAGCAATAAAATGACCTTTCTGTTTTTTGATTGTGCTGGCTCGACAAAGCTAAGTTTTGGAGCTACATTTTCCAGGACCCAATTTATTGAGTGGCTCAGGAGTAAAGCTCCAAGGGAAAACTTAAAGTTTTTGAACATGAAAGCCTACTAAATTTTAGAATAATCCACAGGAAAGGTTTTATGTCTGGTGAACAGATGTCTCACTTGAATCACTACAAGGTGTATTGCCTCTCTACTAATGGGGAGGCTGAATCAGTTCCTAATTCAGGGTCTTCTGAATAAATAACAATTGATTTTTCCATTGGAATATCCTTGACCAAGCTAGACTGAAAGAAAACAGTACTATAAATCTTCCTCTTATTTCCAAGGAGACTGACCAAAGTCTCTCTGTCAGAGGTGATTGTCTTGGGAAGGGATACTACACTTTGTAAGAATAACTAAATATCGCCTTTAAGGAGCGTAGTGGTTATACAGAAGAGCTAGATCTTGAAAAATTATTAAAATGTCATAACCTTATCATACAGTAACTCCAACCACTATTCCAGTTGTGGTTTCTTCATGGAGGTTAATACAGCTCCTCTTAAGTCAGCTGGTGAATGCTTTTATGGCTATATATTTAAGTAAAATATATTAAGTGTGTTGAATTTTATCTGACAGGGCCAGAAAGCCCAAATCAATCCTCCAACCCTGAGTGGTAATTATGGATGCTTTAGAACAACTGACCATTGCACTTTGCCAATGTTTGTTTGACTTCTGTCTTGCCACTGCACCTGAAAAGAAAAAGGGCATTGGACAATGAATCAAATAATAACCATCTAACCTGTGATGCCCTTCAAGAACTAGGAGATATCTCAATTGCCAGCAACCATGCATATACTATAAGTTAACGTCAAATTGGAGTGATAGCATAGCGGGTAGGGGGTTTACCTTGCACACGGTCGACCCGGGTTTGATTCCTCTGCTCTCACAGAGAGCCCAGCAAGCTACACAGAGTATTCTGCCCAATGGCAAACTACCCATGGCATATTCAATATACCAAAAATAGTAAAAACAAGTCTCATAATGGAGACATTACTGGTGCCCGCTCGAGCAAATTGATGAACAATGGGATGACAGTGCGACAGTGTGACAGATAGTCTCTCTGGTCATGGGTCCAGTACATCCCTGCATCCCTCACCTTCAGCAGACGCACCCTTCAGGAACCGTGAAGGGCAGTAACAAAAGGAAATCTTTTCCCAGTGGGCAGAACTTTCAAAGATGATCTGGCTGTTCATGTTCACTGGAGGCAGATCTCACAAAAACTTATCTCGAATTTTCTTCCACAGTGGCTAAATGATTGGTAGGCAGAACGGGAACTTCACAGGAACTTAACTGGAAAACAGGTGGCAATGGCTGCAGGGAAGAAGCCAGTGGGAAATCATGGTGATTGGAAACGCCATCCTATGACAATACTTGTCCCATTGATAATGCTACGAATGAACTAACTGTAAGAGGATAGAATAAAGTTTGCAGAATGCCTAAAATTAGTGATTTGGGGACTGCAAAGTAGGGTTGCATAGTCATGGAAGCTTTAAAAATCTTGGTATAGAATTTTTTTCATAAAAAAATATCGTTCAGAACCCCCCCCCCCGGAAACCCATATTATTTAAGTGAACAAACAGAAAGGACCCAAGTAAATGCACTACCACTACTCTCCAAGGTCGGTTTCCCACCCCGTGTGGTGTATTATTGCCCATGTTGGAGAGCACTGCCCTAGACCTTTGCTCCATGAAGAGACATACTGCATAAAGTGCACTTGGCAGAGGATCGTAATCTATATTTTCTGTCTCTTTAAAACTCTTTGGCCCAAGGAAATCTCACTTAAATCATAGAGATCTGTGAACTGTTGCGAGTCAACTAATTTTAAGGTTGCAAAGGGAAATTCAAACCTCTGGACGCGTAATGCACGAGCCAGACTCATGATTGGCTGGTCCTGAGCATATCACAGCCTCCTCATGCCCTTCTCCTCTCAGTACCTCTGCCTCATGCCCTTTGTCTTGTTCATTCTCTTAAACCACTGCACCATAAAATTTTGTATGTGGCCTCAGAGACCAACCTTGTTAACTTCCCTTGCCTTGGGTTTTATAGATGAAGAAACAAACCCAAAAGGTAAAGAGAAGTACAAGTCTGGTGTGACAGAAAATCAGACATTTAAAAAATAATGACCACTAACGTTCCCGACTGTGCTTATGTTCTTTGTACGAGACACTGTTCTCAGTGTTTCACATTTAATAAATTTTTCCATTTTTGTACAATCTCATTTCTATTGCCACTGAAAATTAGACATGAGAAGTAAATTAATTTATCCAAGTCACAGAGTTAACATTTGATGAGAGATTGTGATAAGAGTCTGATGCAGTTAATTAATTGGTTACATCTTTAGTAGCGTTTTCTTTTCCTTTTTTTTCTTGTTCTTTCTCAATAGAACTTCATAATGCAAGAGCTAGTCGTAAATTTTCTGAACTAAGAGTTTTTCCCACTCCCAGATTTTACTTTTGTGTTCCCTTTTTCCCCTGACTCCTCAATCACAGTTTGACAACAATGTCACTGTCACTGTCACTGTCATTCTGTTGCTCATCGATTTGCTCAAGTGGGCACCAGTAAAGTCTCCATTGTGAGACTTGTTACTGTTTTTGGCATATCGAATACACCACAGGCTCTGCCGTGCAGGTGAGATACTCTCAGTAGCTTGCCAGGCTCTCCCAGAGGGGCGGAGGAATCCAACCTGGGTCGGCCGTGTGCAAGGCGAACATCCTACACGCTGGGCTATCACTCCAGCCCTTAACAATATTGGGGCAAATTCAACTCACTTCCTATTTGTTAAAATCAGAAGCCTTCTTTGAGTTTACTCTTATAAGAAAACTTTTCTGAAAATTATTTTCTTCTTCCCTTTTGGTGTTTTGACTTTTTCCCAAACTTTCACGTTAATATAAAAGCTCTTTATATTCGAGTAAAAATAAGTTTCTGCATATGTCAATAATTGTATGTGTCCATGTGCTTACTTTCATATATCAATGATTGATATTCAGTTATATCAATGTAATTCTGTGAAGCATTACAATCCACTGGGCTATTTTTTCTCCAACTCCACATGTTTCTTTACCTAAGACCTAAACACCTACCATATTTTCAGGCAGCTGTGGATAGATATAAAAATTAAGCCTAAGCCTTTCAATAAAAAGTGACCTTTTTATTCTTTCCTAGGAGACTCTGACACCTGTTCCTGTGGTTATTTCCAATAAGTCCATTACTAAAAGAAAACAGCGACTGCTCAGTTAGATAATAGAGTCAGCCCTTCCAGAAACGGCTGGCTTCTCCTTCCACACACTGCTTTAATTTCCTCCCTGTTTGTTTTCTTTCTTTTTCTTTTATTTTTTTAGTTTGTTGGGCCACACATGGTGGTACTCAGAGCTTACTCCTGGCTCTGTACTCAGGGAGCACTCCTGGCAGTGCTCAGGAGGCCCATAGAGGGCCCGGGGTTGAACCCTAGTTGGCCATTGGTAAGTCAAGCATCTTACCTGCTATGTGCTTGTTCCAGCCAATATATTTTAAAAATTCAAGCATGCCATCACTTTTGGCTTTTTTTAGGTCTTTACAGGAAAAAAAAATGACATTACTAAAAAAAAAAAACCCAACCAGTGCATGCCAATATTTCCCCACTTATAATCAGATAACTTTTAAACTAATGAAGAAAATAAGGGTCATGTGTGATTAGCATAATATCTAATAGATGACACTTGAGTCATGAACACAAATTAAGAAATTTCAATATATTAGGGTGAAAACTAATTGAAAAGAGAGAACAGTATCCTTTCTAGTTCTCTAAATAAAGTACAGGCTGTCCAGGCTTAAGTAGCAAGTAATTAACTTTTCTACATGATTTGAATAAATAAATAAATAAATAACTGGGTGAGCTTGTGTGGGCCATGGAGAAGGACGTCTTTCTGCTCCCGCATTCAAGATGGGTTTTAAAGGAATCAGTTTTCCACTGGAGTGCCAGAAAACTGTGCTTGTTTGCAAAGTACCCAGCATGGTACTCTAGGGCTTTGTACGGAAATAATTACTGGGCCCAGTTCATCCGAAAGCCTCTGAGATTTTCTCTATTTATTCTTATTTAATGAGGTTCATTGAGCAGGAGACATCCTACAGGGCTTAAAGCACTTGGCCTTGCATGCAGCTGACCCCAGGTTGACCCCTGGCACCATCTATGGTCCCTCAAGGACAGAGCCAGAAGCCCTGAGTACCACCAGGTGTGGCCCCAACCCTCCTCCCCAAGTGCAGTATAAGCTTCCTAGCATGTGGGGTGGGGCTATGCCCATCTGGGCTTACTCCTGACTCTGTGCTCAGGGGTCACTCCTAGTGGTGCTCAACGATGGAACAAGGCTTGGCCATGTGCAGAGCAAGCTGTGCTATCCCCACAAGCAGGGCAAGCAAGGCCCCGGTGCTGTCGCTCCGGCTCACACTCACACGCTTTTCAATCAGAGATGGGGTCTGAAACAACCAACTAAATTACATTTTATCCTTTGAAAAGTTGACTGTTGGTGTATTTTCCAGTTCATCGTAAAGGGGTATGTATATTGCACTGTTGTCCCATTGTTCATTGATTTGCTCGAGCAGGCACCAGTAATGACTCCATTGTGGTGAGACTTGTTGCTACTGTTTTTGGCCCTGAAAAGAACCTCCAATAGTTGGGAAAAATGAGTAAGGAGAGACTGCTAAAATCTCAGGGCTGGGACAAATGAAGACATTACTGGAACCCACTCGAGTAAATCGAGGAACAACGGGATGACATTGATACAGTGATACAATGAAATGTTTTGTAAATAAAACGCTATCTTGCGTGACAAATTCTTTCTGTTTCAGACTTGTTTTTGTAGTGCCACATTAGCTGGACAGTGGAAGTTTTGTCTTACATACTCCAATACAATCACCATCCCTTTGATCGTTGATTTTCTCCAGTGGTCTCAGTAACGTCTCCATTTATCCTAGCCCTGAGATGTTAGAAGCCTTTCTGTACTTGTCCTTCCCAATGGTGTAACATTAGAGGCTCTTTCAGGGTCAGGGGAATGAGACCATCATTGTTACTGGTTTTGGCATATGAATACGCCGTGGGGAGCTTGCCAGGCTCTCCCATGACTCCACTGCAAAGACTTTGAATATGCACAACTTCTTTTTAAGCAATGTCATGGTTTTGCAATCAGGCTTACAGCTAAGTTACTCGGAGGAGTAGCAAGAGTTAATGTTTACTAAACAGTGGCTGAATCCATCACCGAGGGTTATAGGCTGCAAAATGAGATTAAGAAACACCATGACAGATGTTATTTTCTCTCATCTCTCTGTTTGATTTGGGGCCTCTCTGGGCTGTGCCTGGGAGCTATTCCCAGCTCTGAGCTCCAGAGTCACTCTAGGCAATGCTCCGAAGACCATGGAGGCCAGAGTTGGAACCCAGACCCCCTCCATGCCAAGTCAGTGCCCACCTGAGTTATATCTATGTTCCTTCCTACAGTTTTGACACCCTTCCACCACCATCTCTTTTCTTCAACTTCAAAACATCAGAAACTCCTTCTGCAGAGTATCAGGTGGTTCCTCTGAAGGAATGAAATTTACTTCACCTCCTGGAGGCATCTATGCATCCGGTATCCAGTGTTGTATTCATACTTCCCCAATTGTGCAGTTATAGAAATGGCATGCTGACTAAACAACTTCACCTCCATTGTCTGAAGGGAGGTGTGTTGTGAGAAACTGGAGTCTGAAAGAGACTGTGGAGAAAAGAACATTGACAAGGAACACATGTGCCCTTTGTGCATGATTTATAAGTTGGTTTTTCAAAGCAGCTAGAACTGCACAGGTGACAAAAGCAGAAGGAAAGAGATTCCTCTGCTGTGTTGTCAAAAACGTATCACTCATGCTTGCCTTTGAGCAGTTCTTCAATTAAAAAGGGACACCGTTTGGCGAAATCATGGTAGATTCTTTTGTGATCGCATGCCTGATTCACCAGAAATGTAAGTGTTTGTGAAAATAAGCTGAGAGCAAAGTGCCTACCTAAATTAGAACAAGACACTGATCTATTTCCTGTCTGGACATGTAAAAGAATGTACATTATAACCTTTCAGTATCTGTATTGCAAACCAGAATGCCCCCAAAATGTGTGTGTGTGTGTGTGTGTGTTTGAGAGAGACAGACAGACAGACAGACAGAGAGAAAGGGGAAAGGAGGGGGAGAGAGAGTGATGGAAAGAGAGAGGGGTGGAGAGAGAGAGTGAAGGAGAGAGGGAGAGAGAGGGAAAGTGCCTGCAGGTGGAAAGAGGCAGGTGGAAATGGGGGATGGTGGGAGGGAAACTGGGGACATTGAGAGTGGGAAACTTTACATTGGTGCAGGGACAGATGTTGGAACATTGTATGAAACTGAATTATGAATAATTTTGTAACTCTGTACTTCACAGTGACTCAATTAAATGAAATTTCTCACCTTGGACTCACTACTCTGCTTTAGTCATTAATTGTGTTTGTCAGACATATGCGTTACAGTACCCCCTTTAAACATGAGCTGTGGGGTCAGTTAATTAGACTTCCACAGTTCACATCCAATAAAGGATCCATACTGAAATTTAAATCCTTATATTTTTACTCTAGATTCTGATACTCAATACATTCTGTTTCTGAATTCAGATTTAATTTTTCGATTGACCTAGTTTGATGGTGAATAGTATTTCTTCTAAAAGTGCATTTTGAAATAATATTATTTGAAGACAAATGTAGCATATTTTCTTTAAAAGTTATTGTAAATATATCCTTTACTGGAATCTTCGTTATGTTTATCATGTCTTCTTTTGTAAACAGCCAACTTCTTAGTTTACATCTGGGAACTTTGTATATTCTTTAAAATAGGATGTAAAAGGCATCTCAGAAAAGACATAAATCTAGTATCTTTTTAGTTGCATAACTTTTTATTTTTATTTTTGTGAAGATTGAGCCTTAAAGATATAAATTTCTGGATATCTTGTGAGTTTCTTGTTTCACATATTTTGAATTATTTATGAATGCTCTGTGCTTATAGGTATTAAAGTCATTGCTATAGAGACATGCTGTCAATTTTTAACCTCTCCTAAAAAATGTGCATTTGTGCCTCGCATTTACATCCTGTGCTGGAGCAGAACTGCTTGTTCAGTTTTTGGAACACTCTTTCGGAACACTTAGTTCGGCATCTGCCTTTGACGGGTGAAGTACAAACGCCTTCATCAGATGCCTGGTTCTAACCAGAGTAGCTCCTTACAGCCTCCCTGGTTACCTTCCCAGAGTCTATATTCCTGCTCAGTAAGTTTGAATCAGTAACTTGCTTAATTTTGTGGGATGGGGCCGCCCCTAGCAATGCTGGAAGGTGCTCCTGAGTCTAGTAGGTGAAGCTCAGGGACCATGGGGGTTCTGGGGACTGAATCAGGTTTGGAAGGTCCCTAAACCCCATAGTATATCTGGCCCCTGATTCAATAACTGTTGAAGACCCAGTTGTTGTTTTTTTTTTCCCTCAGGATTTAGAATTGAAAACAATTGATATAATTTGGTGCAGAGAATTTCACTATGATTTTTCTGGAAGAATCACACTGAGGTAGGAGAGGCAGCATAGAAAATCACTGAGACATGGGCTGGAGAGATAATACAATGGGAAAGACATTTGGGCCAAGAGCAAAAAAAAATTGAGAGAAAGAAAGAAAGAAAGAAAGAAAGAAAGAAAGAAAGGAAGGAAGGAAGGAAGGAAGGAAGGAAGGAAGGAAGGAAGGAAGGAAGGAAGGAAGGAAGGAAGGAAGGAAGGAAGGAGAAAGAAAGAAAGAAAGAAAGAAAGAAAGAAAGAAAGAAAGAAAGGAAGGAAGGAAGGAAGGAAGGAAGGAAGGAAGGAAGGAAGGAAGGAAGGAAGGAAGGAAGGAAGGAAGGAAGGAAGGAAGGAAGGAAGGAAGGAGAGAGAGAAAGAAAGAAAGAAAGAAAGAAAGAAAGAAAGAAAGAAAGAAAGAAAGAAAGAAAGAAAGAAAGAAAGAAAGAAAGAAAATAACAGAGATTGAAATGTTTAGAACCACCATTCTTTCTATTACTGACTTTATATTTAAAAAAAGTAAAGGAGGGAATGCAAAAGAGCTTGTTCCATAGGGTGTTGGTCTATGCATGGTGAAGAGATCCTTGGCCTTGGTTTCACCTTTCCTTTTGTAAGTGCGAAATATGTGTGAACTCACATGCACCCTGTTTATTCATTGCCAATGAAATATGGGACTTACAGGCATGATCATAATTCTAACGTGCACGCACAACCCTAACCCCAGCGAGACCCTCATCATTTAGGACTGCAGAAGGCCAATTCTTCAGTGAATGTCTCACACGTTAAGGTCACACACATTACCTGATTAAAATCCTAATCAACCCCAGGAGGTGTGGTTCTCCCTTGAAATGGCTGCACCTACTCCTGTGACTTTTGCTTCACTATATCCGTTTCTTTTGTCCCTTTTTTGACTTTTGAGCCACACCCGGCGGTGCTCCAGACTTATTCCTGGCTGTGTGCTTCACGATGCCTCCTGGTGGTGCTCAGAGAATCCAACCCTCTTGGGTTGCAGGCAAGACAAACACCCTCCGAGGCCACTGTACTCTCTCTGCAGCCCACCTCCGTATCCTCCTGTTCCTATATACACTGTGTCCTTCTCTTGAATTCTTTCCCCAGTCCTCACCTGATTTTATAATAACCTGGTGTCTGCAGTGAGGCTACTTGTATTTACTAATGAATGCATTTACTAGTGCATTACAATGAAAGAGGAAAGTGTCATCTCGACTTGAGTTCTGTGGCTGCTCTGAGACCTGTGCTCCAGATGACCGGAACTGACTCCTGAGCTGTGCAGACCCAGCTGGCTGACTGACGGGAGCCTGGCGGCTATCACTGTGAGTCTGGCCTGGGCCTTGTCGATGCACGCAAGCTCTCACCCTAGTCCTCAAATCCTGCAGTCTCCCTTAGAGGGCTTCCGGTCACAATCAGGACTTTGGTTCCACATAGTAACCACAGTCATACAAAATAGACCTATCGACCCACCAGAGACCATGGGATGGTAATTAAGTTTGTTTGGGAATTTACAAATTTGTTGTAAATATGAAGGAAAGCATGATAGTGATTTGGGTTGGAAATGGATGTGCATGCACTCTGTAGGGTCCTGTTTCCTTCCACCCCATCACCACACTCTCACCCAGTGAAACCTCAGCAAAAAGTCCCATCTAAAAGATGAAGCACCACTGACCAGAAAGTGGAAGCAAAGAAAAACAAACGGGCCTACATTAATCTAAGAATCTTCTGCACCTCAATAGAAACAGTGACCAAGATACAAAGACAGCCCAGAGATTGAGAAAAATTATTTACCCAATACCCATTTGATAAGAGGTTAATGTTCATGATATATTAGGCACTGGTAGAACTTTACCAGAAAAATCATCCAACCCCATAAAAAAATGGGGAGAGTTTTCTTGTGTCTAAACTCAAGCTTTCTTGAGTTTAGACACACAAAAAAGTATAGACACAAGAAAAAATGCTCTGTGTCACTAATCATCAGGGAGATTCAAATCAAAACAACAATGAGATATCATCTCACATGACAGAGACTGACACACATCCAAAAGAACAAGAACAACCAGGGCTGGCATGGATGTGGGGAGAAAGGGGGACTCTCATTCATTGTTGGTGGGAATGTCAACTTTCAGCCTTTTTGGAAAAAAAATATGGCATTCCTCCAAACTTGAGCTCCCATTTCACCCAGCAATACCACTTCTGGGAATATACCCAAAACACACAGTAGAAATGTCACTCTCACATCTATGTTTATTGTAGCACTCTTCACAATAAGTAGAATCTAGAAACAACCTTAGTGCCCAAGAAAAGATGACTAGTTAAAGAAACTATGGAAACTATGGTATATCTATACAACAGAATACCAAGTAGCTATTAGGAAAAAAAGGAAATCATGAATTTCACTTATGGAGTGAAATGAGTAAATGAGTCAGAAGGAGAGTGACAGGCACAGAATGATTGTACTCATTTGTGGGATGTAAAAACAAAACAAAACATAACATGAGACTAATACCAAGGATAGTAGAAACAAAGGCCAGGAGGGCTGGTTTACAGTTGGAAGCCTGCTTCAAGCACGGGGGGGAGAAGGCAGTTGGGACTGTGACAAAGGTAGTTGGGAATGATCACTCTGTATAAGAACTGCGTGCTGTAAGTAGGTAAAGAAACAAACATGACAAGCTCTCAGTATCGGTATTGCAAACCATAATGCCCAAATGGAGAGAGAGAAGAGAGAGAAAGAGAGAGACACACGCATACACACACACACACACACACACACACAGAAGGAAAATACCTGTCATAGGGGCAGGCTGATGTGCGGTGTGGCAGGAGGGAAACTGGGGACATTGGTGGTGGGAAATATGCACTGGTGGAGGGATGGTATTGGAACATAATATTACTGAAACCTGATCATGAACAGCTTTGTAACTGTGTATCTCACAGTGACTCCATTCAAAAGAAAAGTCTTATTGAAAATTACAAAGAATCTCCAGCAATGTCATGTTCCACAGCCGGCCATTCCTCTTGCCACTTCTACATCTCCCTGTTTCTGACAAGTCAGATGACAACAGTTGAGAGATGCTTTTTGGCCACAAGATGAGCTGAGTTACTAAATGATCAACTGTGAAACTTCAAAATTGATTCACCAATACTCCTGTAATGGGACGTCAAGATTCTCGGAGAGGGAAGTCGTGAGTGCTATTGAGTGCGTCTAAGCCATTGGCTTTGTACAGGTGACCTTGGGTAGAATGTTCCAGTAGCCCAGGGACAGAGTAAATCAGAAGTGTGACGGTGGAAATGAGGAGGGATATGGGGACAGACAACCAAGACCTCTAACAGGCTCCTTGTTTGCATAAAGAATCTGAGGAGATATTTCACGTTTTCGTGTATTGCCAATGGAGAAGTCACTGTGTCGAGAGAAGTGTGTCGGGTTTTCGAAGGGCTCTGTTACTGCCGCTGCTGCAGGTTACATGGGAGAGTCACACACGAGCCACGACAGCAGTAAGTGACTCTGAAGACAGCTGGCGGGCTCGTGCGAGTCTTACACACCTTCCACAGGAACCTGACCTTAGTCAGAGTCTATCAATGGGAGGGGCCAAGGACCTGTCTCATTGGTGCGGCACCGCACGTTCGGGAAGCCCAGCCAGAATGGGGCTCTAAGCACTGGGCTGGGAGGAGCCACCAGGCAACTTTTATTGTGATCCAAAACAAAAAAATGAACCAAACTAAAGAACACAAATCAATCAGAAGAGTCAGAAGAGTTAAGAGAAGGTGAACGGCGAGGCGGGGGGGGGGGGGGTGAGAGAGGGGGGTGGTGCAGAGACAGAGAGTTGGGGGGTAAAGGCCTTGCCTTGCCCTGAGCACAGAACCAAGAATAGTTCTGAGCAGCTCACAGTGTGGCAAGAAGAAGGAGAAAATTGGAGAGAAGGGGAAGGTGGTAGAGGCGGAAGAGGAGATCGAAAGGAAGAAGGAAGATGAGGAAGAGAAGAAGAAGGAGGAGATTAAATCTTACAAAAAAGTTTTTCCTAATTATTTTCCTAAAATGTACCATTTGAAAAGTCAAATCCAGCATTGTATAACTGAGACTTTAACCTGAAAGCTTTGTAACTTTCCACATGGGGAATCAATAAAAGAATTTGAAAAAAAAATAAATAAAATAAAGTAAAATAAAATAAAATATTGCTCAGTACCAAAAAAAAAAAAAAGAAAAGTCAAATCCATTTACCATTGTGTATAAAATGCCAGCCCTTTGGGGGTGTCAGAGTTGTAAGGTTGTCAGGACAAACATGTTTTGTGTCTTGCTTGCCTGTAAGGTTGCTTACTACCTAAGGAAGAATCAAGCAAAGCTCAGCTAGCGTTCTGCGGGAGGAATAGGAGGAACACTTCCTTTGTTTTATAGGGTAAAGGAGTTAAGATGTGCAACTGCTCACAGAAAGGTCAGGCACTTAGCGAGGCAGGTTTATTAATAAGAATAGTAACGGCTTATGTAGCATTTAACTGTTATCTGTTAAGTAGTTAAGTATTTAAGTCCTTTTATTCCTGCATCAGTTGTTACTTAAAGTAGTATCATTTACAGATAAAGGGAGGGAAAGAGAGAGAGGCAGAGAGAGGGGTAGAAGGAAAGGAGAGGGATAGGGAGAGAGAGGGGAGGGGGAGAATTAGTGGCATGTCATGAGAGATGTATCAAAAGAAAAAACCCCAGGCCAGTGAAACGTAAAGAACTAGTGTACCCAGCACAGGAGGGGATGTGAAGGAGCTTAGAGATGTTTACGTTTGGTGGGGGTGGAGAGATAGTACTGCTGGGAGCACGCTTGCTTTGCAGGGTCCAGCCAGGATTTGATTC
Organism: Sorex araneus; assembly: GCF_027595985.1. NCBI lineage: Eukaryota > Metazoa > Chordata > Mammalia > Eulipotyphla > Soricidae > Sorex > Sorex araneus. The sequence continues at coordinate 100,971,492 of NC_073302.1, forward strand.
TGGCAGCCCATAGGGTCCCCGGAGCACTGCCAGGAGTCATCCCTGAGCACAGTCAGAGCACACATCTCTGAGCAGAGCTGGTTGTGACCTCCAAACCAAGATATTAATAAATACAAAATAAAATTTGAGTTGGTGCTTTTAGTCCCAACGTGAGTTTTGAACATCACTCTGGACCAGAGTGATGGGCAGGTTAACAGGACTTGGGTAAATGATGCCCTTAGATTTTACTAGGTCCAGTCAGTAGGAAGCTTAGGAGAGATTTTGAACTCTAAAAGGACAAGTTTGGCTCACATTTTTAGAACTTTTGCTGGATGTAGAGGTCTAAGGCTAAGTTAGGAGGGTGTGGGAAGAGCCCCTTTAGGGGATAGTTCAGTTAGGAAATACTTGGGAAGAGCTGATGGGATGATCTTCACTTGTATCACTTGTAGTCCCACTGATCTTTGATTTGCTCGAGCGGGTGCCAGTAACGTCTCCATCTGTCCCTGTCGCTTGCTAGTGTAGCCCAATGATATCTGCTCGCTCCTGGAACAGGAAGAGCCTCAAACCATTCATTCAGGGTTTTGACAAAGAAATCTGACTATCTAGTTGGTGGGCGGCCACTCGGTCTTTTGACGTCCCGTGGAATCCAGTCAGTAACAGCTCTAGTCCAGCAGTAATCTCTGAATCGTATTACATGTCCGGCCCATCTGATTTTTGATGCCTTGGCAAACGAGACAGCATCCCTGATCCTTGATCATCGATGGAGGTCAGAACTCCAGATTCCTTCTCTCACTTGAGTGAGACGTGATACTCCTAGCATAGCTCTTTCGAGTCCTCTTTGGGATACCCGAATAGCGTTCTCATCCTATTTAGGGGTGATCTTAGCATCCAAGAAAGACAGTTGGTGAATTAAGGAGGATGTGCCCAGAGATCTATCACAGAGACTCAGGCACTCTCAAAGATGAAGGCCTTCTTTTTCTAGAGAAGTCAGGGATTGGAATGAGGCTGGACTAGAGCCAGACACCCTGGAAATACTGCCTCTGTCATGCAGGGGAAGCAGGATATTCAGTATCTTAGGCCGAAAAACTGGAAACGGAAGCAAAAGAAGAGAAGGTTTTGGTCAAAATCTGATCACTTTTCTGAAGCTGGGGACGGGGGTGGTGTTGTGGGGAGTTTCCTTTTACACTTCCTGGAGGATGTATTTGTATGGAAGGGAGTGGGTAAGCAGAACAAATGAGACTCTTCTGATGAAACATTATGATATTATAATTCCCTTCCTAACACCTCCTCCTCAGGGCTCTCAACTCCAAACTGTGTTGGCGCTCAGAGATGCTGTGGGCCTGCTGGCCCGCACGCGGGGCCCTGCTCTCTGTCCTGCATCCTTGGCGGCTTCCTTACCGACTCACCGGCTACCCTGGGGTCCTCAAAAGGACCACAGAAACACAATGGGTAACTTTAAAAAAATGTGATAACTATTTGGAATTTCTATGAAGTGTCTCCATCATATTTAATTTGGAGATATTGTATTTAAATTCACAGTACATCATACTATATTATAACTATATTATATCATACTATATTTATCAGGTTGGAGATGTAAGATCCATTTTGGAATTTTACTTTGGTAGTTTTAAATATTTATTTCTATTTATGGCAATTGGACTGGAGCACAGCGGGTAGGCAGCTGCTTGCATGTGGTTGACCCGAGTTCGATTCCTCCGTCCCTCTCGGAGAGCTCAGCAAGCTACCACATGGCAGAGCCTGGCAAGTTCTCCGTGGCGTATTCAGCATGCCGAAAACAACAACAAATCTCACAATGGAGACGTTACTGGTGCCCACTTGAGCAAATTGATGAACAATGGGATGACAGTGCTACAGTGCTATTTATGGTAATTGATGAGACTGACATTGTCAAATTTCTACCTACTTTTTGTACATGATCTCAGGCTAGGTACGAAATGAGCTGTGATGTATAAAATATGCTGAGAATAGTTTTCTCCCATGGATTACTTCAAATAATCTTTAAATTGGTGGCTTGGGCCTAGTGCTTGTATTTTAAGGGAAATAATCATAGCAAACTGGAATTTTGTTTGAGCATGCAGTGCTGGTGATGGGGGAAACAGAACACAAATTTAGGGCTTAGTGCTCCTCTGACGGGCTTGCTTCCTGGCAGAAGACACTACACTGTTAGCATTAAGTTGTAGGGATTACTAAAGGGTTTGAAGTCAGTCCACATTCAAAATAGTCTCAATTTATGCTTCTTTATAGAAATATCACTTATATATATCATACTAACAGGTATTAACTTACCTATAAAGATAGGGATATCAATGTTTCAAAATGCTTATACAATGAGTTATTTGAAAGTTATCTTGAGATAACTTTAAAAATTATTTTAGAAATTTTTAAATTTGAGTTTCTGTGGCTCACAGTCCTATTAATAATGGTTTCTCATGTACATTATTCCCACACCAGCCCATCACCAGTGTACCCACATCCCTCTCACAAGGACCCCAACACCCCTTCCTCTGAATCCCCCAAACTCAATTGTGTGCATCAATTCTCACATTTTGCTGCCTTTGGACCGCTATTGTTACCTTGATGTGAATCTTTAAGTACCACATATCAGAGAGATCATTTTGTATCTATCCCATTCCTTCTGACTGACTTTACTCAGCATCATATCTTCTAATTCCATTCATATTGCAATGCTTTATCTTTTTCAGAACTGCATTGTGTGTGTGTGTAAAATGTGTGACACTTCTTGATCCATTCATCTGGATCAAGATGGGGAGTTGTGTTTTTTCCGTATCTTGGCTATTTTACTAAATGTGTCAATGAACTGTGCATATATCCTTTGGAATGTGGCAATGAATGATGCATATATCCTTTTGCAATTAATGCTTTTGTGTTTTGGGGATAGGTGCACAAAGTTAGACCACATATTCTGCCCTTGTCTGAACAAGCTCAGAGATTACTGGTCAAGTCCATCTGAGACCATGATAAAAAAGACCCAAATAATGTCACTGCAAGACCGAGCACCAAATACTCCTCATTCCACTCATTGAATGACTGCCAGTTATGTAGCTTTACGCTGGCTCCTGGCTTTGCTCCGTTCTCCCTACAGATAAGATTTATTGAGAAACCCAATTAAAGGGACGCCCAAGATCTGTGACACCACCCAATAGAGCCAACTGCATCTCCCAGTCTTCCAACCAAAGCTAACCCCTGCAGTAGCTCCATGCAAGCATCACGTGTGTAGTGTGTTGCATCACAGTGCAGTGCCTTTCTGATTAGTTGTCATTCTTTCTCCAAATGAGAAATTGTAGGGAGCCATTTTACAAGCCCGGCTCTTATCCTCTAGTCAAGTGGAGGCTTACTTGGGATTCCTGTAACAAGGTCACCACTGCTGACCTTACTGATCTTATCAGTTCGCCATTCCTCTTTCACTAACTAATGCCCATGCCTGATCTGCCCAACGCCCATGCCTGATCTGCATTTTACTATTGTTCCTATGGGGGTCCAAGCATGCATACCGCCCCCTCCCACCAAGAGGTATAAGTATTGTAACTGCTGTGAATAAACTCTCTCTCTCTCTCCCCCTCCTCCTTCTGGCTCTGCGTCTGTTCATTCGGTTACGTCCCCTCCTTAGCCCCACGAAGGGTCCTCCCTGCGGGACAGGATGGGACCCCACAAGAAATGTTCCACCTGCAAAGCTGGTGGTGCACCTCCAAGTTGGTGCAGACACACAGTAGACTCAGGCTTCAGAGCAGTTCTGGCCCTACTCCTGAGTGTATGATCTTTAAAACATAAAGAACATGAAAAAACTTTCACACGTTACACAAGGAAATCATTAAATATAGCGCCCATGAAATCTCTGCTATAAAACAAAGCTTCGGGAAGAGAATGATGCAATTTTCCTGGAGCACGTGGCCACATTTGTGGTCGCGTGACCTCTTTATTTTTATTTTTAAAAAATTTTTTACTGCATGGCAGAGCTTGGCAAGCTACCCATAATGTATTTAATATGCCAAGAACAGTAACAACAAACGTACTCTTCATGTTCCTGGAGTGAGCAGATGCCCTTGGGCTACACCAGCACGTGACCGGGACAGATGGAGACATTACTGGCACCCGCTCAAGGAAATTGATGAACAATGGGATGACAGTGATACAGTGATGCAGTGATGAAAGCTCTGGCATAATAAAATGAACCCATGACATCATCACTCCCTGTAAGGGAAGTGGGGGAGGTGAACTGTACTTGGGACTGTCTAGACTCTTTAGCCCACCCTCTGCTCATCCTTCAGGGAACTTGTGCCTGGGTACTGTGTTTGGCATTCATTATCTTCCCTCTTTTCTTCTTTTCATGTTTAATTTTGAAGGCATTTTAAACTTAGAGAGAAGTCTCACATAGAAGATAAACCATTTGGAGATAAATTACCAGTCTGATTCCCCATTGCCTACCTAAAATTTGGGGCATATTTTTATAGACAAGAACAGTTTTTATGGGAATCTGTTGTGCAGCTATCAAAGTCCTTACATTAATTTTGATGCATCTGCGACCTTATATAACCCTTAGTCTCCTTTCAGTCCTCTCAGTGTCTAGTGACAGGAAGCGGCCCAGAAACAGGCAGTTCCAATCACAGTGTTCTCCATGTCTGTCTCACCTCTTTTTGTCTGAATAGCTCTAACACCTTTCCTTGACATTCATGATGACACGCTGAGGATTCAAGGCGTGTTATTTTGTAGAAGCTCTCTTCAGTGCAATTTGTCTAATATTTCCTCAAGATTAAATTCAGGTTATATGTCCTTGACTGGGATGTGACAAAATGATTACTGCATTCTCCATGTTTTCCATCAGGTAGCAAGTGATTTTAGTTTGTTCCAGTACTGGTCACTCGATTAAGAAGGTAATCAGTAACCATATTTCTACAAAGCAAAGTTACTCTGTTTTCCTTTGTAATGAATAATTATTTTGTGGAGGTCCCTGGAAATGCATATATTACATTCCTTCTTATACCAGTATGGACTTTATGTAGGCGTATTTGGGTCATTGGATTCTACACTATTATTATCATTTTTTACTTTGATATGCAAGTTTACCAAGATTCAACCAGTTGGGAGGTTTTTAAACCATGCATACTATGCATGCTGGTTTTTATCTTTGTGTCATTTCATCACAATCCCTCTTTTAGTCTCTCTTTGCTTTTCTGGCATGAGTTTTCCCAGCTCATATTGGTTTTCTACCCTTCCCTGTAGTTTCTCCTGAAGATAAGCTTCCTTTTTAAAAATTTTTTGATACTTAATTTATTTTTTAATTAGTGAATCACTGTGAGGGTACAGTTACAGATTTACACATTTTCATGCTTGTGTTTCCCTCATACAATGTTTGAGAACCCATCCTTCCACCGGTGCCCATTCTCCACCACCAATGAACCCAGTATCCCTCCCACCCCTCAATCCCACATCCCCACTCCACCCCGCCTCTGTGGCAGGGCATTCCCTTTTGTTCTCTCTCTCCTTTTGGGTGTTGTGGCTTGCTAAAGGGGCATTGAGTTCCTTTTTAGTGGAGAATTATACCCTAAGCCAGAATGTGACCTCTAAGAGCTCACAGCCACTGGGTGTCACTGGGTGTCACTGCACAGAGTTTAGGATGTAGAAAAGCTCTCCGTATGTTGCTCAGACTTTGATGCCCAAACCCATTTATTTCCATTTCCCTCTGGACCCAGCCCTCACCCCCATGCCACTGGGTGGGTCTTGCTGATCCTCTCCAGACTCCGATCCTTGACGCTTCTCACTGGGTTGGCCCCTTTCCAACATGGGCATCGCTCCACGCACCACGCCCAGCTTCTCAGGACCAATCAGCTCATCCCAGCTGGGCTGAGAGGCACTTGAAAAGCAGACTCCCCTCCTTGGGCTTCCCTGCAACTCTGCCCATCTCGGAAAGAGTCCCTCATGCTGTTGCATGGGGTAACTATTTAATTCATCTTTTTACTGTTCCATGCATTCCAAGGTATAAATACATCCAACTGCCAGCCTCCTGAGTAGCTTGCTACCAGTGAGCTGCAGACAGGAGAGTCTACGCCAGACACCTGCTTTTCTCCCGGGAGTCTGGAATTTCAGTCTGTGCTGGGCAGAGCGCCTACACCAACAGCATCCCAACACCCAAACAAACAAACAAGCAAACAAGCACACAAGACCGGCTAAACGCACACAGGATATCTCGCTGTTGGCATTCTCCTGTGGAAAACACTTCAGCCTTTGTTGCAAGTCTTCCCTGGAAGAAGGTGCCCTGTCTCCACTGAGGAAGGGCTGGTCCCGTCCCCACTGTACCCATGTACTTTTCCTCCTGCTGATTTTGTTTCTCATATCTGTTTGCTGCAACCAATGAAATCTAGGAGCAGGCGACAGAGGTGACCACTGAATTCGGTGAGTCTTAAATAAGCCCCACACCGAGGGACTCCAGCCAGGAATAGTTTCCTAGACATCTTCCCCTTCAGTGCACGGCTTCTAGCTCACTGCTATCGGTGTGCTCACAGGACCCTGGGTTGATCTCATTTATTTTTTTTACTTATTTTGTTGAGGGGACCAGTGCCGCATTCAGGGGGTGTCCCAGTAATGCTCAGGGACTATGTGATGCCAAGGATTCTGCATGCAGAGCAGGAGTGAGTCTGTTGAGCCGTCTGCCCTGTGATGCTTTCAACATTTAACTGATATTAAGTAAATATGGGTGCTTTTGTATTGTATGTTCCATATTATTTGTTAAACTTCCTTTCCTGATCAAACTATAAGAGATTTTTCTTTAGTCCTTTTTAAACAAACATTCTTGTAGATTTCTGTTTCATTGCTAATGTTTCATATCTTTATCATCTTCATTGTTTTTGGTCTTCTTCTTCTTTTTAAAATATATATACATATATAAAACTTTATATGTATGCTAAAGTCATTAATGACCACTTTTTATTTTCTAACACAAATATTTTAAACTATAGATTTATCCATATGCACTTTTTCAAGCATTTCATTAATTTTGACTTGAGATATTTTCGTTACAGTCGAGTTTTCTATAACTACAACTCAACTATAATAATAATGAAGTTTCCATTATTATTTTTTTCTGGACCCATTAAAACATCTATAGCTTCTAAGATATGGAACTTTTTTGCATATTTTGTTAGTAAGCTGATTTTTAAAAATTATCCAGAGAATACTGTATACACATAATAATGGTTTTCTGAAATTAGTTGTGACTATATTTAGGACTGCTAGTTTCTAGTAGATATTTTTTCTTTTCAAGCTTGGTTATAAAAAGTTTTATTCGGGGCTAGAGAAATAGAACAGAGGGTAGGGCATTTTCCTTGCATGCAGCTGACCTGGGTTCTATTCCCAGCATCCCATATGGTCCCCTGAGCACCACCAGGAATAATCCCTGAGAGCAGAGCCAGGAGTAACTCCTGTGTATCAACAGGTGTGACCCAAAAAGCAAAAAGAAAAAAAGCTTTATTCACTATTTGTGAGGTGGACAATTCTCTCTCTATATCCATTAAATATTAATTATATTTTTGAAATTTGTGCTTAGTAATCTATCAAATAATAAAAATACTTGGTACGTGTATTCTTTTTCTCTATGGTTTGATATTTTCCTGCATATATTTTAAATTTTATTTTAATAGGCACTAACAAAAGTTTTATATAATTTGTATTAGTGGAATTATTTGCTTAATAGCCTTTTAATCCTAGAATGATCCTTTCTAAAAGTCTAGTTTGTCTTAGTTAATAAAAGTGGTTAGCCCTATGTCACCTTAATACTTACCTACGATAAATTTTGCTTTCAACTTATTCAGGTCCTTACATAGTGTTATATTTCCTGTGAAATTATTTAGCTGAACTTTGATTTTGTATTAAATCTAGATGTTTTCATGTATCTAGATGTTTTCCCATGGTCGTATCTTCAGATTTTTGCCAGGCCTGACAGACAAGACAGCAGGTAAGGCACTTGGCATGCGACCAACCCCGGATCCAATCCCATCACTTAGAGACTCTCTCCTGAGTACCGAGTACCGAGCCAGCAAAAGCCCCTCACCACCACAGGATGTGAGCCAGCATGGACACAAAAGAAAACACAAAGCAAACATTTGCCTTATTAGAAGCTGAAACTCAGAAGACTTAATTAGTTATTCAATTATTTAAAATCAACAAAAATCCATTCCCTGCACATTAATGCTCATGGTGCTTATGCAAAATGACCGTGTCCCTGAGTCAGGGGCACTGGGGGGAGGAGGCCAGGGCTTTTATTTCGCGTTTAACTTTAATGTTGGGCTCAAAAGAAGATAAATGGATGATTATACCGATTTCCATGTCCTATCTCTTCTGAGATCACGTACCTTGGGCCTTCTGGAAGAGTCCATGAAACATTTATGAGAAACAGGATGGAAAGAACAGCAGCAACTTATTATTGTACTGGCTGGGCAGCTACTTTGATCCTGTGCGCGTTCTAAACATCTCAGAGAGGCCTGGCCGCGCGGCTGAGCCAACGTCACCCGCTCTTATGGACCGTTTGTTTTTATAAAACCAGGAAGTTTAGACCTTTCATAATGATTACGAAGTTTAAAATCTCTTCCTCATTTTTGAAGCCTCAGACACTCTCTTCCCTGGGTAGAAGCTCCCAAGCACTGCCCATGGGGCAGGGGGCATTCGCTGAAGTGCCAGGCCCCCCGGCTAGGTGCTCAGTACTGCCCTTGGCACTCTGCTGCTTTTCGAGCCCAGTAGCGCCAGGGCAGGGCTTGGGGGCTCCTGTGGTCCTGAGGATTGAACTCCTGCCCTTGATCATCCAGCAAAGATGGCTCTGGGCATCTCTCTGGCCCAGGCTGTCACTCTAAGCTCTCTGCCTCTACCTCCCCACATCACCTTCTCAGTTTGGAGCCACCCCTGGTAGCTCTTCGGGCTTACTCCTGTGCTCGGGGATCACTCCTGGTGGAGCTTGAGATTTATTACAGGAGGACAGTGATTGAGTCCAGGTGGGCCGTGTGTAAGGTAAATGCCCTAACTACTGTTCTCTATCTGTCTCTCTCTGTCTCCCTGTCTCTGTCTCTATCTCTCTCCTTCTCTCTCTCCTTCTCTCTCTCCTTCTCTCTCTCTCCCTCTCTCTCTCTTCCCTCTCTCTCTCTCTCTCTCTCTCTCTCTCTCTCTCTCTCTCTCTCTCTCTCTTTCTCTCTCTCTCTCGTCCCTATCGCCAATGTCTATCCAGAGTATGGAACTAATGCTAGTGAAGGGAGAGTGTTCACATACACTTAAAATTTTTCAACCTACCCTCTTAAATAAAGAATTCTCTAGCCTCTCACTTATTGCGCATTCTCCCACTCTGATCCACGCCCTGTGAAAGTCCAGCCATCTCTGGCTGTCCAGTGGTCACTGTTTGGCGATTTCTCTTCCTCTGTTCGTGTCTGCACCATGGATTTTAGGGACGGTGAACACACGTGGGAGGCAAGTGTTACAGGAGGCTGTCTAGGTCCTTGACTCTTAAGGGAAGAATTCACGCAGGAAAGATCCCCACCCAGACAGAACCATGCAGGGTTTTAGGAAAAATAAAGGAGAGGAAAAATAGGAGGCCTGAGGGCCACACAGGAAGAGCAGGTCCACCAAACCCCCTTGGAGGCGCCCTCTGACCATTGGCCCTTTTCCCAGTGACTCTCATTCCCCAAATTGTTCTTTGCACTCTGCACCTGGGAGGGCAAGCCCGGACTCTAGGTGGTCAGCGGTCAGATGTCTTCACGGTGGAAGACCCAGGGGCAAGTCGTTCCCACACCCTCAGCAGTGCTGTGTGTTTGTATCCCAGCTTTGGACATTCTGGGGCTCTTCAGGCCACACTTCACAGAGCTCTGGTTCTGGAAGCTTCCCCATCAATGCCAGGATTCCAAGAGAGGCCTGGGGGGTCTCATCTGATGGTTTCAATTCCCCCCCCCCAGGGAGACGCTGTTTGGGAAAGGAGCATTTAGGTAAAACTAGCATTACTCTCTCCATCAGCGTCAGGATATATAGAAAACGCGTGCCAAGCACAACCTGTGGGTGGAGGTTGCCAAACTTAGAGAGAAGACGGCAGCGGCAGGAAGACGGCCAGGAACAAGTTTTCCAGGTCTGCCAAAAAAGCATGAGGCTTTGAGGCTGGAGCGACGGCCTTTGCCTTGCATGCGGTCAACCCGGGTTTGATCCCCAGCATCCCATATGGTTCTCTGAATACCACCAGGAGTAATTCCTGAATGCAGAGCCAGAAATAACCCCTATGTATTGCTGGGTGTGACCCAAAAAGCAAAAAAATAAAAAAGGAAAAGGAAAAGCATGAGGCATGAGACTTAGAAGAAAATCTGCCTTAGGGGACAACATGATCCATAGGATTCGATCCCATGCCTTCTTCGTCTCCTTGCTGACTTCATAGATACACAGAACAAGAGGTTCATGCAGCATGAAGACATTGAATCTTCTATGAAGGAAATTGGTACAAGGAAGTTCAAATAAACACAAATTCACAACCTTTACCTCTTCTGTCTTGATAACTTAAGTAAATGGCAGTTGTAGATAGTGATGAAGATTTCAAGAAATTGAGGTTTTTTGGGAAAGAAAAGTTTCCCTAATTGGTAAGTCATCACACGGAAACCGAGGCTGAGGGTTTGAATCCCAAGGCATCTTCCTCGTACCACCTGCAGCACTGGGCAGAGGCTTTGGATTCTCCAGGCTTCCCCTGTCTCCTTTGTAAATTGATGCTGGTGGAGGTTCTTCAGGGGGCTTCTGTGAGGGGCAGTAGCCTTAGGGAAAATCTACTGCTTTCTCTCTCCCCGCCTGCCACCCCTGAACTCCTGGGAGACCTAGCACAGAGCACCCAGAGTCCCATGACCTTGACTCAAAGTTACTCTATACCAGAAACTGCTCCGCTCTCTCCGGCGCCTTTTCCAGAAAGCTGGGAGGCAGAAATGAGACGTCTCCGCTACAGTGCTGAGAGAGCCCAGCCCCGCACTAACACATTCGGTTGTTCTCAGCAAGAGGTACATTTTAAAAAGCATTTTGTATGTTTCTGACACAAGATCATGACTTTTTCCAACATGTTTAGGAGCAAAGTGGAGCCTGAACACCTGCTCGATGGAACTAACAGATCGTTGTGCAGAGAGGAGTCTGCCCGTGCCGTTACTTATCCTGGCACACAGGTAGAGGAACGTTTGTTTCACTGACGCTAATTAATCTCTCCTGCTCATCCTCAGAGAAGCGAATTGATAAGAATTAGTTTTTAAATTGTGTTTCAATTCTGGAAAAACAATTTTTGTAGGCTGCTGAACATATGTTTACGTAAATAAAAATAGTACCAAAGTGCCAATGAATAAATTATGTAGTCTCCATGACTCTCTTTCTCATTTTGAAAGGCTTTTTGTTTCTTATTTTAATTTTTTACAAAAGCACGTGATTTACAAAGTTATTCATAGTTTAGTTTTAGTTGTGCAATATCTCAGCACTGATCCACTACCAGCATCAGCTTCCCTACAACAGTGCTCCCAGGTGCCCTCCAAACCCGGCTCCCCTCCCCCACCCGCTGTCTCCACAGGCACCTGTCAAGTCTGGTTGTTAAGAGTTTGGGTCTCTTGAGTTCAGTCCAGTTGCCACTGTGGCTCGGGTACTTGGCCCTGTCATTCCTTAGCACCACCACGTGCTGACTCCCCTGACCTGGACCCCATCTCCCTGTTGTTGATTCTATCTGTCCCTTTCCCCCTCCCCTCCACTCTTTCTTTCCTTCTCCTCCCTACACACTGAGGTCAAGGTTGGTCAGGGCATCCCCCGTTTAAAATATTGCATTCCCTCATTCAGTTATTTAAAATAACACATATAAGTGATATCATCCCTTGTTTACTCCTCCTCCTTCTCCTTCTTCTTCTCCTTCTCTTTCTCCTTCTCCTCCTCCTCCTCCTCCTTCTTCTTCTTTCTTCTTCTTCTCCTCCTCCTCGTTCTCATTCTTCTTCTTCTTCTTCTTCTTCTTCTTCTTCTTCTTCTTCTTCTTCTTCTTCTTCTTCTTCTTCTTCTTCTTCTTCTTCTTCTTCTTCTTCTTCTTCTTCTTCTTCTTCTTCTTCTTCTTCTTCTTCTTCTTCTTTCTTTTTCTTCTTCTTCTTTTTCTTCTTATTCTTCTTCTCCTCCTCCTTCTCTTTCTCCTCCTCCTCCTCCTCCTTCTTCTTCTTCTTCCTTACTTCATTTAACATGACATCTTCCAATTCCATCCATTTGCAGCAAATTGCATTATTTTATCATTGTTTACAGTTGTGTAGTATTCCACTGTGTGTATCACACCTTCGTACCTTCATGATCTACTTATCTGTCACGATTATTTCTTTTGATTTTTGTTTTCATTTGCTTATTTCTTAAATTTGGAGGAGGGTCCTTTCTCAAACAGTGCTTGGGAAGCCTGGGGTTTCTACAGTGATTCTTTTTTATTTTACTCTTTTGGTTTTGAGGCTGCCTCTGTTAGTGCTCAGGGCTTAGTCCTGGATCTGTGCTCAGGAATTACTCCTGACAGGGTTTAGGGAACCAAATGGAGTGCTGGAGGTTGAACCCAGGTTGGCTGCATTCCTGGCAGCACCCTGTCCTTTGTCCTGTCTCCCCGGTCCCCTATCAGCCGTTCCTCACCAGCCAGGCTCATCTGAGTTTCAATGCAGGGGCCTGAGGATGCGGTGTGCTGAGCCCCTGTGGTGTGTGGGTGGCCAGGCCTCCCTGAGTGGTGCTTGGTACCTTGCATCACCAGAGGCAGGGGTCTTCAGAGCCCCAGGAGGCACACAGGGGGTGCCAGAGAGGGAATGAGCTCTAACCACTGCACCATCTCCTGGGTCCTCAGTTCCTGTTTCCAAACTGCCTACACTGAAGTTTGAAATCAGAGTAAAAGTCTACACATCTCAATCTAGTTTCCAACCGGACTCTTCCACACCCCAAGGCTGCCCATTGGCTTGAAAAACAAAACCCTCTCTTGGGAGAGGTGAAAAATACTGTTATCTAGTTCGGACCCAGACAAAACAAAGTGAAGTCAGACCTTCTAGCTCCTGAAGAGTTGATGATCATGGGTTTGAACTGTCAATAAGATTGTAAGGCAAAGGATTTAGAAATGAGCTGTTAGGAAACACTGCTTAATGAGTGCGGTCTCTTCCTTTCAGCCTTGCCTACTGCCTCCCACCTAGCTCGGGACACTCATTTTTTTTCTTTTTGGGTCACACCCAGCAATGCACAGGGATCACTCCTGGCTCTGCATTCAGGAATTACCGCTGGAAGCGCTCAGGGAACCATATGTGATGCTGGGAATCAAACCCGGGTCAGCCGCGTGCAAGGCAAACACCCTACCCGCTGTGCTATCGCTCCAGCCCCAGGGGACACTCATTTTAATGAAGTGATATTGTACGCCTGAGCTGCTATCAGGACCTGCTTGGGAACAGCTCTGACTTCTTCTGCAAGCTCAAAGATGCATTCATGCAAGTACTATTGATTAAGAAATTATTCCTTCAAATAAAGGGGAAGCATCCTCACGGGGCTTAGCTTGGAGGAGAATTCCTTTTAAGAATCCTCTACCTCCTCAGTCTTCTGGATGGCCTTACTTTGAAAGTATTTCCATGAAGAGTAATCAGGGTTAGATGCTTTATTTTCATTCTCCATCTTATTTTTCTCAGTCTATTTTCTCAAATTATGCAAATATAATTTGCATTTCATAAGGTAGCTGGCAAAGGGCACCCCTGGCCTTCTGAATAATTAACCACAACTTTCTGGTGGTGCATTTTAAAAGGCCAGGAGGGAGTAAGTACCAACAATCAAAACTAAAGAGATGGAATCTGATTTACTGAGTTGTCTTAGCTGTTCAGAAACATTTCACAGATCACTTTACCTAAACTTGGATATTTACCTAACCTATAACAGAATGCATTTGCATGACTTTGTGACTGCATTAATTATAATCTTTAGTATACACTTGACAGAGGTATGGTTTAAAGATTCTTTCATTTGCTTTTAACAATACAGCATTTTGTTGGTCACGTATTAACATTTGTCGAGTCAACCAAAATGGAACAAAATGGAATGAGCCTCTTCCAATTATTCTCTACGCTTGTACTTTTCATTAAAATATTTTCAGACTCGGGAATAAATAAACTGTATACTATTTAGTTTGGAACTTCCCCAAGAGTGAACAACCCTACTTAAATAGAGGTCAACTATAACAGGTTTGGTTCTGATGTGGAAAGGAAGATCCATTTCTCAGTGTTCCAACAGGGAGACAGACACTTGTGCTTTCGTACAGAGAAAGTCACGGTCCATAGTTTCCCTACTCTCCTACTCAGACCCTACCCGCTGCATTATCTCTCCAACCCCCACAGCTTAACTTTTGAATCCTTTTAAGGTACCTGTGTTGAGGTGTTGCCCCTAGCCCTCCCTCAGCGCAAAGGCAAATACAGATGAAAAGTCAGAGTCTTAACTGTCTTCATGCCTTTACTGTAGAAACCATGTAGCTGCTGGTCCTTTCTCTTGATGTGTGTCTTTGCCTTTTTATAAATCAAATACGCCTCCGAGCCCCCTTCAACGTCTTTTTCAAGGACATATAAAGTGTCTCAAAATCAAGCAATTTTCTGAAACTTGGATGGAACTGGAGGGTTCATCTTAAGTGAAGTAAATTAGAAGTAGAAGGGCAGAGACTGGCTCATCTCATGTACAGGACAAGTGGGTGCAGGAGAGAGAGGAAGGGGGACACCTAGACACCCCGTGGCCCTAGATTACAGAAATGAGGACACAGATGAGAAGAAAACGATGGGGAGAGGCAAGAAGAGTGGACAGGAGGGAACAGTGGTCGGGGCCAGGCGTCCTGGCACATTGTGGTGTAGAGGGAAGGTATAGATGTTGGTGGGCCCCCTCGGGTGGCTTAGGTGAGGAGGAGGGGAGAGATGGTCACTTTCTCCCAACCCCTCTCTGCCACCCTGGTACTGGCTAGGAAGGTGAGGACAGATAAAATCTGGGAAGTCGGTCCTAGGCCTTATCGAGGGTTTTCAGGTATTTTGTCCTGTTTTGGGCTGCAGCAAAAGCACAGCAGGTAGCCGTTTGCCTTGCATGTGGCCGACTCGGGTTCAATTCCTCCACCCCTCTCGGAGAGCCCTGCAAGCTACCGAGAGCATCCCGCCCACATAGCAGATCCTGGCAAGCTCCCCATGGCATATTCAATATGCCAAAAACAGTAACAACAAGTATCATAATGGAGACGTTACTGGTGCCCGCTCGAGCAAATTGATGAGCAACGGGAGGACAGTGCAACAGTGCTTGTCCTCACAGGAAAGAACTTTAGGAGTATACAAGCAGTGAAATAAAACCAGATTTTATTGGAAGGTTTTAGAGGAAGGGGAAAGAGGGAGAGCAAAGGGAGAGAGAGTAATGCACTCAAGGGAGGATGCGGGCATCTCCACAGGCAGAGAGAGCTCCAGTACACGTCCTAAGAGGGGAGATGCGGGCAACTCACGTGCTCAGGAGCCATATGTGCTGGGCTGCTCCTGCAGCATCTTCATGCACTGCCTTTATTCAAGGTGGCATTTGTGGGATTTTTCCCAAGGTGCCCCATGTAGGGCTTCCTAGCTTGGTAAGAGTCCGTCGCTAGGGTGGCTGCCAAGGGGGGTAGAGTTGGAAGTGGTAGGTGGTCCTCTTTGAAGCTTCTTTCCTTGACATTTGTTCCTGCCGGAGCTTCTCTGGGAGAGCGTGTCGTTCAGGTGTCACAAAGATCCTTCCGGTCCTGAACTGGAGTCTCTGTCTCTGCTGGGGTCTGTGTCTCGGTGGGCCCAGCCTCCTCAGGGTCATCATGGTGCCAGGAAGATCGTATCAGGCCTTGGCCTTGCTTCTTGCAGCTGCAGGGTTATTGGATTTGTACTTCCCAGAAATGCCATTGCCATGGATCCTCTCTTATCTATCTGTCTGCCTCAGTATCAACACTCAAACTTAAAAATGTGCATGTCAAGGATACAGTGCTACCTTTGGGGGTATTTTCATCTGTGACTTATTTGATTTCTGGGTTTGGCCACACCCAGTAACACTCAGGCACTTTGCTAGGGGTTTGCCCTTGTCCTGTTTGGAAACATGCACCTTTCCTTTTTTTTTTTTTTTTTGCTTTTTGGGTCACACCTGGCTATGCACAGGGGTTACTCCTGTCTCTGCACTCAGGAATTACTCCTGGTGGTGCTCAGGGGACCATATGGGATGCTGGGATTCGAACCTGGGTCAACTGCGTGCAAGGCAAACGCCCTACCCGCTGTGCTATCGCTCCAGCCCCGGAAACATGCACCTTTTAAAAAAAAGTTATTGAATCACCGTGAGATAGTTACAAGCTTTCATGTTTGGGTACAATCTCACAATGCTCAAACACCCATCCCTCCACCAGTGCACATTCCCCACCACCAATATCCCTGGTATACCCCCCTTTCCCACCCTCCCCTGCCTCCATGGCAGACAATATTCCCCATACTTTCTCTCTACTTTTGGACATTATGGCTTGCGGCACTGACACTGAGAGGTCATCATGTTTGGTCTATTCTCTACTCTTGGCACACATTTCCCACCCCCACCCTGACTGGTTCCTCCAGCCATCATATTCTTAGTGATCCCTTCTCTATTCCATCTGCCTTCTCCCCTCTGCTCATGAAGCAGGTTTCCAGCTATGGGGCAATTCTCCTGGCCCTTGTAAAACACACACCTTTTGAATGTCTCCCTGGCCTTCACCCAGGCTTCCTTCACAGTCTGAATTTTTATAGGTAATACCACAGAAGATGGCCCCTAGTCCCAAGGCTTTCACCGTGCTCACGTCAAACTGGCATTCCCACAATATCTGCAGATGCCATCTCAGAGTTTGGCATTTGGGTGTTTCTATGACAGTGATTTGCCCAGAATTGTCTTAGGGCTGGCTGGTTGCTATTTTGCAGAAGTTAATTATATGCTTAGAAATAAAAAAAAATTCTTGTCGACACTGGTGAAGGGATTGGTGCTGGAACACTGTACACCTGCAACTCAATCATACATACTCAATCTTTGAAACTCTGTAATTCACATTGATTCACAAAAGAAAAGATTAAAGAGACCCTGGCGAGTTCCTGCTCAGTGCCAGCAGCTGTCTTGCCCCCCCTACCATCAGCCATGCCCCCTAGAGCCTGGTGCGTGGGGGAAGTCGAGTCAGATGAGATTTTACTCTTTCAGGTGACAGGAGAGGAAGGTGGGAGGCCTCAACCCAGTCAGTGGTTTTCTTCATCAGAGAAAGGATTCAAGGAAGAGAAACAGGGTTGTAGGAAGCCAGAGGATACGGCAAGGATATTTCTGAGAGAGAATCATCCCTCCTCAGTTTTGGGGAAACTATTTTATAGGGTGATTTAACAAAAACTAAAATCAGGGTTAGGGGTCGCTTGTAACTGGATTAGAACTAATGCTTCTGTATTCCCTTATGACCAGGATCGCAGGGTGGCAATAAACGTTGCTTCTGGTACTTGGATCCTCCTCTAGGTGCTTCTGCCTCAGTCATCCTCATGGCCTCACCCGCCTCCTGTCAAGGATGTCAGTCTCCAAGAAGCAAAACTGTTTCGGGTCTTAGATACAATATACAGAGTTTGCTTTTCCTCAAGATAAAACCATTGGCTAACCCAGAAGTTCACCACCATACCCAGGTGACTTTATGACATGCATGGTGACAGTGACCCTTCCTATCATTAAATTCCCCTGAGTTTATCTGTTGTTTCACCCCTCAGAGCAGATACATAATGGGTAGTAACTGCTTGGCTGCATAAAAGAGGTTTTCCTTCCTTCCTTCCTTCCTTCCTTCCTTCCTTCCTTCCTTCCTTCCTTCCTTCCTTCCTTCCTTCCTTCCTTCCTTCCTTCCTTCCTTCCTTCCTTCCTTCCTTCCTTCCCTCCTTCTTTCTTTTTTTTTTTTTGCAGTGATACTCAGGGATCAATTCTAGTGTGCTTCTGGGGACCTAATAGGGCGCCAGGAATTGAACTGGGCTAGCTTTGTATAAGACAAGCGTTTTATCTGCTGTCGTATTTCTCTGGCCCAAATTTTTTTTTCTGAACTAACTGTTTATCTTTCTGGGTTGGGGGTTTTTATTTTCAATCATATTTCTCAAGCATCAACAATAACATTCCCCCATGCCAATGGTTTCCTCCTCTCCCCAATTATCCTACATAAAATTTACAATTTACACACTTCTTACATAAATAGCCTACCACAGGGTAGATAGTACAGTGGGACAGACACTAGAGAGATAGTATGCTTGCCTTGCATTCGGCCAACCCAGGTTCATCCCTGGCATCCCGTATGGTCCCCGAATCACTACCAGGAGTAATTCTTGAAAGCTGAGCCAGAAGCAAGCCTTGGGTGCAACTAATTGTGGCCCCCAAACAAACAAACAAACAAACAAAAATAACCTACCACAATCCTGGGGAATGGAAAGGCAGGAACTCACATATGGGGTCCCTAACCCCTGCAGTGTGACTTGTCTCACCTCTTCGCAGGATAGGGAGGAACATGGTGATGTGGTACACATGTGCATCCCACACCTAGAACAGGCAAGGGGCCATCACAGGCAGTCACAGGAAACTGACTTCCAGAATCTGCACTGTCTGGAGCTCACGGGGAAAGCAGGTAGCCCTCAGGCGACTGTGCGGCTCTCATGTTCTTTATGCCACTGCTGTCCCTCAGCTGTGACCCACACGTGCGTTTTCTTCAGCTGAATGAAATCAACACTAGGTACTGCCAACGCTGCTGACAGCTCTCAGTGAGCTGGGTTTGCGCAGTGAGTCTCGGATTGTAGCTGACTCTTCAGAGGGCAGAACGGGCCAAGGCTTTGTCCCGAGAATGACTGAGCATTGGTGGGAATATTTGCTTCTTCTCTCCCTCCTGACACACACTGGAGCCCGCAGTACAAAGGATAATCCTACCTATGTTGCATCCCCATGTTTGCTTAAGGTCACCTGTGCCTGCCCACTCCATTCCCCCCAAAACCAAAGACAAAACAGAAAAACCTAAATGCATTTTCTTCTCAATAGTTTTTTTGGCTGGAGCGATAGCACAGCGGTTGGGCATTGGCCTTTCACACGGCTGACCTGAGTTCGATTCCTCCGCCCCTCTCGGAGAGCCTGGCAAGCTACCAAGAGTATCCAGCCCGAGCAGCAGAGCCTGGCAAGCTACCCATGCGTATTGGATATGCCAAAAACAGTAACAATAAGTCTCTCAATGAAAGACGTTACTGGTGCCCGCTCGAACAAATCGATGAACACCGGGATGACAGTGACAGTGACAGTGACAATTGTTTTCGCTAATGTGTCCCCTTTCAATGTCTATTTCCTGTGAAATAGCTACAAAAGTTTTCTGTGCGCACCTTTAGGATAACCATGATCCCTGTGCTTGAAATTGACAGAGGCCTGGACTCACTGGGAAGTGCTCACCTGGGGCCGCGGGCTGAGCAGGCCCCAGAGGAGAATCTGCCAGTGGGTCTTCACTGTGGACGGGCCAGCACAGTCATTCCGCACAGCCAGAGAGTGTTCCTGTCTTCAAATGCACACACCAGAGTTGCTTTCTGTGATAGTTGTTCCTTTGATAGAAGTCACTCAATAGTGTTTTTTTTTTAAAAAAAAATTCAATTTCAAAGAACTTCTTTCTGTTTTTAGACATGTTCAATCCAAGCTTAATTATTAAGGCAGGTGCTGACCCCTCTATGAGATTGTTTGATGGAAATTATGGAAAAAAAAACCCAACTTAGCCCATGCTGAGATCCTCCGT
The DNA here is from genome assembly GCF_027595985.1 of Sorex araneus. Classification (NCBI taxonomy): domain Eukaryota; kingdom Metazoa; phylum Chordata; class Mammalia; order Eulipotyphla; family Soricidae; genus Sorex; species Sorex araneus. The sequence goes on from NC_073302.1 coordinate 100,991,272, forward strand.
GGAAATTATAGGGATGAGTTTTGGCCCGAGATGCCAGTGTGCACTGATGTTAAAAAATACCAAGGGAAAATTCCAGATTTTTCTAGGTCTGGTTCACATGTCATCAATTCACAAGTAATACGGGTTTTTTTCCCCTAAAATGTATGACCAAGTAGGAACATTTATAATAAAATGTTCTACTAAGTTAGCTTTAGTTTGGCCTTTTTCATACCTTGGTCATAATAAATTCTAGATTCATACTCCTAGAAGGCTAGGGGTGCTTGAGACTTCTTTGCCTTCACATAACTATTTGTTTCTGATTTTTCCTCTAAATTTTTCATGGAGAAATACACAGGAACATTATATCAAATATAAAATAATGCTTACCCAAACTTTTGAGAGATGTTATCAAGGGCTCTGGGCTCTTCAAAAATAATAGAAAATGGTTACATACCCATTCCAGCTCAAAAATAACTTCTCAGTAATGTTTCATCCAAATCTCTCCTTCACTTAAGCCCTGATTGAATGTTGTAGTTTCACTTCCAAATAAAATTATCAGATTATTTGTGATAAGATGGTGAGATTTAATCTAAACTAATGACAAGTTCAGAATTAGTTTTTCCTCTCAAGCCTCACCTGTGTGTTCCTCTAGTGAAAAGATAAATGTAAAGGTTCTGCTGCCCCTGTTAAAAATTTCTTTGAAAACTCCTTGGAAGACAATCAGGACTCCTTGGCACCAGCTGGAGATGTTTCAGTCCACTTTGCATTAACTGGGAACTTGAGTCACATGTTCAGTCGGAGCCAAGAGGGGGAGGACGCAGAGAAGGCTTAGGTACACTTGAGCTTGGTTGTAGGATGACATTACTTTGTCCTTTCCCTCCTTGCCACAAGTAGCTTGTCCCGGTTTTACCCAGAGTTTAGGCTTACCCCAGTCTCACCCATCAAGGTGTTCCCGAATCTCTCCCATCCCTTTGTTTAGCTATAATCACTTCTCCATGCTCTCTTCCCCAAAACAGTTAATCCGCGGCTTTCCCTTAATCTGACTGCTAATTTGCAAGGTCAGACCTTCCTAGGATACTGAATTTATATTATATAAGTTAATATTGCCTTTCTCTTCTTCTTGTGCCTTTTGAATAATTTACTTTAAAGCTATGACTGTTTTGTATAGACACAAGAAGACAATATTATGTTTTTATAACTTGGGAATTAATTGGCCTCGAATATTCCCTCCCGGGCCTCTGCTTTCTCCACTTAAGCCTCAGTTGCCCTCAGTTCCTAGCACCCCAAAGTAGGGTCCCCGACGTGGGACAGGAAGGATCCAGGGCAAGCGGTGAGTTATGTGCTACCCTGGCATCGAGATGGGCCTGGCCAAAGTGCCTAATTCTTAACTATAAGTTAAGAGCTTGATCATAGACAAATGCTGTCATGATCCAATAGTAATTATGAGACTGGGACCCTGCCAGGGATAGGAAAGACTGATCTGGCCTGAGCACTGTAGTCTGAGATTGAGATGGCTCCAGGAGAGCAATTCTATAAGCTTTAATGCATCTCTTATTGTGTCCATACAAAATAATTAATATTATGAATTCTTATATGTTTGCTGGCTGAGGAGAAGAGAAACACGTTCATGGGACTCCACCCTTGGGTGGATCCTCCTGCTGAAAGAGAATTAAGTCCTAGGAGAAGCATCCCCTAAGGGAAAGGAACCTTACCCTATTGATGGTGACCACACCTACGTGTATGCCCCAACCCCCTGATGCTGTGGAGATTTAACTAGGCTGTGAGAGTGGGTTGGGGGGCCAGATCCACGAGCCAGATCCACGGGGCAGATCCACGGGGAGAGATCCAGGAGAGCGGGAGAGAAGCGGAGGGAGAGAATGAAATAAACGGATCGAGCAACCAGTTTGGCCTTCTTCCTTCTTCCTTCCGTCGCCTGCCCTCGACTGACAGCACACACAGCGGTTCTGGGGCACCGGACGCGGGCGGTGAGACAGAGCCGCCCGGAGAGCCCGCGAGTGCACGCGCCCCCTCGGCGCTCTTTAGTTTTTTACACTTGGTGACCTAGTATAGACAGATGACAGTGCCATGGAGGCCCAGAGATAAGCCCATGGGAAGGTGGGCAGGGGTGGGGTGTGAACTGTGTCATAAAAAAGGATGGGGGCGGGTTGTTAAGCCAAGGGAGCAGAAATGTAGAGCGAGGGACCACGTGATCCTACTGAGTCGGAACTGAGCTCATTTGTCAGAGAACAGGGGGGTCGCATGGTGGGCCCAAGAACTGTGGGGGTGATGAAGGTATTAGGTAATTACAGGGGAGAAGGAGGCAAAACCCAAGCAGAAGAGCGTCCCGCAGCACTCTGAATCCCTCTCCCTGGATGTTGAAGAGTCCTTGAGCAGGTCTTTTATAAGTAAATGCGTGAACCCCAGTCTATAAGGAGGCACTAATGTAAGACTTCTAAGAATTCTACGATCATGATGTACTTTACGTGTGCATTTCTGTGTCTTAATCCTCCAAGCCTGATTCAATTTACACACGTGCTCTCTCCACATGCACAGGAATATTTCATGAGTTTGTGTTTAACCAGATGTCTGAAGATTACTTTCTTATACTCACGAGAAAGCCAGGCTTGTTTCTTCTTAGGCTTTTTGAAATACCATTGACTAAGGCAGACGCACCATCGGGTGACGTCACTCAGTTGACCTTTGCCCCTTACCTGGGGCGGTTTCACACACTGACTGCTGTTCGCTCAATTTATTCCTGGCTCAGTGAAATGTCACAGAGCGGGCCTGTGGGTCAGACCTGCGGGACCCTGCGGTGATGTCCAGCCCTTTTCCGTATGTCATCAGCCTGGTAGGGGCAGGAGGCAGCCGCAGAAAAAGCGACAATATGCAAAAAGTGTTTGGTTTTTGGTAAAGATGTTCCGAGAATAGAAATAGGCAACATTAAGGAGTCACTTAACAAATTTAATCTCAAACTGTACTATTTGTCATTTGGGATGCATAGAATCAAGTATATTTCAGTAAGACTGGCATATAAAGTCCTGTAATTATGATTTATAATTTGACTAAGACCCAAAAAAACCCCAATTTTTTAAAACCCAAGAAGCTCCTAGTCCCTACTCCGTTCCCTTTTTTTTTGAATCACTGAAATACAGTTACAAAGCTTTCATGATTTCAGTCATACAATGATTGAACACCCATCCCTCCACCAGTGCACATTTTTCACCACCAATTTCCCCAGTATCCCCTCCCAAATACCAACCCTCCCCCTGCCTCCATGGAAGAAAATTTCCCCCATACTCTCTCTCTACTTTGGGGGCATTATGGTTTGCAATACAGATACCAAGAGGCCATCAGGTATGGTACTTTATCTACTTTCAGCACACATCTCCCATCCTGAGTGACCCCTCCAACCATCATTGACTTAGTGATCCCTTCTCCATCCTAGCTGCCTTCTCCCCCAGCTCATGAGGCAGCCTTCAAACTATGGGGCAATCTTCTGGCCTTTGTGTCTACTGTCTTTGGGTATCCGTCTCATATTATGTTATTTTATATTCCACAGATGAGTTCAGTCATCCTATGTCAGTCCCTCTCTTTCCGACTCATTTCACTTAGCATGATGCTTTCCATGACCTTCCATTACATTAATGCTGATCTTTTATTGACAGACATTGAGGGACTGAAAAGAGTACTACAGTTGTAGGACAGTAGACAGTTGCTTTGCACAGGGCTGACCAGAGTTTGGTTACCGGCATCCCCTATACTCCCTTGAACTCTGCTAGAGCCAGAACTGATCCCTAAACACAAAGACAGGAGTAATCCCCGAACACAGCCAGGTGTGGCCCCCGAACAATAGCAACAACCACAAAAAGTAGACATCAAGTTCCCTTGATACTCCAGAAGGACTCATTGGTTGCCAGGCACCTCCTGTAAACATCTCCAGGATGTGTGGGTGTGGGTGTGGGTGTGGGGGGGCGGGGGGCAGGGACTTTGAAGAATCCAACACAAGCTGCAATCAGAGGCCCAGGACAGAAATCAATGACTTTCTAAGCAATGTTACAAAGAAACAATTCTGAACCCAGTGCTTTTTCTTGATCACCTACTGTATGTGTAGCCTATGAACGGGCTCTTGCATCCCTTCTGGCTCATTAAGGTCCAGATGCTATTAAGTATCATTATCTAATTTCTTAATTTCCCTGCTCCTTTTCTTAAATGCTCTGTGGTTAGCATCCCCCGTGACCAGGCTAATGAGGTACTTGACCTTTGGAGGCTGAAACTGTTGGAAAGAGCCTTTCTGTCAGCTGGTAGGATTGCACATCTGCCAGCAGCTTGAGCAGGCGTTGGTGTTGTGGGAGATGTAGATTAAAGTCTGGATGTTTGCATTTTGTCCTGTGCTCCACAGCTCCGTAAGTTCTGTAGCAGGCTTCCCTGGGGCAGACACCAGGCCGTCCCCGGAGCAGGCAGTTAGTCCTCATGGCTGCCTTCACCCTGCTCGGCATCAGCCACTCCATTCGCCAGCGCCCCACCCACGGAACTGCGTCCTGCTTCCTCGGGGCTCCGCATTTCTTGTGGCAGTGCCCCCGGGTGGGGGGTGGCAGTGAGACCGTCAGCCTAGCAGGGGCCTGTCTGGAGAAAGGGTCATTCATCCACTTTACAGGAATCTGCCTGGGAAGGGGAGGGCCCAGGGAGACAGACCCTGAATTTAGGTGACCACATTAGTGCATGATGCTGTTGGCCTGGGGGGGATTCTGGGCCCCGAGGCTAAGTGCCGAGTATCTTGAGAACATCCTTGAGACCATCCTTGAGACCAGCTCACTCATTCCATTCCTTGCCTCTGCTGCACTCACCCAGCAGGCATGTTTGGTTTTCTTTCTTTCTTTCTTTCTTTCTTTCTTTCTTTCTTTCTTTCTTTCTTTCTTTCTTTCTTTCTTTCTTTCTTTCTTTCTTTCTTTCTTTCTTTCTTTCTTTCTTTCTTTCTTTCTTTCTTTCTTTCTTTCTTTCTTTCTTTCTTTCTTTCTTTCTTTCTTTCTCTTTCTTTCTCTCTTTCTCTCTTTCTCTCTTTCTCTCTTTCTCTCTTTCTTTCTTCCTGTCACCACGAGATACACAGTTACAAAGCTGTTCATGGTTAGGTTTCACTCATACAGTGTTCTAACATCCGTCCCTCCACAAGTGTACATTTTCCACCACACATGTCCCCAGTTTGCCTCCCACCACCCTCCCCCAGCCTGTCTTTATGGCAGGCGTTTTTTCCCTCTCTCTATCCCTCTCTCTATGTCTCTCTCTCTCTCTAAATCTCTGGGGTACTTCACCTCAGCTCCCCTCTCTGTTCTTGCTGCTGTCCACTTGCTCCACACCTGTTGTCACCCTCTTCTCCCTTCCTCAGCTTCTCTCCAAGAACTCGCGCCTCTGAAATCACTGCTTGCACTCAAAATTGTCCTAAAAAATATTTCCAGGGAACGAGCAGAGTCCCATCTCTACATTCATCTAGTTGGTGTCGCAGTGGATGTCTGACTGTCAGATCACCTTTCCTCAGAGCCCCCACCTGGGAGGGACCGTGATTTCCAGGGGGCCTCTTCTAAGCAGCCTCACGGCTGCATTTCTGGCACCTTCTGGTGAAGGAGTTCCTGCTTTCCGCACAGGCCTTGGGAAGAGCTGAGCCTGGTTTCTGGTGAGGGGCTGTTTGCATCAGCTGGGAGGAAGCAGTTCCCTTGTCCGTCAAGGTGTTTGTTCCCCAGCGGAACCTGGACTGAAGTAGGTGCAGTTCTGCAAGCGCATCTGTTAGCATGCACGTGGGACCCGGACACCTCCAGGAGACACCCAGAGAAACTTTGCATCCTTCTGTGCCCGTTTAAGGTCCCGTCCCCGTTGCTCAAATTGTCTCTTCTTTGGGTAAGCTGGTCTGCCTCAGCTGCGGTAACGAGTCTTTCATTTATGCTGATTAATTATTCATGTGAAAGATTAATGTGAAAACTGTTTAAATACTTGCCAACAGCTCAGAAAAATAATTTCAAATAATTGATTCTAAAGCCTGGAGGGAGATTTGTTACAGGGCCACGTTCACTGGCAGATACCAGGCCACTTCTCCAGCCCCGAGTGCAGGGTGTCCCTCATCCCACAGAAGCCTGTGCCTTAGGCCCAGTCATGGTGCTGCCATGGAGCCTTTCCCGTGTGCATTATAATTCCCCCGCCTCTAGTTAGCTACACCTAGCCTACTTGGTGCACTTTGTCGAGTGACCTACAGCTGTGAAGTCCAGACGCATGACTGTTTTCAAAGAGAAATGCAGAAGTGTGTAGTGTAGTCTCACTTGTATTTTTAATAATTTTTAATAAAAATAAATTGAAACACAATATTTTCCTGGAAGGCAATACTGGGAATTTGTTTTCTGAACAGACTGAACACGGAACTTTCACTCATTATAGTTTCGGAATTACTTAAACTTGTAATCATTCGCCTGGCGAACATGGATATCATTATGAGCCACCTTAGAAATTCATCCAGGTATGGATGATGTTAAAATAGTTCCAGCACTTAGGGATGTGATATTACAGAGTATATGAAGGCGCAGGGCACATTTCCTGTGGGCTGGCAGTAGGTGATGGAGACTCTGTCACTTCCCTCTCGTCCCCATGATAAGGGCAAGGGGGGATTCTCAGTACGTCAGCAGGAACTGAAGAGGTTGAATACCTTTGCTCAAACAACATTGTCCTGGATTGGTTCCTAGAGAATAACCAAGAGCAGGTAGGGTGTGAAGGTAATTAATGTTCTTTAAACCATCCTCAGCTTCAGAAACATTGTTAGACTCACAGGTCCTGTTTCTGAGACACAGGCTCACGCTGCAGATGCTTAGAAATGTTCCTTCAGAGCTAGGTTGACATCACAGTGACTGCTTGCTGCTATGGAGCATTTCCTAAGCTATGCCTGTTTTTCCAGGTCAATGGGGACATTTCCATCTTAGGAATGAGTCCTCGTGACTGCAAGAAGGCTGCCACATTTCTTAGCACCCTGCCCTATGCCGCTACGTTTGAACCAGGAAAAGAAGATTTTACTCCCTGATTTCCTTAATCAGTCCATGAATAAGGGTTATGCTCACCTGTATGCAGTCTATTACTGAAGTTCACTGTAGCCTAAACACCCAAAATATGGGAACATTAGGTTGATAAAAATAGACACATTCTTACACTTTCATGACATCATCCAAAATATGTCCATGATAAGAGGTCTGCTATTCATGGTCTTACATCTGCCTTCAGGAGTGTGCAGTGGTTAGACCTACATTCACAGAAGCAGGAGAAGGTGAAAAAAATTAGAGGAAAAAATAATCAGTTCATACTGACTACTGAGGAAGGTCTCCTAGGGCTGTTGTTGACCTTCTACTTACCATTACCCAATATCCAGAGATATTACCCTTTCTTCATGGGAGTACAGGAAATTAGAGAAAGGTTTTGGGACCATGAATTCAGCTAAAGTATTGCTATAAAAGAATGAAAGCAAGAATTGGGATGACTGGCTATCTCTCTTATGAAGACACAAGAAATTTTTTTAAAGGTTCCTAATAAGCTTCCCTTGTGCTACTGATAGATTATGCCCAAAATATAATTACCAGATAAAATATAGGATGCCCAATTAAACAATAATGTCAGGAAAGAAATGGATACATTTAGTACACTTTGTTATGTTGTAAAACTTGTTGCTGTTTTTTAAAAAACAATAACTTTTGTCCTTTTATTTCCCATATTTATATATTTTTTTATTTATGGCTTGTTGACTTATACTTCTATGACATTAAATAAGTAGAATTATATTTAGAGAAATTGTTTTTTAATTTTTATGTGTTTATTTCTTGTGACTGAGTTTGTTTCTATTAACTTTTTTGTTGCTGTTTTATATGACATTCCAATTTATTAGGGCAGCTGACCTGTTGATTGACTAAGTCTGATAATAATATGCAAGGGCTGTGGAGAAAGTGAGTGTTGATGCATCTACAGCCCACTGTGTTTGAAAATAAATGGGGGCAAAGGATTTGAAAGAGGCAATGGCCACCTGTTCAACATTCCAAGCCACACCCAGAAAGTGACCCATGAGGCACTGGGGGCAAGCCATATGATTTGAGACCATTACAAGATAGCATAAAGGCCATCTGTTACCAAGAACAGGTTTTAAACTGCCCTTCATATTTCATAGGTCACTAGTTTCCTTCAGGTCTTATTAAAATGTGCTCATTTAAATTTTAATTTAAACAACTAAGGGAGGCACTTCTGACCCTCCTGAGGTATGCTTTCAGCTGAAACTCTCTAGGCCTCAGGATTAACTTTTCATCAAATTTGATGCTTAGTAGGCATACATTTCCAGGTCAACAACAGTATCTTGAGTTTCTAAGAGTCCCCTTAAAACACTGCAACTTTGACCAATGAATGGGTTCCATCATTAAATGCATGTGGCAAAAGTGGCACAAGTTAGGATTGTACCAGACAAGCGGGGTGCCGGGCACCCAAGGGATCACCCTTCTTTGACCTGCAATCATGAGATCCTCTGTAGGATAAAGTGATGACGCTCAGGCCTCTCTCGCATAACGGTGGCATGTGACCCATTTGTGAATAATGTTCATACTTATGAGAGCCCCAAATCAGAAACAACCCAGACACCATACAGACTCACAAACAAATGAGGTGCATCCATCTAACGAAATACTGCTCAGACATTTTTTTTTTAAAAAGAACAAAGATTGAACATGTAATTTAATCTGAATGATCCTTAAAGAGCTAAAGTGAAGGAAAGAAGCAAAACACAAAAGACAGCACGGTGCACGATTCCCTCTGTGTGGGACGCCTAGGAAAGACAGACATGTAGAGTCAGGAGGGAGATTGGGGACCAAGAACAGAGACGGTGGTGCAGAAGATGTGGGCAGAAGAATTTACTGGGAGGTCCAGAGCCTGAAGATGGGTTATCATGATCATGGATTTTTCAAGCTTGCAAAAGTTTGTTGAAATTCAAACTTAAGGAAGTGAATTTTATGATATGTAATTTAACTCATCAATAAACTTTTGAAGAGTTTTGCCAATCTTAGTTTCCCAAAACTAAATATAGTATAGTAAAAGCATGAAAACTCCTGTGGAGGCTTAGAGAAAAGTTTTCATTTGGATATTTATAAAGCTACATAATGCTATATTGTTTTTTGGCTTAGACATATTACCTCTAGTTCCAGTTTTTTAAACTATTATTCTGGCCTTTAATAAGTCACGGTTAAAATAGTTGACCCAGAATATTCTCTTAATATTTCTGTGAGACTTAAAATACTGATTATTATGGTTTTATTTGAAATAGAAATGCTAAAGATTTTTAGTAATGAAGATTGTACAAATAAAAAATTAATTGAACTATAAGATCTTGCTTTTCATGACAACACAACTGAATCTTGGAGGTGCTATATTAAGTAAAATAAGTGGATTATTTATGTGTCAAGTAGCACTGCACTGTAGCATTGTCCTCCTGTTGTTCATCGATTTGCTTGAGCGAGTACCAATAACATCTTATTGTGAGATTTGTTGTTACTGTTTTTGGAGTATTGAATACATGACGGGCAACGTGCCAGGCTTTGCCATGCGGGCGTGATACTCTCAATAGCTTGCCGGGTTCTCCAAGAGGGACGGAGGAATTGAACTTGGGTTATCGAGTACAAGAAAAACGCCCTACCTGCTGTGCTATGGCTCCAGTCCATGTCCAGCAAGAGCAAAATCTTAGATAAAGGTAAGAGAGTGATTATTGCCAGAAAGGAAGGGACTGAGCAAAATGAGATGGTGAGAAAGAGTTAATCATTTTGTGATGGATAAAAACTAGGGTTTTTTTTTTAAATTTCTTGTAGTTTAGGTTATTATTTGCTAGTTTTGGTAGAATTATGATATACTGTGTATGCAGATGTCAAATTAGAGTGTTGAAACCCTATAAACTAACGTTGTCAACAAAATATATCCAATAGAAAATGTAATGTGTCATATATAAGGCTATAAAACATTGCAAATAAAAGAAAGCATAAAATATTGTGTAGGTTTTTCATCATTTTCCTGTGAATAGAATGATTTTTTGTCTACTTATATGTATTGCTCTGAATATTATATTAAAAATTCTCTAACCCACAAATAGTGTGAGATTTTAATTCATCATATACTTGATAGTAAAGACAGCCCTTACAGAAGAGAGGGTGACTTAAACAAACTCCTCTGGTGACTTCAAAGGATGTGTTGTGCAGAGCCAAAGCTAACTATCTACAGAAATTTCTGAAAATCAAATAGCGGTAGCATCAGATGAACATTTATGGTATATTGTGAAGAAGCCATCAATACACAAGCAATAAATGCCAAGAGTATACAAGTTCCAGTACATTAACTTCGTGTTTCCTGTAACCTTCTAAGTTTTTTTTTAACTTTCAGCATCAAGGTGAGTGTAATCAGAACCCAGCTGTATTTAAGATATTTGCCTTAATCCTAGAATTTCCTTCTAATTCCAGAGCAAACAGAGGTAAACACATTAAAACCCATCAAATGTTTGACATTACAGGCTCAGTCGTGGTTTTTTTTCAAATGATTGAACCTAATTAAAGCTAGTTATTGATTGGCTCATTGGTTCTGAATTCTAATATAACCCCATCATGCATATCTAATATGATCAGAGAAAATGATTCTATGTTAGTTTTCAATGTGAAATTAAGCATGACAAGAGATGATTTATCTTTCCCAGTATGCACATTCTGTTTTATTTTCAATTCTAGCATACATATCATTTAAATATATGGAGAGAATTTGATATACATAATTGTGTGTGTGCATATAGTACATATTACTATACTTCAAGTAGTTCTAGACTTGTAGAAGGCAGTTTACATACCAATCCTGGTGACACACTGAGCTCATGGCTCATGAGTGTTCTCACTAGGGGTGAACATCGTCTCCTTCTACCTGAGCTCTCACCTCCACAGCCACGACACTGCTTTACACAATGAGCTCCAGGGAGCAGCGTCGGTGTGTAGAAACCCAAGCAAGTCAGGTTCAGTCATCAGAGAATGTAAATACTAAAGCTACTATAAATAAGAAGAGGAAACTTTACTTGTTCAAAACACCATGATTTACCACGGAGCTCTTGGGTGGAAATGGAGTGTTTCATGCTGAACGAAATGAGCTAGAGGAAAACAGGTACTGGGTGATCTCATGCAACTGTGGGATAGAAGAAAACTAGAAGCATGTGGCTATCAGGTGATCAAGGGACACAGGATGAGAGCACTGGGCTGGGGGGGGGTAACTGGTGGATGAAGGTGACGAGGGTCATGGGCACTTTGGTGGTAGGTCTCTGTGGACACCAAGGCCAACACTATTGTAAACACATAATCCAAACTATAATAAACAAAAAAACATTGTGGTTTTTAAAGTGTCCATTTTGGGGCTGGAGCAATAGCACAGCAGGTAGGGCATTTGCTTTGCACATGGCTGACCCAGGTTCAATTCCCAGTATCCCATATAGTCCCCTGAGCACCGCCAGGAGTAATTCCTGAGTGCATGAGCCAGGAGTCACCCTTGTGCATCACCGGGTGTGACCTAAAAAGCGAAATAATAATAATAATAATAATAATAATATTTAAAAATAAAGAAAAGAAAAAATTTTTCTTTTCCAGTAAGGGGAGATAATGAGAAAACGAAGAGAGAAAATGGTGGCAAGATAGCATTGCCCAAAGTGGGACAGCCATAAAAGGCACACCCAGATATCGAGAGGGAATGAGACTCAAAGAACTTGAACAAAGAAAAGGGACAGGAGGGTCAAAGAGAGAGACTTTTACTCCTTTCATTCCACTTAAGACAAAATAGATAAGGTGTTTATGGATTATATTTCTGTCTAGAAAATGTTTATAGAAAATGTCTATAATATTTAAAGAACATCTTTAAAAATTTTTTTTAAAGAATTCTTTTAAAAGATATGCAGAAGACCCTTGTGGAAATAAATGACTTAGAAACCCTGTTGAAACCATGTCCAGGGGCTGGAGAGAATGCCTTAGGCTGGGTCACTCTGTGGACCTGACTCTTGTGTCTGAACTTCGGTGCTGAGGACAATGGAACTGCAATAGAGGTCGGGGAATCCCGGGTCCAGGAAAGAGAAGTGAATTTCTCCAGTCATAAACACTCCCTGCTCTTGACACTTTTCTGTCTCTTGTTTCTTATTCACAAACAAACCTACTCAACAAACCCATTTTGTTGTTCAAATAACTGCTTTTGTTTGAGGTCAACAACTTTCATTACTTTGAAGGTCTCATAATAGATTTTTTTTAATCTTTACCAGACTTGAAATGATAATTCAGAGATGGATTTACCTTGTTCTTTTAAATCTAAAATTGAAATGGGCAACCTAAATTAATGTTTTCACATTTTCTTTTACTTACAACCAGTAAACAAAACATAGATGGAAAAACTTAACTGGATTCAGATAATGAATAATATACTTTGTAGTTATAGCCCAACTTAGGCATTTGAGGATGAATGAGAATTTCCAAAGGCTAGATTGCCACCAAGGTCGTCACTATCAATGTCTTTTACTGAAAACTGGACTCAGACTTGATGTGTAAGTTTGACTTTCCCACTTTCAGAATATGATTCTTCAGTCTAAAGGCTATATCATTAACTTTAGTATGTTAAACCTAGTCAACACATAAATTATTTAAAAGGATAAACTTAAAACATATATATTATATATAATGTCTGATCATGATTATAAAATAGCACAAGGCAACTTTATTCTTTTTGCCTCTCATTCTGTACATCTATTACAGTACTCAAATGTAGACTAGACACTCATTTATTTATAGATTTTATTTATCCATTTATTTTCTTCTAGAGTGCTGAAGAAATCGAGAAACAATTAAAGATGGAGACTCTTGCTTATTTTTCTATCTCCAAAATCTCATTTGAAAACTGAAAATAGTTTCAAGTTAGTGCACTGTGGTTTGCAGTGCTTTTGCTGACAGGGTTTCACATACAACACTACCACTTTTCTGTACCCCCTCCTCCTCCCTGGTAAATGACCCTCCACCATAGACATCGCCTCCCCCATCCTGTTTCCCACCACCTCGGGTGACAAATTTCCTATGGAAGACCAGTTCTCACATTCTTTCTTTCCATTGCCCTTGGGTATCCATTATTCTACCATTCCACTTTTTTTATGTCCCACATATGATAAAGATCATTCTGTGTTGTTCTCTCTCCCTCTGACTAATTTCAGTCAGTATGATACTCTCCAGGTTCCTCCACGTAGCAACTAATTTTATAACTTTTTCTTTTCTCCTGGTCAAGTAATATCTCATTGTGTATATATAGCTTTTTTAAAAAAATCAATTCTTGGAGCTGGAGCCATAGCACAGCGGGTAGGGCGTTTGCCTTGCACGAGGCAGACCCGGGTTCGAATCCCAGCATCCCATATGGTCCTCCGAGCACTGCCAGGAGTAATTCCTGAGTGCATGAGCCAGGAGTAACCTCTGTGCATCGCTGGGTATGACCCAAAAACCAAAAAAAAAAAAATCAATTTTTTAAATCTTTTTCTGGTTCCCATCAAGTTCCTGAGCTCTCCCAGGCCCTGTGAACATTCAGCCACCAGCCTCAGTTTCCCTTGGCTTCTAATACTCTCTTAGCGCATCTCTGACATTGATCTTGGTTGGGTAAAGTTGCTCAAGGGTTCAGAATCAGAGCTTGTAAAATACCCTCAGTTGCTCAATATGGAGCTCAAACTGGACAAAAAAAAATTTGTGAGCTCCAACTGGACAAAAGGTTTTGTGACCTTAATTACCTTGGATTTCCCCGAGGAACTTCCCATCCAGCTTTCATACCCCTCCTTGCCAGGCACCCACTTCAAGGATCAAGAAGCTTTTACTTTTTTGGTTTGTTTTGGGACCACATCTGCTGTTGGCTCTGCACTCTTGACAGATCTGAGGGGACCATATGAGGTGCCTGGGATCAAACCCGTGTCAGCCATGTGCAAAACAAGCGCCCTACCCACTGTGCTATCACCCCAGCCAAAGAATGCTCCTAATCCTTAGCATGAATGAGGCTTGCTAAAAAGAAGAGAGATTTTGCACAACAACACTACAGTAACAACACTACACATTTTTTCCCATAAGATTGAAATAGTTGGAGTACTGTCATCCCATTGCGCTCATCAATTTGCTCTAGTGGGCACCAGTAACGTCTCCATCGTGAGACTTGTTGTTACTGTTTTTGCCTATCGAATACGCCACAGTAGCTTGCCAGGCTCTGCCATGCAGGTGAGATACTCTCAGTAGCTTGCCGGGCTCTCTGAGAGGGGCGGAGGAATTGAACCCGGGTCGGCAGCATCAAGGCAAACCTGCTGTTCATCGCTTATCCAGCTCAGTCCAAGGGGAGTACTACAGACAGAGTGGAATAACTTCAACTTAACATAAACTTCATAAAAACTAAGTGGTTTAACCTGCAGAGAAAATTATCAGAGGAAAGAGCAAAGGGAAAAGCATAAAAGTGCAGAATTGGATCAGATAATGATTTTTACCAGAAAAAAAAATATGTTTTAAGTTGGTAACATAAAATTAGTGGTGAGGGTCAAGGTGGGATATTCAGGCTCATGGTGACTACCAAACTGTTTTTGATGATGATGTTTGATAGTGAAAGTAAAAGTGATGTAATTCTAACCCAGCCTTATTCCTGATACGTCACCTCTAAGCCTTCCATATCTGAGGTTCTTAGGGTTGCAAAGAGTTTTGTGTTTTTGACTTAAGACAAGGAGCAAATCCAGAAATACGGCGAGGGTTAGTGGTTGTGGTGGTTAACCTAAGAATATACGAGCGATCAAATAGAACCTCACAATGTTGTGTAAACTGTCTCTCTGGTAAAGTGGCCCGTATTGTGGAGAGCTGGAGCGCACTGAGAAGTGAGTGCAGTGTGAAAGGATCATCTTACTCTCTTCCTAAAATCTACCAGGGAGTCCCCATTGCGTTCTCGTGAAATGTGTCTCATCACTGCGATAAACCGCATCTTTGTCCATCACTTCTTCTGGGGCTTTCTCTGGCTGACCCATATGCCTTGACCACCGTCCTCCCAAGTCTCCCGGCTAGGCCCTGTGCTCAGTTCCCAGTCCATTGACATCTTTGGGGACATCTGTCCTGGCTATCGTGGTTAAAGTGTCTCCCTCTCCTGTTCTTACCATGGCGTGTGTTATGTTTGGCTCTGCTCTCATCTGAAGTTCCCAAAGAGATTTTCCTTTCCTGGAATGCTGTGAACCAATGTAATCTGCAGTCTAGGTATTCCACAACTTGGCAAATATATATATATATATATATATATATATATATATATATATATATATATGCAAAGAACCATTGATCGTGGTACTTGATTGCAACCTGATTGGTGAACGCATGTTGCTGCAGGTTATGGAGCCTGGAGTGGAACATTCATGACATTAATGGGGGTTAGCAAGGTTCGTTACGTGCCTCATTGCAGTTATTTGTGAGTGGCATCTGGTCATGTCAGAGAGTGGAAAGTGAAAGATGTGACCAGAAATAATAATCGGGAGGGACTGAAGAGGAAAAAGCCCGAAAGATCTTTTATCCCTTGAGGACTGAGTTTCTTAAGAACCTGCACGGGCATAATAACAGGCTTGATAGTTACACATTTAGAGTCACTGAAGCCATCAAGTAATTTCCTACAGACAACGGCTTTATTTCCATAACTTTGGAATGCTTCCCAAACTCCCTTTTAAGCTTCTGATTTTGTAATTATTATTTTTCAATTTCTCTGTAAGTACACACTTATCGCCTATGTTCAAGATAGCTGAGGAAGTGTGGGGTAGCTTTTACCAGAATTCAGAAAGAGTTTCTCCTATTTTTCTCTCAGGAAATTGACATACACATAATTTTATTTCCACCAAAGAACAGCTTCCAACATTCTTTGCAGGCCAGGCCAGTGACCCCTGCTCTGTGTGTGTGTGCGCGTGTGTGCGTTGTGTGTGTGTACGTGTGTGTGCGCATGTGTGCGGTGTGTGTGTGTGCATGTGTGTGTGCGCGTGTGTGTGCGTGTGTGTGCGTGTGCATGTGTGTGTGCGCGTGGGTGTGCGCGTGTGTGCGCGTGCGTGCGCGTGTGTGCGCGTGTGTGCGTGTGTGTGCGTGTGCATGTGTGTGTGCGCGTGTGTGTGCGCGTGTGCGCGCGTGTGTGCGTGTGTGTGCGTGTGTGCGTGTGTGTGCGTGTGTGTGCGTGCGCATGTGTGTGCGTGTGTGTGTGCATGTGTGTGTGCGTGTGTGCGCGTGTGTGTGCGTGTGTGTGCGTGTGTGTGCCCATGTGTGCGGTGTGTGTGTTCACGCATGTGTGTGCGTGTGTGTGTTTGTGTGTGTGTGTGTGTGTGTGTGTCGGGGGGAGGTGGAGGAGGGGTTGCAGGCAGGCAGATCTCAAGGAGACCCAGGAGACCCTCCGTTCTCCTGTCTGTGCAGATGAAACTGGGCACTTTGCTGTGAGCTGGCTCTCTAAGCGCTCTAAGGACAATCACAGACACTCTCAGCCTTTCCTTGTGGTCAGGGCTTGAGCGGCAACTTGCAAGGCTGTCGCACGCCACAGCCGCTACACTGAGATGTTTCAGGATTTTATTTTCTTTCTCCCTTCAACTTAGTGGCTGTAATTGTTGTTTTGTTTCTTCTCCAGAGTCAGGCAGTTTAGTTTCTGTGATTGCATTCATTTATATTTACTTGTGAATAATTCATCTTATTGACAGAAGGATATGATGTGAATAGATATTGACATTTCATTGCCAGGGACAGTTTCAAGGCATTCTGATCTATCTTGTCCTCTCATCCGTGCTCCAGTGCCCTGAAGCCCCAGACTCCTTGTCTCTGTGTCTGTCTCTGTTCAGGTTTCCCAGACCCTCTTCTCCTCCTCTCACTATCTCTCTGCGTGACAATCTTCTTCTGTCCTTTCCCTGTAGCCAAAAACTCAGAGAGTCGTCACAGGGCTTGTCTATTGGCATACATCTCTTTCCTTTCATTTATAGCTTGAGGTCCAGTGTAAAAATCCCTGACACCACGTATGTATTATATGATCCTCCAGCTCCTATCAGAAGTCATCCCTGAGCCAGAGTAGTCCCCTAACACTGTCCAAATAAAAAAAACTAAATTTAAAGCTGCTCTAGTGTATCTTCACATTCCAATAAATTGCTTTATTTCTTTGACTTCCTTCTATGATTGCAAGTTAAGACATTCATACCTACAGACAGTGTATCTGTAGAGAAACCTTCTTCCCCTCTTTCTCACATTTGTTTACTTATTTCTCTCTCTCAGGGACCTTGTCTCCCTAGATGAATATACTTTCTGTCTGATAGCCTTGCTTAATCTAAAGACAAACAGAGAGCAATATCAGAAGTCAGTCTGTGTGTAAAATGGAAATGTTAAAGAAGGTTTATAAAGATGGTGAATGAGCATTCATGGAATCTTGTGTGTGTGTGTGTGTGTGTGTGTGTGTGTGTGTGTGTATTATGTTTGGAATTCCACTTCACTGAGTAAATCTGTTTGACTGCTAGTCACATGGACAAGAAATGACAGTGAATGAGTTTCTCTTATGGAAAGAACCGTGATCCAGAGCTTGTTAGATAACTCCAGAACCACTAGGGCCAAGTAACTTCATACTTTCGCCTTTATGTATCTTTAGCATGAAGATGCCATTTTCACAGCCCATGATTGTAGCTGACCTCTAAATTCCAAGTACATATTCAGGCCAGGAAGAAGGAAGGAAAACCTGGCTGTTAATTTGGTTTAAAAATGTGGCATGGGCAGGCATTAAGATGTTTGCCTTGCATGTGGCCAAACCAATTTGATCCCCAGTTCCGTGTGGTCCCCACAACACCACTGGAGTATGTGATGCTGTAGGCCCTCAGGATAGCCCCTGGATCTGCAGACCCCGAGCACCACCAGACCCTGGACCCACCGACCCGGTTGGCCTGGAACTGCCAGGAAGATATCCAAGAATTTTCATGAACCTCTTAGAAGTAAAAATTTAAAACTAGTTTTTTTTTTCTTTTAAAATCATGTTTATGTGCTTTGCCAAAATTTTCTGATCGAAACTGGTAGAATTTGCTTTCAGACTTCTGGGAAATTTACACTCTTGATCCCAGGCACACCAGTATTTCCAATAATTTCAATCTTTCTGCCAAGGATGAATGAAAGAAAGACACTGCAGATTGATGTCGTTCTGGTGTGTGAGGTGGGTGTCTTCCTTGTGACCTTGTCTTCAGGTGTACCACCCTGCCCAGTGTATCTTCAGACTTCCCATGCTCAGAACATCACTCATGACCTAGTCAGTAACCGGGTGTCTCGAGTTTGGATGCTAGCTGACAAAGAATCAGGTGCTTGGACAAATCTGTCACCCCTGCATCCAGAGAAGCTGAGATTCCTCGGTTCTCTCCATTGTTCCAAGAGTAGTTTCCTTGGGACAAATCAAATTCTTTCCACTTTTGATCTCCAGTCTCAGGAATGAAGCAAGCCTGGCAGATTGACTGATTTGTAGCCAGGTGGAACTGCTTGCAACCAGACAAAGTTGCCATTGTGGAAGTCAAATTAAGGAGCAACTTGAACAATATGTGTCTGCGTGTTTTGATGCATAATGGCAGCGAACTTCTCAGAACGATGCCAAAGAAAAACATCTCTGAGTGGCAAAAAGCTAAGTATCCAACTGTGATTAAAATTAGTGGCTGCCATTTCCAGACAGAGGAATCAATACTAATGAATGTGCGATTTTCCTTCCAGGGAGAAAACATCAGTTCAGGTCGTGGCAGTGGAAGGTGAAGGGTGTGGAGGAAGTACAGTCAGCAGCACAGGGTCTGTATGGGTCTACTATATTCTTCCTGACCCCTGTGCCCAGAGGCTCTTTGCAGCTTTCTAAACGAACAATGACAAGCCAGAGACCACTGCATAGGCTGAAGGAAATTTGGAAAGATTAGAGTTCTGCTGTTTTTAATTTTCCGGACTCCCATTTATTTCTATTTTTAACAGAAACCTTTGTGTTTACTATTTGCAAAATAGAGTCGTCAGATTATATACAATATACATTCATTCAGCATTAGTGCTTGAACACCCAGTGATGCCCTGAGTATTGTTTCCGGTCCTAGGGACATAGCAGTAATCAAACATAAAAATTGCTACCAATTTACATCACTACCTATTGTGAGCAGTTGTTAAAATGAAAGAAACAATAGAAGAAACATTGACAGTTTAGGAGGTGGTCATGGTGATCAGGAAAATGAAACTGGGAGCAAATCAGGATTGTGTAAGATTGGGTAGGTGGGAGTAGACTCACCCGGGGGCAGTGAGAAAAGTGTTCTGGAGAAAGCTGCACTTGAGGAAAGACTTGTAGAAGAGCAGGGGGGTAGGGATATGTGAAGTCGCAGGATCAAGGCAGATGGACAGATAGGGCGGGAGCTGAGAATCAGGGCTGGGGCTAGTGCTTGGAAATAAGTTTCCAGAGAGAGAGAGAGAGAGAGAGAGAGAGAGAGAGAGAGAGAGAGAGAGAGAGAGAGAGAGAGAGAGAGAGAGAGAGAGAGAGCACTTAGGACTGAAAGGGGGAAAGACCCTGGAGACCTTAGTAATGACTTCCTTTCACTGGGATTGAAACAGAAACCATTGACTAGCTTGTTTTGCTGGGAACAGACAGTAGGACGACAAGTCCTGGACCCACCTTCCCTGTTTGTTTCAGAAATCTGTTGCAAAATCCCAGTAGAGGATGCTGTGCTGATAGTCTGAGCCGGGCAGTGAGAGAGAAGAGGCTGTGGAAGGGCAGGTTTTTTTTGGTGCATTTGGGAAACAACTCTGGCGAGATTGGAGAGTACTTAGAAATAAGGTTGAGAAAATGGTCTAAGTGTTCAGTGAGTACTAAACTATTTGCCTCCATGATTAGAATAGTGGAACTGTTGGGGGCTGGAGAGATAGGACAGGGGTCAAGACATTTGCCTTGCATGGGGCCAACCCCAGTTTAATCCCTGGCACCACTGGTGGTCCTCCAAGCACCAAAATAGAGATCTCTGAGCTCACAACTAGCAGTAAGCCCTGAGCACAGACCTGCAAGGAAGCCCGGAGTAATGCCAACTGTGCAGTACTGTCAAGCAGTCAGAGAGATTTCCCGGTCTGGATAGAGTTTTGGTTGGTGTAAGAGCTTGCAATTCTTAAAGCATGATCTAGGTGATATAAAGGAATCATGACTGGACGACCTCAATGATGGTACGGATCTCAGAGAAGAGAGTGTGTCTGTTTAGAAAGAAACATTGCCACATGTGTGGGACACAGATTGCATCCTTCCAGATAACCTAGAATTTGGCACCCATATCAGTGATAGAATGAAAATCTGACATATTTGCAAGTGAATCTTGAAGTTAAGTTTTTGCTCACTTAAAATGTATTACAAACAGAATGATAAGAAAATTTTTTGTTTATAAAATTAAGGGGGCCATTTGTATCTATTTACTAGACATCTGCCTTTCATGGAATAAGTATCAGTCAACACTTTGCAGGATGCTCATTTAATTCACATAATGAGGAAACAGTTGTCTTTTAGAATGAAGAATAGAGCCTGTAAATTAAAACCAATGTTCTGCCACCTGCTACCTCTGGACACCCTCATCTTTGTATTGGAAATAATAATTATATCTCTCATATGGAATGAGAAAAATGTAACTTTTAATATGTGCAAAATGCATAAAGCATGTCTAAAGAGAGTAAGTACTTTTATTAATTTTATTCCTATTATATTCTAGGTTTTATTATGTCCTATACATCAAGACCATAAATAGGGCACAGACTTTTAGATTCAAATTCTCAGGATTTAAGATCCTGGCAGTTTTTCATCAATTTTTCAGATGATTTTTTGTCAAGATAAAGCTGAAACTACTTTAAAACCATAGGAACACCTGTGGGTTTTAAAAGCCACGTAGTCAGGTCAGGTTTTCATTATTCCATCTAAGAACTTAGCTTGGTACCCATGGTACTGACAGTATCGATGTCATATGTAAAATTGTAGTATTCGCCATACAAAACTTGCACATGAATATTTACTGTAATTTCATTCATAACTGTCAAGCTTGGGAAGCAGCTGAAACGTCCTTCCGTATGTGCATGCGAAAGCCAGCCAGCACCGGCACCCAACGGAAGATTGTTCAGCACTAGAGGGAAATAAGCAGCTTCACCAGGACAGATGCCGAGGGGCCTAGGTGGGGACCAGAAAGAGAAGGAAGCAGTGCGGAAGGTCACACGGAGCCGGATTCTGCAGGGATGACGTTTGGGAGAGGATAAGAGCCGGTGCTGCTGCTTATCCATCCACTCTACTGGGAAAGTAGCACAAATGTCACTGACTGTCAGCCTGGGACTAGGGTGACTTTGGGCGGCACTCCGGGGCCCGCGTGCACCGCTGGGGTTCAAACCTGAGCATCCTGGTGATGCAAAGCATGTGCTGACCCCCTGGGCTCTCTGGGTACCACGGGCTCTCCCGGGCATCTCCGCTCTGCTTGCTGTGAGAGACACGGCCAGCAGGGGGCAGCGCCAGCCTCCTTCCCACCCACTTCACCTGGCTCAGGTCCACGAGGCCTCCTTCCCCCTAAAGGGTCACAAGGGTCTGTTTAAGCTTCGGAGGATTTTTCATGAATGCACCGTTATTGGCCTGGTGTCACGGGATCGGGTCTATCTGGGGCAGTGACCTGCGTTTTTTGCACAAGTGTGCGCTGTATCCATCCGTTTAGGAGATGCGGTGCTGGCCCCGAGCGCCGGGCACCGCCTCCTTGAATGCCCAGATCCATCGAGAGGCATTCCTGTCTGTAGCGGATTCTGAACATGGTCCACACTGTGCCCCGAGACTGAAGAAAGACTCCTTTTGTCTGCTAAAAAGGCCTGGTGAGCAACGCAGAGCAATCTCTGGCAAATAGAATCAGGGAGAACTGGGGGAGGGGCGGGGGGTCTGGGGGAGGCGATTCCGTTAGAGAGCACACAGCAGCAAGTTGGCCGCTTCAGAATAAAACTGAATTATGCCCTGATGGACGTGAAGGGAAATGTTTCGGAGGAGCTGAACCATTCTCTTAAGAAAATAGCAATATTTATTCTATATGAGCCGGTAGAAGGGGGGGAAAAGAGAAGATTTTTTTTTTTCTCTTCTGTATTTGTAATAGAGTAGAATATTGCAGCCTCTGGATTGAAATTAGCACATTTATTGGAAGCAAATGATAAAACTGTTTCAAACAGAAATGTGAAGCAAATCCCTCGATGCTGTCTTCTTCTTAGCTGGGATCAAGGATACAGAGGAAACCAAGTTAGCATGCAAACAACAACGACGGTTTATGCTAGTGTCACAATCTCTCTGGACCTGAGACTAATGACTGAAAAACAATTATGAAGAGAAGCATGACACTGCCCTTCACTTACTGACCAGAACGCTGTCTTCCTCCACGTCTCTTGAAAGCAATGGACAAGTCTTTACACCATTATTCAGTTCAATAACTAGCCACCCTCCCCCCAGCCCCCTAGGGGGCCAAAGCAATAGCCAGGGGTCACCCAGGTTTGATCCCTGGCACCCCATGCAGTCTCCAGAGCACTGTCTAAAGTGATCACTCAGCACAGAGCCAGGAGTAAGCCCTGAGCACCACCAGATGTGGTCCCCAAACAAAAAAGTAGTAATCAGTAAGTGAGCAGTCCTCAAACCAGCATCACCAGTGCCTCAAAACTTGATCCCGATACAAAGTCTGCCTCTCCTTCCCCCGGGCATACTGCAGATGCTCCTGGAAGGTGTGAGTCCATCCCAGGGTTGAGACCTCAGAGCACTGCCTGCGGAGGACCGTGGTCCTAAGTCACATCCATGCTGAAGGCATTGGCAAGCTTCTATTGTACGTTGGACAGCATTCCCTAAATGCACTGGATGACATTATTTCCCCAGGATTCAGACCTTTCAGATCCTGTCCTTAGCATTCTCCCAGGCTCTTCCTCACCGAAGGGACGCTGGGCTTCACACAGTGACATCCTAGGATCTCTCAAAGCACAAAGCACACGGGTGTGAAAGCGGAAGTTACATCATCGGTGGTCTCACTGCTAAGGATCAAGGGGTCTTTCTTGGGGATCTCACCCCCGTTGAGAAGTGGGGCATGAGATCGACTCAGCTAGCACAGATGTATGGCAGGAACTCAGAGAAGGTTACTGGTGTGTGAAGGAAAATTTTTCCAGGGTGAGGTGGCAATGAAGACCGGCTAGTTTCTTCCTAGTGTTTTGGCCACACTGAGGCATGCTCAGGGCTCAGGGATCATTAGTGCTCAGGGCTACCCCCAGCTCTCTGCTTGTGGTACTCAGAGGATCAGATGGTGCTGGGGAATAGAACCTGGGCCTCCAGCGTGCAAAACATGTTCTCATCTCAGTTTTCAATCGCCATTCCAGGAACTGGTGCACGTTTCCTGGTGTAGAAAGACTGAAAACCAGGTGGTCTGTCCCAGGGGCTATAACTGCTGGTCCAAGGACAAGTATGCAGGCAGGGGCCGGCACAGCACTGTATCAGTCATCCTGTTGTTCATTGATTTACTCGAGCAGGTGCCAGTAATGTCTCTATTCGTCCCAGCCCTGAGATTTTAGCAGCCTCTCCTTACTCGTTTTTCCCAATGATTAGAGGCTCTTTTCAGGGTTAGGGGAATGAGACCTGTTACTGTTACTGTATTTGGCATATTGAATACGCTGTGGGGAATTTGCCAGGCTCTTCTGACCTCACATCAGCAGGTGGAAAAGAACATTGGCTTAGCCTTCTGAGCTATGTCTCCAGATCCTTTTGTTTATGACTTTTGGTGAATACGCTAATTAACAAACATTTTGACGAGAGTGTTAATGAGATTTTCCCTACATGTACTTTTTTAGAGAATCCCGAGGAGGCATAAAAGAGAAGAGTCTGTTCTTACAGCACCTTGGACATAGACTTCTAGGGAAAAAATGAGTAATTCGGGAAAGCATAACAACACCAAAGTAGATGGTGTTGTTATATTCTGTCTCCGTGCTTTTTGAGCCTAAAATTTTCAGTACAGTTGCACAATCTGTCATGCTATTTACTCCTCTTTTGATAGAGATCTTCAAAGATTTATAAACGTCACAGAAAAGAGGGGAACAAATGGAGAGACCCCAAATCTTTCTCCTTCATCCAGATGCTTGGCTTTTATCTAGTTATTAATCATACCGGAAGGTCTGCATTGGGCCTGCAGCATGGAGAACAGAGACTAGCTGCCTCCCTCGTCTTCTGCCCCTTCCCACCGCATCCTGCTGAAATAAAGACCTGGAGGCGTCCAAGGTCAGATCTGTAATCCCGAAAGTCTCATCTCTAAATCTTTGGCAGCTTTGGTCTGACTTAATATCTCTGAGATGTTTTCTCTAAATCAAGATAAGACAAACCAGTGGGAAGACTCTTATATGCGTTGTCAAACTGAGTGTTTTGCTAGGAGGCCAGTCTATCAAATATTATTCAAATCAAAAACCAGGGGAACCCTCTTGCTGAAACACAAAGAGAAGGAAATTCAAATAAACGAATATGGAGACATAAAAACACAAGCCAGGCACACATATTCTGCCAGAGCTCATGTGTTGCTTGTGCCCACGTTGCCGAGTACATGTGGTGCCCGAGCACATGTGTCGCCCGCATCTCCCCCCTTGAGATGTGTACTTTCATGGTTTCGTGTCCAGTGCTAGGATGTGTGTAGAGCTCTCTCCACCCTTGGAGAAGCCCGAATTCTCTCTTGAGCGTGTTACTCTTACTATTCTCTCTCCCACTTATCCCTTCCTCCTTCCCTCAGAAACCTCTAAATAAAATCTGTTTACTTAAAAAAAAAAAACACAGGCCAGCGGATCTGTTTGGCCTCTGAGGTGTGAAAGAGGATGATTATTGTCAGTGTTTGTTCCCTACAACAAGTTTCA
This sequence comes from Sorex araneus, assembly GCF_027595985.1. Lineage (NCBI taxonomy): Eukaryota > Metazoa > Chordata > Mammalia > Eulipotyphla > Soricidae > Sorex > Sorex araneus. The sequence goes on from NC_073302.1 coordinate 101,016,198, forward strand.
AGACTGCAGAAGACGTTGGCTCTGAGGAAGAGGCGAGACCCTCAGCACCAGACCTCTCTGCCTCTCCACAGGAATGCCTGCCCTCGTTGGGTCAGAGCTGTCTGGGCACACCAGAGCATGCCCACGCTTCCCTAATGTGCTCACTGAGCAATGGTGTCTGCAAACTTGCAGGGCTCAGGGACCCCAATCTCAGCCATCCCCTTAGACCCAATCCTCTCCACCTCAAACTAGAGGAGAATCTCAGAGTTCAACCATAGCAACACAACCATTGTTTGTCTGTCAGGTTATTAATTCATCCGTCTGTGAAATGTGATGGGATCGCACCCTTCTGTATTTCCTGGGCGGGTTGGTGGGAAGTTAGCGGCATGGCGCACCCTTCGGCCAGCTGGTGGGGAAGTAAGCAAGACTTCCAGGATAGTGAGTACACATGAAGGTTCTTTTAATTCCCCCGTGCTTTCCTGTTGATTGAATTCTTCTCCACTGTAAATCAGTGACGAATTAAATATTGATCTTCTGTGACAAAAGACAACGATAGACTCACATTTTTTCCCGAATCCAAAGAACCAATATTTAATATAAAAGCTCAGTTTAAACTTAGAAGGAAGAAGATTGACTCAAGAAAAATATTTTCCCATAGCTTTAAATTTTCAAATAATATTTGAACTCACCAAAGGACCCTAGGACGTAAATGTAAATTCAAAACTAGATATGTTCTTATTAGCATAATTCTCAAGTCATCATATTTCAGATGATGAAGTCCTACTTTTCAAATTTAAATTTTGAATCCCAGGCTACAATAAATTTAAATAGAAAGCGTAGAGGTGTCATTATTATATGTTTTCTTCATAAATATATATGATGATTTTTGTGGGGTTAAGATAACTACTAGAAGTCAGTGGCAGTGGATCATTTTTTAGCCTTTAGCTTCATGGCAGAAGATGACATTAACTGTAATTTTATGTACATTGTCTTTGCAGTTGTCAAAGTCTCTCATAAAATCATGGAATCTGAATCATCTCTCTGAAATGTCATATTCAGGCTCAGATCTGTGCTATCCTGTCTTCTGAGAAAAGGACTCTGGCATGTGTTAACAGTAATGAAGCTTTAATCTGTCTTATGCAACATTGATTCTTGATTTTCTTTTGCTGTTGTTTGGGGGCTTTTGTTGTGTTTGTTTTGGTGTGGGCCTATCTGAAGCTGCAATTACTAGACCAATACTTTGAAGTCTGAACACAGATTCTTATTCAGTCTGAATTTGTGAGAGCCCCAGGGCCCATTAAGACGCGATTAACCTTCTGTCTGTCTGGATATGCAATCCTACGAGGCAGGAGGTGAATATAAACATGAAGGAGTAGTTGGAGAGTCACAGTGTAAGTATATGAAATCCCTCAAAAATATATGCAAAATTATCTTAGACCTCTAGGATGTCTGCAGAGAACTTCATTAATTAATGCACTAACTCGACAGTATTATTGGAAAAAGCTAGCCTTTTAGAAGGATGGAAGACAGTGTCAAATACAAACAAGATTCAACTGTGCATGGTTAGTTAGGTGAGACATGATATGCTGGACCCAGTCAAAGGACACTGACCTCAGTGCCCGGCTCAGAGCAGACCTCAGAGCGAGCTGCAGGAAACATCCAACAGAAGGGAAATCTGTGACAAGAAATAGTAACTAGTTTGGCCGTAATAATTGTTTCATGTATACAGGTTCACGGTGTAGATTGATTCACAACTCATGCAGTACTCATTAATAGATGGAATTTTTATCTTGAAAAGTACTTAAATTGGTGTCTTTCTGGCAGCAGAGTGATGTAGGGTGTGTGTATTTGAAGGAGGCAGCTTTGGATAGGGCTTCTCTCAGACTTGCAACGTGCTCCCCAAATTGTAAATTAGACGCCATTTGGCTATACTGGCATGCGACAGGGACGAATGGAGATGTTACTGGCACCCGCTGGAGCAAATCGATGAGCAACGGGACGACAGGTGATGCAGGTGAATATTTCGTACTGTTTTGTGACATTTTAGATTTATTTTGTCAGGGACTTTCAACTTGATTTATGTCTTAAGTTTAAAAATCCATTCTATTTGAGGAAAGAACAAAATCTTTGAGCCAAGTTCAGCTGCTTATAAATTAACCTCAGGATTCCATTCAAGCCTGCGTAAGAGTCTGCATGATTTTGAGACACATATTTATGATTGAACCAAGAAAGATCCCAACCTACCATAGTCAGTTCAACCAGAGAGACGGACATCCATACAGGACTCCCCGTAGCACGGGCTGGGTAACTCCAAACCCTGCATTGAGCTGGAGTATCTAAAGATGAAAACCAAGTTATCTTGACTTTCTGCTTAATTAATGCAACTTATAATAATATACAACAAAAAAGCCATTTGAAAATCTAAAACATTAATTGATTTTATTGAATGTAATTTTGATTTGAGACCTTATAAAATTTTAAAATGTATTTTACTTCTCATGATTCATGTATTTCTTTAGTAAGAAACAACAAAAATAGTTTAAGAATTATTCAGCAGCACATCATTTTTATCTTTACTTGGATTGAATTTCTCTGACTGACAAATGATAAAGCTCTTACCACTAATTGTAGATTGGATGTATTTTCTTAAATATTTGCTGACTTCATTGTCTTTTTAATTGTCTCTTTCGTTCATTACAAAATCTACAAAGGTGTCTCCTTTTATTCTACTTCTAGTTTAAACATTCTTGTGGTTTTACGACCAGTAACGAACTTCATTGATTGAAATTTATAGGTAACTTTCATGTGGATCAAATAAGAGAGCATACTATCAATAGAAGAAATAAAAATATTATATACAAATATTCTGGATGTCTAGTTCTCATTAGAAGTTGAGCGTGGCCAAAATGGGGTTTGGAGGAACTTTCCTCAAGATAGTCGAAGCCATCTATCACAAGCCTACGGCAAGCATTATCCTCAACGGGGAAAAACTAAGGGCCTTTCCTCTGAGATCAGGCACAAGACAAGGATGCCCACTCTCACCACTCCTCTTCAATATAGTACTGGAAGTACTTGCGATAGCTATTAGACAAGAAAAAGAGATTAAGGGCATCCAGATAGGAAGGGAAGAAATCAAACTCTCACTATTTGCAGACGACATGATACTATATCTAGAGAAGCCTAAAACCTCTACTAAGAAACTCTTAGAAACAATAGACTCATACAGTAAAGTTGCAGGCTACAAAATCAATACCCAAAAATCCATGGCCTTCATATATGCAAACAATGAGGCAGAGGAAAGGGACATGAAAAAAGCAATCCCATTCACAATCGTGCCCCAGAAAATCAAGTACCTCGGAATCAGCTTAACCAAGGAAGTAAAAGACCTTTACAAAGAAAACTACATAACGCTACTCCATGAAATCAAAGAGGACATGAGGAAATGGAAACATATACCCTGCTCGTGGATAGGGAGAATCAATGTTGTCAAAATGGCAATACTCCCTAAAGCATTATAAAGAAATGGATCAAGCAATCCTAAAATTCATATGGAATAACAAACGTCCAAGGATAGCTAAAACAATTCTTGGGAAAAAGATGATGGGAGGCATCACCATCCCCAACCTCAAACTTTACTACAAAGCAGTAACAATTAAAACAGCATGGTACTGGAACAAAGGCAGAGCCGTAGACCAATGGAACAGGGTGGAATATCCCTACACACAACCCCAAATGTATGACCATCTAATCTTTGATAAGGGAGCAAGCGATGTGAAGTGGAGCAAGGAAAGCCTCTTTAACAAATGGTGCTGGCACAACTGGACAACCACATGCAAAAAAATGGGTTTAGACCTTGACCTGACACCATGCACAAAAGTCAGATCAAAATGGATTAAAGACCTCAACATTAGACCACAAACCATAAGGTACATTGAAGACAAGGTCGGCGAAACCCTCCATGATATTGAAGATAAAGGTATCTTCAAAGGTGGCACGGAACTAAGCAATCTAATAAAAACAGAGATTAACAAATGGGACTACATTAAACTAAAAAGCTTCTGCACCGCAAGAGATACAGTGACCAGAATACAAAGACTATCCACAGAATGGGAAAGGATATTTACACAATACCCATCAGATAAGGGGTTGATATCAATGGTATATAAAGCACTGGTTGAACTCTACAAGAAGAAAACATCCAACCCCATCAAAAAATGGGGCGAAGAAATGAACAGAAACTTTACCAAGGAAGAAATACGAATGGCCAAAAGGCACATGAAAAAGTGCTCTGCATCACTAATCATCAGAGAGATGCAGATCAAAACAACCATGAGATACCACCTCACACCACAGAGACTAGCACACATCCAAAAGAACAAAAGCAACCGCTGTTGGAGAGGATGTGGGGAGAAAGGGACCCTTCTTCACTGCTGGTGGGAATGCCGACTGGTTCAGCCCTTCTGGAAAACAATTTGGACGACTCTCAAAAAATTAGATATTGAATTCCCATTTGACCCAGCAATACCACTGCTGGGAATATATCCCAGAGAGGCAAAAAAGTACAATCGAAACAACATCTGCACATGTATGTTCATCGCAGCACTGTTTACAATAGCCAGAATCTGGAAAAAACCCGAATGCCCCAGAACGGATGACTGGTTGAGGAAACTTTGGTACATCTATACAATGGAATACTATGCAGCTGTTAGAAAAAAGGAGGTCAAGAATTTTGTAGTTAAGTGGATGGGCATGAAAAGTTTCATGCTGAGTGAAATGAGTCAGAAAGAGAGAGACAGACATAGAAAGATTGCACTCATCTATGGTATATAGAATAACAGAGTGGGAGACTATCACCCAAGAACTGTAGAAATAAGTACCAGGAGGTTGACTCCATGGCTTCGAGGCTGGCCTCACGTTCCAGGGAAAGGTCAACTCAGAGAAGCGATCACCAACTACATTGTAGTCGAAGGCCATGTGGGGGAAGGGAGTTGCGGGCTGAATGAGGGCTAGAGACTGAGCACAGCGGCCACTCAACACCTTTATTGCAAACCACAACAGCTAATTAGAGAGAGAGAACAGAAGGGAATGCCTTGCCACAGTGGCAGGGTGGGGTGGGGGGGAGATGGGATTGGGGAGGGTGGGAGGGACGCTGGGTTTACGGGTGGTGGAGAATGGGCACTGGTGAAGGGATGGGTTCCCGAACTTTGTATGAGGGAAGTATAAGCACAAAAGTGTATAAATCTGTAACTGTACCCTCACGGTGATTCTCTAATTAAAAATAAATAAATTAAAAAAAAAAAAAGAAGTTGAGCGTGGAATGCATTTGAGAATTACTTAACCTCCAAAGATCCAGGTAAGGAAAGTAAAGCCATTTTTACAATTTAGGAAACTTGACTCCTGTTTATGGTGATTTTTATCCCTATCCAGAACAAGGCAGGATCCAATTTTTTTTTTTGATATTTAGTTTTGTCCAGTATAGTCCCCGAATAAACAATGGAAACACTCTGGGTATTTCTACATTTCAGAGTTTTTCTATTTGCAGGAAGAGATTATGATGTGTGTATCTATGGATGAAAATCTTTGGGCTTAGATGATATGTTTTTTTATGTAAGTGCCGATATAATAAAAACAGATTTGTACGTGTATAAAACCAATAGACTTAAAAGTCAGGGCAATAGTACAGTGGGAAGGTCGCTGGTCTTGCATACAACTCACCCAGGATCCATTCCTGGAGCCACATATGGTTTCCTGTTTACCATCAGGAGCCATCTGGAACCAAAAAGCCAAGAAGAAGTTGTGAGAACTGCTAGATTTGGCCCCAAACCAACAGAACAAAGCAATAGATTGATCTCCAGTCTAAAACTAGACAGTGGGCCAGACTGCGTATTGCACTCAGACTGCACATCGCCTTGCTCAGTGACCAGTCTGAGTTGCATTCCGTAGGGTCCTTTGACTACCACCAGAAGTAATTACTGAGCGAGGAGTTTAAACCCCCTCCCAAATAACCGACAGATTTATCTCTAGATTTACAGATGGATAAACAAACAGTTGCCTTGCCATTACTACTGTTCTAATTTTACTTAATCCGTTGTGGAAATTAAGATGTTTATAAGAATTACAAGGCAATTTATGCTCCTAGAGCATGTTTTTCTTGTTTAGATTTCAGCAGAGCAGACGTGGGCATATCTATGTTGACTGTGCTTTAAGGAAATAAAAGAGCAGAAGAAAGGCACCTAATGGTGGAACAGGGTAAGAGGCTTGGGCCCACGGGTGGTGGAAGAGAGTCGTAGTATAGCTGTATACCCAAAGCGCAGTCTCAACATCACCGAAACCATGAAATCCCGACCACAAGACCACAGCCACGGTGCCAGAGAGGTAGTACAGTGGGTAGGGCGTTCGTCTTTCAGTGACCCACTCCGGTCCAATTCCGGCATCCCACATTGTCCCCTCAGCACCGCCAGGAGTAATTCCTCAGTTTAGAGCCAGGAATGGGTGAACTGTGGTGGAGAGAAATTGACACTGGTGCTAGGATTGGTTTTGGAGTAACTCAACTATCAACAACGTTGTGAATCATGGTTCTTTAATTAAATGACAGTATTTTAAAGAAAGGAAAGAGCGCTAAAGAGGAAGAAAACAGCATTGAACACTCCAGATTGCTCGTCAAGAGCTTTAGCTCTGCCTCTGAGAGTCCTTAGCACTGTTCCATGCAGGCTGGCATTTCCCAGAAAATCTGTCCTCGGCCTGCTTTGACTAGTAATGGCAGTAGTGGACAGTGGCTACAACAGGCAAGGTGGGGTTGTTCAGGCTGTGATGGCTAAAAGCGATCACCTGAATAGGCCTCAGGACTGCTGACTGTGTCCTCGACAGAATCATTTAGGACTAGTGAGTCTTTTATGAAAAAATGCATGTGCAAACACCAGGCTTGAGCAAGAGGTACAAAATGACTGTGTCTCATCGTCACAGAAGGTCCCTCCCACTCCACTGCTCTGCTATGTCACTTCTAGCACAGCCCTTGGCCCCATCCAAGCCCTTGGACCCACCCCCCATAACTTGACCCTCAGGGCTATAGAGAAGTCCAAGCTTTTGTTTTCATTCAATGCTGCTTATTATATTCCTGCTTTCATATATACCACTTATGAGTAAGGTCTTTGTTCTTCTTCCATAGACTTCACTAAACATGGTCCCTTCTAGTTCCATTCACACAGGAACAAAAGTCAAAGTTTCATTTTCTTTTTATTGCTGAGTGGTATTACATTGGGTAAATATCGCAGAATTTCTTTATCTATGAATCTGATGTTGGCCATTTGAGTTATTTCCATATCTGAGTTCAACAATGAACAGAGGTGTGCATATATCTTTTATTAAGCAATAACTCAGTATTCTTGGGTTAGGTACCAAAAAGTAGAATACTTGGATCATATGGTATCACTGTATTACTGCCATCCCCTTGTTCATCGATTTTCTCTCGAGCAGGCTCCAGTCATGTCTCCATTCGTCCCTATCATGTGCTAGTGTAGCCTAATGGTGCACTGGGGCTCTTTCAGGATCAGGGGATTGAGGACTGTCTTTGTTACTGCTTTTGACATGTTGAGTACGCCCCAGGTAGCTTGCCAGGCTCCGCTGTGCAGGCGGGATACTCTCAGTAGCTTGCCGGGCTCTCCGAGAGGGATGAAGGCTTTTGGGACGGCCTCTAATCACCTTTGCAGGTGCTCCCAGTCTACCGAATGTAAGCTTTTGGTCGACTGGCATGTTGTAATGATCTGCACACTGACAAACACACCTGCCTGCATCTCTGGGCAGCACCTGGGACATCTGCAGCCTCAGGTTGATCTCCTTGAGGTTGATGGAGTGTGCCCGGAAGTCTAGTTTTCACATGTTTGAGAATTCTTTATGCCGTTTTCCACAGAGGTTAAAGCAGATGGAATCTCCAGCAACAATGAATGAGGACTCCTTTTTTCATTATATCCTGACAACACTGGTTGTTTTCAATGTGTGTGTGTGTGTGTGTGTGTGTGTGTGTGTGTGTGAGCGAGGGCGTGTGTTTGTGTATGCGTACCATTCTCATTGATGTGATTTGATATCTTATTGTCATTTTGATTGCATTTTCTTGATAATAATTGATGGTGAACAATTTTTCATATGCCTACTGGCCATCTGCACGACTTCTCTGGGGATGTATATGTTTACTTCACTCCCCATTTTAATGGCATTACTGATTTTCTGTTTTTAAGCTTTGTGAGTGATTTATGTATCATGAACATTAACCCTTTATTTGAAGTTTGGGTGAACTCATTATTTTAACTCCTGTGTAACATTAAACTATAAATATACAATAATTTGAAACTGAGTTAAGGAGCACTTTGACGGTTTATTTCTTGAGGCTTTATGAACCTTTCTGCAGTGAATGTCTTTTTGTATTTCTGTACCGTGAAGACTTTTTGCAGGGCATAAGATGGATGAGCATGAAGATTGAGTAGATAGCATGGCTTCTCTGTCAGTGGTAGTATTTCTCCATCATTGCTACACACATTTCTCTAATCTTCATATATGCTTTGCTATTTTCAGACCTTTAAAACGTTGCCACAGTGAAGATGGCTGTGAAATAGTTCTCAATTTGTCTTAGATGACTATTAGAGATCATTGCACATATTAACTAAACATTAGATTTCCTCCTACCTATTCATTTGTACATGGATTCTGAACAAAATTGAAGTTCTGGATGTGATAAAGATCATAGCTTAAAATATAAAAAAAAATTCTAAACTGAACAGAAAATGTGGTTGGTGTGTAATAGTATTCTGCAATTAATCACTGGATTTAAGTGATTCCTTTAAGTAAAATTTAGTCATAATAGCTTCTGTATCACTTCATTATTTGAAACAGATGATTTGTTTAAATTAAAAGCTAGTTCCAAATATGGATTTAATTTTTACATATTATTCTTATTGGCTATGTCTTCATCATTATGAACATTGCTAATGAGTTTTGCAAGTGAATTAATTTTAGTTATAACTAAAAAATATATTACTTTTCTATATTTAAAATAGAGAGAGAAGGAAATTTAATCATAATCTCCCACACAAGCAAGAGCAGCATTAATATTTTATAGCTATTTTTATTTCTCTCCTTGTTTATATATAAATCTCAAATTTCTATTTAAATATGAATATTATATACAGACTATTTTGCTATTTTCCACACAATACAATGCAGTGAATATTTCTACATTGTCAAACATTATTTTGTAAGAGTATTTTAAATAGCTCAGGAAATTCTATTATATAGATATGAGGTAGTTTATACATTTCTTCACTTTTCTCTATACATTTCTCATACTTAGGTCAACTTTCCAAAGTAGAAATGTAGACAAAAACCATCTTTATTTCTTACTGAAAAAATAACAGTAATGTAAAATTTCTCTGGAATATGACTGGCTGTAATATGATTTTCCTCTAACTGCTGAAATATTTTAAAATATTCTTTTCTATCGTCAAGTTATTATAATATGGAATGCCTCATTTTTCAAAGATGATATGTGCATACACACATATGAATACTCCTACACATATGTGCACACATACTTCTCATGTTTAGTCAAGGGATGATATATTAATACATAGGTTCAAATTTTGTCAAAGGAAACTTAAAGCCTAGGGATGCTTTATTATTTGACCAATTCTGTAATCACTCCCAAAACTGTTAATTTAGTTTGCATTTTCTACGCAGTGTTTTCTGTTCAATTTTGTGGTCATATCTGGTTCTGCTCCGGGCTTACTCTGGGCTCAGTGCTCAGGGATCTCTCCCGAAGGGTCTTGGTACTGGAAATTAAATACAGGTCAGCCAGATCCAAGCAAGAATTCGACCCACTGTACTACCTCCCTAGCTCCCTGCAGTGAAATTTTAAAAGTGTTAACAGTGATACAGCTGTCCAGTTGCAAAGGGTGGGGCTTTAATATGAAATTCTTTAAACAACTCTATTTTAAGGATTCCATGCTGGCAAGTCCAACTAACAGGTGGAAAGTGCCACCATGAATAGTGTAAATGAAGTAAGTCTTAGTGTCACAACAAGCTATCGAGTTTTTCACTGAACTAAAGCAGTGTCGTGTCTTACTGAGTCTCAGATGCATAGATTGTGATCGGGGAGACAGGGCAAGTGGTGATGCATCTGCATAGCAAGTGCAGGACTCCGAGATCACTCTCTGGCATAGCACGTCCTGAGCCTCCCCCCAGCACTACAGAAGATCCCTGTGGAAAAAAAAAATATATCTCACAGCAGTAGAGTGTTCGCCTTTCACTCGGCCAACCTGTGTTCGATTCCTCCAACCCTCTCGGAGAGCCTGGCAAGCTACCGAGAGTATCCCGCCCGTATGGCAGAGCCTGGCAAGCTACCCTTGGCATATTCGATAAGCCAAAAACAGTAACTAATAAGTGTCACAGTGAGAGATGTTACTGGTGCCCGCTTGAACAAATCGATGAGCAACGGGATGACAGTGACAGTGACAGTGATAACATGCATATATAATTACATGTATTATATATTATACATGTAATTATATGCAATATATGTCTTCATATTCCAAATAAGGTGATCCTATAAGAAACTTTCTCCAAAAATACAGTTGCTGGTGCTCTGCCTTCTCAGTGGGGAATAAAACACTAGTACATCTAGTTGCTGACTTCCTACGTTCTTTGGCATCTTGGTAGTGTTGGTGATGCATTTACTAAGACTCTCCACAGCCTTGCACCCAGGCACGGTGTAAACCATTCTCCTTGCGTGTGGGCTGGGCCTCCTACAGCAGTGACATGCTGGATTCCTCTCCCTACCCGCCTGCACAGTCCTGATGTTCACCTTAGACCCAGCTTTTATTCGCTCTGTGCTGCATTGTTTGCTCCCTGCACCCATACTGCTGCATTCAGCAGTGCCACATAGTTTTCGACCTATGATATAGGCTCCATATACTTATGCTTATACATGAACATTAATATAGCCACTCAACCATTGGTGGGTGGGTTTTTTTGTGAGATGATTATTAATTTAGGTAGAGTAAAGGCATACAAGAATTTAAACAGGTGTTTTTTTTCTCAGATTCTGGTAAAATTCTATTTCTTGATATGAATTTCTGGTATACAGTTATTGTTTACTTTGTCAAAATGCGGAATTACAAATATGTGACATATGAAAACGTTTCTGTTTGTTCCACTGTGTTATTTTTTATTGCTGTGACAAAGACGAGAAAGATGAGTGTTACATATCAACTCCTAATTATTTTGCATCAGCAGAGGTAGACTTTCACACACAACCCTTGACCAGAGCTAGTATTCTGTCTTCTGATACGTGCTTAAGGCTAAGGATTGTGTCCTGGGGTGAAGCCCAAAGATAAATAAGTGGAAAACAGTAAAATGGGATGGTATCTGCTCTATGAAGTCACTTTCTATGGTTGGGGAGATGTTTAGTGGCAGTGCCAGGTTAAAGACAAATAGCTAAACTCTCAATATTTGTACTTAACTTAGAGCAGACAACTTCAGGGAAGAGCAGCTTGTCAAAAACTCTAACAGATAAGCCAGCGAATAATCGAGGTGTCTTTATTCCAATTTAGAGTTCCTACAATGTCACTCAATAATTTGTTGACTTTTATTATACAAACCACATATTCATGTACAGTAGATGCATCTTAATAAATAACTCTGGGTCAGGCACCATATATCAGTCACAAATATTCACTATGTTTAATAAAATTTCCTCCAACTTAAGGATATCATGTCTAAGAAAGACAAGCAGATCACGAAACATATAAATCAATGTTGGCATTGATTTCTGGTGCCAACAATTGGATTACAATGGGAAGGGTGAGAGGTGGAAGGTACAGTGAGCATTGTCTCAGAATTTAATTGGAGAGGTGAGGCTGGAGAGATAGAGCAGGGGGTGAGATGTTTGCCTTGAGTGTGGTCATCCCCAGTTCTTTTCCAAACATCACATATGGTTACCCAGACCCCACTGGGTACCCCAAAGCACAGAGCCAGAAGTAAGCCCTAACACAAATGTAAACCTCGAGCTCAAAAACTAATGCCCCAAATGAGATATAAAATTAAGGGGACTACGTTAGGCATCATCCATCTCGAAGCACTTGTTCCTCTTCCGAGCAGCCTCGAAGGACTTGAACTTGACGGGCTCGACGTAGTTGACCAGCGTCGACATCTCCTCTGTGGCATTGACCTCTCTGCTGGCGGTGCCCTCATCTGTGGTCGGCTTTTTGGGGTCTGTCTGCTCATCCTCTTCCTCGTCTTCCTCCTCATCCTCCCGGTCATTGGGTCCAGGAACTTCAGGGCCCGGCGCCGGCCCGTCCTTGCCCAGAGACTTCCGCAGCTCCAGGCTGGGCTTGTCCAGGGCCGCCTCCTCGCCGTTGCTCAGGCCCGTGCAGCTGTCGGAGCTGGGAGACCTGAGCTGGGGCGAGGAGGGCTCGGTGGCGGCGGAGCTCTCGCTCAGGGCCGAGTTGCTCTGTTCCAGCGGCCGTTTGCGCACGGAGCTCCCGGGGACGCCAGTGCTGGGCTTCATGTCGAATACGTGTCTGTCAGCCTCCCCCTTCTTGCCCAGGCGATTCATCTTCCTCTGTGCGTTCTTCATCATAGTCTTGGCCTTCTTCACCATCTTGACGTCCCGAAGACCAGACACATCACGTGGAGTTCGCGAGCAACTGCGGCTACGGGCCACGGAGGAGGGCGGGACAGAGTCTTCTCGCTTCCTTTTCCTGGTGGTGCTGCGAGACCGCCTGGCCTGGACTGCGTAATGGGCGCTGTCTTTATCATCCATGTCAACTCCAAGGCTACGCATCTCACTCTCCATGACATTGCGCTGAACCTTCTTGGCTGTCCACGGCATCCGAGGCCCCTGTGTGTTCTTCTCCTTGGATTCCAGAATCTTCAGCTTCCTCTTCTCTCGGATTTGCTTAGCCAACTGCCGGATCTCCGCCATCATTTATTTCCCCTTTCCCTTCTAGCTTCTTGCCCCCACCGGGCAGTCCTTTTTCCTTATTTATTTCTAACTTCTTGCCCCCACCGGGCAGTCCTTTTTCCTTATTGCTGGGTATTTTCATACGCGCGCCCAGCCCTTCTGATCGCTCGGTTTCTGACAAGCTGTTTTGGACCTTTTCCAACACCTGCCGGCCTTCCCTGACCACTATGGAGCATGCCTCATCCTCCAAACAATTTTGAACCATCTTCCAAGTCGCCTCAGTGCCCATAGTAAAGACACAAGAGCAAAAGAGAAGGCAAATCCAAATAAGGAGGACAAAGAGTGCTCCCCACCACCAGGAAACGGGCATTCTTTTCTTACCAACACTGGGCAGTGGTCCGCAGCACGCCTCTCCGAGCAGTCGTCCCTGCAGTTCTGAATCCTCCCTCCAAAAGGAGGGGTTCTTCCTCGCGGTGCAAGATGGATTTCCTGGGTTTCGGCACCAGTTGTTCGTAGCCCGCGTCGCGATTTCCCTTCGCCAGCAAAGAGTGAGACGACACGGGTTGAGGATCCTTCTGCAGCCGTTTTATTCAGTTAACTCACGAAGAGAAAGAAGAACCACAACCCGGGTAATGGCAGTCCTTATATAGCCTGGTTGCCCCGCCTCTGACGTGGTGCTCATCTCATCTATTGGCTCCCGCCAATCACCCCATATGAGGTGGCGCTCATCTATTGGCTCTCGCCAATCACCCCATATGAGGTGGCGCTCATCTATTGGCTCTCGCCAATCACCCCATATGAGGTGGCGCTCATCTATTGGCTCTCGCCAATCACCCCATATGAGGTGGCGCTCATATGAGGTGGCGCTCATCTATTGGCTCTCGCCAATCACCCCATATGAGGTGGCGCTCATCTATTGGCTCTCGCCAATCACCCCATATGAGGTGATTCTATCATGGCCGCCACGCATGCGCAATGCGCTCTGGCCGCCACGCATGCGCAATGCGCTCTGGCTGCCACGCATGCGCAATGCGCTCTGGCTCCCTACATCATTGTGTACATGTTTTTCTTTACCTGTTCATGATGGTAAAGAGCTAACTGGACCCATCTAGCTCAGATGGTGTATTTTTTTGTTTGTTTGTTTGTTTGCTTTCTTTGGGTCACACCCGGCAATGCTCAGGGGTTACTCCTGGCTCTGCACTCAGGAATTACTTCTGGTGGTATGCTTGGAGGACAATATGGTATGCTGGGAATTGAACCCGGGTCAGCCGCATGCAAGGCAAATGCCTTATCCGCTGTGCTATCGCTGCAACCCAAGAAAATTTTAAAAATAATTTTAAATGCTGTTTGTGGAGGTCAAAGTCGTTCCCTGGCATAGCTTGAAATGCAGCAGCAGCCAGGGAAAGGGGCTTTAGTGGCACACACAGGCCTCACAGTTTTACAAACTCTCAAGACTAGTGAAGGGGCCAGCAGTCAGGACCCTGGGCAGGAGAGAGATATTCCAAGAGAGAATTCAAAATATTTCCTATTGGATAAAAAGAAGCCGAGGCGAGGAGTCTCGTCTTCGGTTTGAACAAGCGGGTGCCCTTACAGAGATGCGGGAAAGGTGCCCCTCGAGCTGCTATTGCTTTGGGCTATGGCAATTTAGACCTATTTCATCTAACCCGGCTGTGAAACATTTCAGACAAGATTTGGTATTTTTGAACTTGTAATTGGCATATTTCTTATGTGCTTATCTCTTTCCACTTAAAAAATGTCTTTGACTTTGCATTTTTATTTTAACAGATGAGAAACTCAAAGGGGGATATTATTACAATCTCCTCAAACTAAAGGCCTACTTCTGAAACCATACTAAGACCGAGTGCTGCCTGGAGCTATTATTGTAAAATTAATTTGAAATAATTGTAAGGGAAACTGTGATTTAATTAAAGTTTTTATTGTATTTGCCTTGAAACACTGAGCCAAGTTTTTATTTTTTGGTTTATTTTCATTAGTCAATCTAGTGAACATTGAGCACTAAAATTGATTTCCAACTCATTGTATGTTTTCATATATGAACTTTAACCAAATACTTGAAATATAGTTGCTATTCCACACAAAGGATGTTTTAAAAATATATATTGATGGGAACCTAAAATAATCACTCACATCTAGGCGTTTCCTTTCCACAGTGGCGGCGTGGTGACCACCATTTTATAAGGCCCAGTAAAGAGAGGTAAGAGCTTGCAGTGACGGTTTGAGCAGGAGATCTTGGGATGGGGGGCATTGCTGGTGCCGCTCTTTACCCAGATGTGACCCCGAGCAGCCACACACGAACAGTTCCTCTGTTCCTGAACGCCCATGATCCCGGAGGTCCACTAACTACTTTTGGCACCCAGTGGCTTCATTCAGAAAGGCCTCTGGACTGTGAACTAAGCTACGGCCCATGCTGCACAGGGAGGGGAAAGGTTTTTCTCTCTCGACCTTTCCTTTCCCTGCCATCTTATAAGGCCCACTAAACAGAGGAACGAGCTTGCAATGATGCGATTTCTGGCATAAATTTCTCCAGACTTAATTACTAAAATACCAAAAATCCAAAACCTCATAGGCTCTTCATTCTCAGCAATTATCAAATGATGCCTTTTCGGCAGGTCTGATTGTTGGGGGAAAATTCCAAATAATAACAGTGAGTTTTCTGTTGAAATATTGAATGTAATCAAAGTAAAGTGAAAATCATCAGCCATACAGGCGGGGGTGGGGGTGGGGGTGGGATGAGAGGTATACTGGTGTTCTTGGTGGTGGAATTTGTGCACTGGTGAAGGGATGGGTGTTTGATCATTATATGACTGAGACTTAAGCCTGAAAGTTTTTTAACTTTTCACATGGTGATTCAACAAAAAAAAATTTTTAAAAAGCAGAAATTCTGATTGTTTTCCAAAAGACAGAATTTGCATATGATTTCTGATTTCAATCAAGTGAAAATCAGAAAATAAATAAACAAAAGCAACATTTTATAGGAATAAAATATAATTCATTGATAGATCATAATTACAAATATCTTGGACATAATTCCAAATTATTAAACAAAAGAATAAATAGGTTAGTACACCCATTTTTTAACTTTTTTATTGGATCACTGTGAGATAGACCATTACAAAGCTGTTTATGATTGGATTTTAGTCATACAATATTCCCAGTATATCTGTTCTTAAAAAAAGAGGAAATCAATAAAGACCAACCATGATTAACTAAAAATAAAATAAATAAAAGAAAAGAATCAGTCACAGCAGTGGTAACAGAGATTAAGCAAGCACTTGCCAGTGAAATTAAGCAATCACTAGGTGAGAAATTCAATCAACTCAAAGAAGAAATGGTTTTCAGAAGATGAGAGATTTCATGTAAATGAAAGTAAAGGAGCTAAAGAACACACTAGCAAGCCATAGGAGTAGAATATCAAGGGGGAAAACCATATAGAGAAAATTAGAGACAAATTATAGGCCAAATTAATAAAGAGTTGAAAAGGAAAAGAGAAACAAAAGAATGGAAAAAATGTAAGGTACTTAATGAACAAAGACAGGAAAAATAATCTTCGAATTGTAGGAATACCAAAAGTAAAGAAGAAGGAAGAGGGGCAGAAAGAGTGAGGGAAAAGACAGTAGCTGAGAACTTCCTGATTTCTGGAGGGAGACGGCTGAGCAGATTCAAATCAACAAAAGATGTGAGGGGTCTATACCATGAAAACTTTAAAACACTTAAGAAAGGAACTGAAGATCTTAGAAAATGGAAAAATCATTTCATGCTCATGGATTGGAAAAATCAATATTGTCAAAATTACCTTGTTACCTAAGCTACTATAAAGATTCAATGAAATCCCTATTCAAATTCAGACAACATTCCTTAAGGACTTAAAATAGCCAATTAAGTTTGTGTGGAACCATAAAAGACCCTACAGAGCCAAAACCATACTGAAAAACAAAAAACTGGGAGGCATATCACTAGCTAAGTCAAATCTATGCTATTAAACCAAAGTAATCAAAACAAAATAAAAAACATTCCCTAACCAGTGGTCACAATGGTATATCCAAGGACAAACCCCCATATACATGCTTATCTAATGTTTGACAAAGGAGTTGAGAACATAAAATGGAATAAAGACAGACTTTTCAACAAAGGTGTTGGGAGAATTGGATAACCACGTGCAAGAAATTACACCTGAATTCAGAACTCCCACCTTACACAAAAGTCAGCTCAAAATGTATCACAGGCCTTGAGATCAGGCTTAAATCTATAAAGTATAATTAGGAAAAATACAAGCAGAATGCTCCAAGAGCTAGATCTCAAAGTAGTCTTCAATGATACAATGCCATTGGCAAAAGCTACAGAATCAAAGTTAAACAAATGTCCCTACATCAAACTTAAAATTTTCTATATGGCAAAAGAATCAAGGGCTAAAACTAAATTAGAGCTAGATGGGTGGGAGAAAGTATTGACACTCAGCACATCAGATAAAGATCCAGGATCTATAAAGTATTTACGAAGATCAACAATAAATCCCATCAAAAAACAGGTAGAGGAAATGAACAGGCGTTTCTCTGAGGAAGATCAATGGTGGCCAATAGGCATATAAAAAAGGCTCATCATCACTTATTATTAGGGAACTCCAAATCATGATGACGAGGAGATACCATTTTATACCAATGAGAATGGCATATATTAAAAATACTGGTGACAAAATGTGTTTGTGGGGATGTGGTGGAAAAGGAACCCTCATCCACTGCTAGTGGTAATATTGTCTGGTCCGACCCCTATGAAAAACAATATGGAAAGCACTCAGTCATTTAGGAATTAAGCTCTCATGTGACCCAGCAGTTCCACTCTGGACCATCTATCTCCAAGGCAGAAAAACATTCATTCCAAAGGACATATGCACACCACTATCCCATTGCAGCACTCTATATAATAACTAAGATTTGGAATCAACCTGGCTGTCCAACAACAGATAAATGCTTCATGAAGATGTGGTATATAGCCACAGTGGAATACTACACAGCTGTAAGGAATGATGAAATCAGGCAATTTGCAGTAACGTGGATGGAAATGGAAAACATCATTTTAAATGAAATAAGCCAGAAGAAGAACGATAAACACGGGATGGCATCACTTATATATGGTATTTAGAATAACTGGATGATGGGATGCAGTGTTTTAAAGGGGGGTGCCCAGATCTACCTGGGCCCACAGGAGAGGAAGGGAAAGGAAAGAAAGAGTGTAGGGAGGGGAAGAAGAGACAGATCAGTGCGTAGGGGGTATTTTTATTATAGTCATCATTTTTAACTATTGAATCATCATGAGTCACACGGTTACAAAGTTGATCATTATTGGGTTTCATTCATACAGTGTTCCAATACCGTCCTGTTACCAGTGTACATTATCCACCACCAATGTCCCCAGTTTCTCTCCCACCAACCATGCCCTGCCTGCCTCTATGCCAGGTACTTCTCTCTCTCCCTCCCCCTCACTCTCCCCCTCTCTCTCATTCTCTCTCCCTCTCTCTCTCTTTCTCTTTCTCTCTCTCCTCTCTCTCTTTCCCTTTTATCATTATGGTTTGCAGTACAGGAAGTGAAAAGTTATCATGTATATCCCCTTACCTCCTTTCAGAAAGAACCCAGTTCTTGTCCAGCATGATCATTTCTAACTATCACTGTCATAGTGGTCCCTGTGTCCCTACTCTCTCCTATCTAGTCACCATTTTCATTCCCATATAGTAGCACTGTCTGCAGCATTGTCATCGTCCCATTGTCCATCGATTTGCTTGAGCAGGCATTCCCATATAGAAGCTTGTTAATTTGGTCTAGCTCCATTTGTTTACTTTTGCTCCTGCTTTCTTTGCCAAAGGCGTATACAACCTAATACTTTTAAATAAATTTTCAATATGGTATAAGGGAACTAAAATCTAAGTCTAGAATATTTTCATGACCCCCAAATCAACCTTTATTCAGCAACATCCTCTGATATTCTTTCAATATTTTATTCAAACTCATTACCATCAGAGTTTGTTTCCATTTCAAAATCTATAAAAGAAGATAATATTAATTGAACATTTCCAAAGTCTCTAATTCTATTATTATAGGTGCGAGTTATATGAGCAAAATCTAATTAAAAGTCAATGGTCCAAACAATAATAAAATGATAGACCTAAACACTGCTCTGCTATTACATTAAATGCAAATTGCCTAGACACATGGAAATTGTCAGAGTAAATTAAATAAATTAATAACTTAAGTCTGTGCTGTCTACAAGAAATTTTAAAAACACATGTACAAAATGAAGAAAAATTTTACAAACAAAACATGCCATACAAAAACTACTTGAACAATTCTGTCATACTGGATTTCAGAAAATACAATCCAGGAAGAAGCAAAAATATTAACTGACAATTGAAGAGGTAGTTGTTCACCATGAAGATAATAAGTCTCAAAGCAATAATAATCAATCCACCAGATCATATACGCCAAAAAACATTCAGATAACATGAAAATAAAGACAAAGGAATGAAAAGAGAAATAAATAAAATCATAATAATACTTGGGAAAACTAATAATTCCCCTCTCTATAATGGACTCATCAGACTGGATATCAAGGAGACAGATCATCTAAAATCTACAGACAAAACAGATCTGATTCATTTTTCTAGAACACTCCAATTACTAGCTCTAAAGTACATATTTTTCCCGCGTGCTCAAGGAATAAACTGAAGAGCATATATCTACTAACTCATGGATTAAAGGAGAAACAGGAAATAAAAATTGGAAAAATTATAAAACTGGAAAAAAACTTGAAATATTGACTTAGATATTACATGTGATAAATGCAAATAATATCATGCACAAGAACAGAAACCAAAAACAGGCAAGTAGAGAAAATCGATAAACTAAAAATGATCATTTGAAAATAAATAAAACTGATAAATCTCTAACTAGAGTGTGAAAGAATAAAAGAGTATTCTCCAGCAGCCAAAGTTGTGAAGCAAAGGCTGTGTCATGCTGAAGGCAATAGGAGCATCTTGGAGGTAGCTCAAAGGGCTGCTTTGTATGAGGGAGATTCTGGTTTTATCCCCAGCACCACAGGGTCCCCAGGAGCGACCAGGAGGGATCTGGGAGTAGCACCCCTGCACCACTGGGTGCAGACCAAAAAGCAAACAAACAAAAACAAATGCAAAGCAAGAATATTGCAATAGCTCTCTGCATATACAGCTTGTATAAGTCGTTCTATTTTACTGAATAACACAAACTACCAAAATTCATCCAGAATAGACTAGGCACTTTGAGTAGTCCAATATCAATGCAACAGATTATATTTGCGTGTATCGAAATTCTATTATTATATTCACTGTATCACTGTCATCCCGTTGTTCATCAATTTGCTCGAGCCAGTACCAGGAACGTCTCCATTCGTCCCTGTCACGTGCTAGTGTAGCCCAATGGCGTATTGGGGTTCTTTCAGGATCAGGGGAATGAGGACAGTCATTGTTACTGTTTTTGGCATATGGAGTATGCCCCAGGTAGCTTGCCAGGCTCTGTCAAAAGTTTGTCAACCATCTGTGTTATCAGAAAAACCTAAGTTAAATCTGTGAGTCAGCATCTCACACACATAAATGACCACAAAACTAACCAATGTTTAAAGACTCACAACACCAAACTTCATGAGGGATGGAACATCTAGAACACTCAAACAATGTATTCTGAAATAGAACATTTAGAGGTGTTGGGGAACAAAATCTAAAAGTTTAGTTTTTAAATAAAAGCCCATGCTATACCTCCTTTTGAAAAATTATTTGTTAAAATTATAAATTACCAACTATTGTCATACTGGACCCTCCTCTAGCTTATATCTTATCTGCCTCCTGCCCCTAAAACACTTGTGATAATTTACAAGAACTGAGTGTTGGAAATCACTTGTTACTTGTCGGCCTGTTGATCTTTGATTTGCTCAAGCTGGCTCCAGTAAGGTCTTCATTCGTCCCTATAGTGTGCTAGTGTAGCCCAATGGCATCTGCTTGCTCCAGAAACATGAGAGCCTCAGACCGTTCATATAGGGTTTTTTTATTTTTTTTATTATTATTTTTTATTTTTTTAAATTAATTAATTTATTTTTAATTCGTGAATCACCATGAGGGCACATTTACAGATTTATACACTTTTGTGCTTATGCTTCCCTCATACAAAGTTCGGGAACCCATCCCTTCACCAGTGCCCATTCTCCACCACCAGTAAACCCAGCATCCCTCCCACCCTCCCCGATCCCATCTCCCCCCACCCCGCCCTGCCACTGTGGCAGGGCATTCCCTTCTGTTCCCTCTCTCTAATTAGCTGTTGTGGTTTGCAATCATATAGGGTTTTAACGAAGAAGTTTGGCCATCTCATAGGTGGGCAGCTACATGGTCTTTTGACGTCCTGTGGAATCCAGTCGGTAACAGCTCTATCCAGCGGTCGTCTCTAAATCGCATTACGTGTCAGGCCCATCTGATTTTCAACGCCTTGGCAAACAAGACAGCGTCCCTGATTCTTGATCGTCAATGGAGGTCAGAACTCTGGATTCCTTCTGTCACTTGGGTGAAATGTGATATTCCAAGCATAGCTCTTTCGATTCCTCTTTGGTTCTCGTCTTGTTTTCATAGCGCTCAGGTCTCGGAGGCGTATGTTAGTGAAGGAAGAAGGGTGGAGTCAAAAAAAGATGTGCCCGGAGCCGGAGGTTATTTATCCTCCTAACAACTTCGACGCTCTTGAAGGCGTACCATGCTGCTCTCTTCCTTCTGCCCGGTTCTGGCGCCAAGTCGTTCCTCATGTTGATTTCTCGACCCAGGTACACATAGCTGCTGCATTCAGAGATGTTCTTTCCATTGAGAGAAAATGGAACATCAGGGACTAGTTCATTTTTAAGAAACATTCTCTTGCTGAGATTCAGCCGCAGTCCGACCTTTTGATATTTGCAGTTGAAGTCGGCCAGCATTTGTGCCACATGGCTAATGTTTGGTGTTGTTAGAACAATGTCATCAGCGAAGCGGAGGTGGTGTAGTTGCGGACCATCTATCTTCACTCCCATTCCTTCCCATTCCAGTCGTCGCATGGTGTTCTCAAGGGTGGCACTGAAGAGTTTCGGTGAAATGGTATCACCGTTGCACAATGGTATTGCAAACCATAATGCCCAAATGAGATACAGAGAGAGAGGATAGAGAGACAAAGACAGAGACAGAGAGAGACACAGACACGCAGAGAGAGAGAGAGAAACAGAGAGAGAAACAGAGAGAGAGAGAGAAGAGTTGGCAGGCAGGGCATGGGTGGTGAGAGGGAACCTGGGGACACTGGTGCTAGAAAATGACACTGGTGCAGGGATGGATGTTGGAACACTGTATGAGCGAAACTCAATAATGAACAGTTTTGTAATGCTCTATCTCATGGTCATTCAATAAATATGTCATTTTTAAAAAGTTATAAATTAAAGCAACATGATTTGCAAAGTTATTTTAGTTGGGTTTTAGCCATACAATGTTCCAACTCCAATCCCATCAGCAGTGCAATTTCGTGCCACAAATGTCTCCAGTCTTTTCCTACCTCTCAACCAGTCTCCTTGGCAGGCGCATTTATAAGTTGTAGTTTGCATCTTCTGTTTACAGCATCGCTTGTTCTCTGATCCAGATGCCTACATTTACCACACCTCTAGACTGCCAATGTCCAAGGCCCTGTTGCTCCCAGTCCTCTCCTCACCGCCCCCCCCCCGGCCCCATGCTTCTCAGCTCTAGAATCTAGGGGGCCAGGCAGTTGAGGTCCCCTCCTGTTTTGACAGCACGCATTCCCTTTCCTTGGTAACCAAAACATGTTGCAGTAAGTGAGATCACCTGGTATTTGTCTTCTAATGTATTTCACTCAGCATCCAGCAGTTCCTTTTAAAGCCCAAGACGTTTCTTTCCCATGGTGAGCCATCCTGAGGCTGACAGTTGGATAGGGATGTTCCCAACGATCAGTTTGGGGCAGGAAATATAACCCAGATGGGATTTAAAGAAGTTACTTGGTCACTATCTCAGCAGGAGCCAAAATGCATTATGGCCAAACTCACTTTGTGGACACAGGAACCTAAGCCTGGACACTCATGCCCCCCTGCCCCCAGTGCCGCCCCTCTCCCCCGAGAGAAGCTCCAGCAGGGAAAAAGTGTTCTGATATTGTCAGGACATACAGGTGGTCAGTCAGAGTGCCAAGCTCTTCCCTGGACAATGCATAGCGAGAAACTCTTACCAATACAGGAAGTCCCCTGTAGGGGGCGCTTGGGAGACAGAGGCAAATGGCCTTTCCCATGTCATGGTTCTCAGGGACCTGGGGACGCCAGAGGCCCCTGTATGCTCAGCACGGGCTCCCTTCCTTGAAGAGATCTCCCCAGCCTAATTTTCCATGTTTTTGAATTCTTTTTTTTTTTTTGGAATAAAATGCTTAGAAAATTAGTCACCCAGTTCTTTGCATGAATGTTATTTTCCAAATAAAATAAAACAACCGCCCCCCCCCGCCAGAAAATAGACTGTTGAAAAATTGCTTTAAGTCAACCCAAATCCATCTTCATAAGGTCGCTTAGTCATTGTCATTTTATATTTCTGTATTTTAGCTTCTTAACTTTTTCCATCTTTCCTGCTGTAAGTCAACACTGGAGTTATTTTATAAACCTTAAATGCTCTGATACTCCAGCATACTTCAGAGTGTAGCACTATTGTTCATCCCATTGTTCATCGATTCGCTTGAGGGGGCACCAGTAACGTCTCCATTGTGAAACTTGTTGTTACTGTTTTTGGTACATCGAATACGCCACCCGTAGCTTGCCATGTGGGTGGGATATTCTCAGTAGCTTGCTGGGCTCTCTGAAAGGAATGAAGGAATCAACCCTGGGTCAGCCTCGTGCAAGGCAAATGCCCTACCCACTGTGCTATTGCTCCAATACTTCAGACTAGCAAAATTACTTAGAAAGTTTCTCTTATTGGCTGACCATTGCAGTGTGCCTATGGGGGAGGGGCATGCAAGCTTCAATAATCCCCTCCAGGTGACAGATTCCAATGACTGCAAATTAGCAAACCAAAAGTTCACAAGGTCTGCTCCCAGCTTGCCCCTTCACTCTAGAATCTTAGCTACATTTAAAAAAAAAAATTCCTTAATATAGCAAAAAAGGTAACAGAGTAGCCAGTGATATAAACATTTCTCACACACCGCGGTTGCCCTATTTTCTCCACTTATTATCTTCTCTGTCAGCAGAAAGCACCTGTGCCCTTGAAATCAGAGAAGAAAGGCTTTGCACAGTTGGAAAATTGTTCTGAATCCTCTTTGAAGCTGAGCTAGGGTAGCAAATTCTGTCTAAAGAGGACCGTCCAGGGTCCCGAGAGACGGAACAGCTCCAGGCATCCTGCACGGTCCTCAGCCCTCCCGAGTGAGCCCTGGGCAGAGAGCCAGGGCTTCCCTCCCTTTAAGATTCCCTGATCACAGCCGGGCATGGCACAAAAATAAAAGTGAAAAGGATAATCCAGGAGACCGTAGGGTGACAAGGTGTGGACATCCTGGGGTTAGGGAGATCAGAGGAAAGGCTTGGCCCATCGCTCACACCTCTCTAAGGGCAATCTTCCGGCCGTGTCTCTGGAATCTTCTATCCTGACCCCACACTGAGAACACCGTCAATCCCGTGCCACTCTAGCAGACTTCGTGTAGACTTCCACACTTGGTCAGAAAGTGAGCTTTCACCGGAACACGGCCTGCCTGGAGGAAGGGTGATTGCTGCTCAAACACGCCCCTCGACACAAGAGCTGCCTTCCCACAGGAAAGAGTGGGGACTGCAGGGAGGAAGCTTGGTCCAAACCCAAAGAGCCTGAGATCCTCTGTGAGAGCGATGCCACCCAGCTGTTGCAGACAGTTCCCCCTGGCAGAGCCAGAAAGAAGCTGGAAGTTTCCTTTCTCCTGATGTCTCTCGAGTCTGTGGATAGAATCTGCTGGTTTTGCTTCTGGGTGAGTCTGTCTTCAATTTTCCTCTCCCTGAGTTACAGTGGGTGAGCAGCTCTCCCAGGGCCCTTATTTGAGCTCCACCACCTATTTCAACATCCTACCTCCAATTCAGACACCTTCTGAGATCCACGGCACAGGAATTTTTCAGGGACACAGTTCAGCTCCTAACAGAGAGAGGTCTTTTCCCTTGACATAATGAACATTTTAAGCCAGGGATAATTTATCACTTCAATAAACTGTAAAGTGAAAGAAATGGAAGCTCACTTTGCAATAGAAGCCTTTTTCTCTTCCTCCTTAACTCGGTTACGAGAACAGACGGACCTGTGAGCAGAAGTACACACCCCTCCCCAGGCACACAGAGAAATAGCTGGAGGTTTGTGTCAGTTGCATATTTAATTTTATTTCCGATTTTGTGGGGGCAGGGGGATACCCAGGGACACTGGTGGAGGGACTAGTGCTGGGACATTGTACTACTGAAACTCACTATGGCTAACTTTGTAAATCACTGTGCCTCAATAGAAAGTCAACAAAAATGACACCAGTAAAACAATTCTAGTCAAAATTAAAAACTATCAAACATCATTTGTAATCTGGCATTGGGCCAATAACAAGTACAAATTGATACAATTATATATTTTACATATAAAGTATCACTGTATCATTATCACTGTCATCCCGTTCTTCATTGATTTGCCTTAGTGGGCGCCAGTAATGTCTCCATTCATCCTAGCCCTTAGATTTTAGCAGCCTTTCTTTACTCATCCTTTCAAAAGGTGCCGCATTGGAGGCTCTTTCAGGGTCATGGGAATGAGACCCATCATTGTTACTGTTTTTGGCATATTGAATATGCCACGGGGAGCTTGCCAGGCTCTGCTGTGCAGGCAAGATACTCTCAGTAGTTTGCAGGGTACTCCAAGGGGGATAACTAGACAATAAGAGGTCGCAGGCTTCTGGGAGCTTTGTTTTATAGTCTCTGGGTCTTAGCCTTTGATGGGATTACAGGGCACCAGGGACAGTTTGTGGGTGTGACTGCCAAGCTACTGGAAAAAGGGGGATCTGGGTTAAGGAGGCCCAGTGGGATCTGGGCAGGCTTGCAGATCTCAGCCCTGGATCCCGCACACCTGGGTTCCTCCACCGGTTCCTTCATGCGTGAGGCTCGTTTGAGCATGTGGAGAGGGGCCTTGAGCATGGATGTGGCTGGGTTCTGGAGGTTCCCCTCTGAGGGGCCCTGGTGAAGATAGCCAGGTCTCCTACTGGAGTAGGAGACTCTATATACCTCTCTCCTGGGAGCTTTGTTTTAGTCTCTGGATCTTGGCCTTTGATGGGATTACATGGCACCAGGGACAGTTTGTGAGTGTGGCTGTCAAACTAATGGAAAAAGGGGGATCTGGTTGGAGGAGGCCCAGTCCCCATCCAAGCAGGCTTGGAGATCTCAGTCCTGGGTCCCGCACACCTGGGTTCCTCTGCCGGTATATACTTTTTATGCTATAAAGTATATATTAATATAGATAATTATGCATTGATAAAAGTGTATCAATGAAAAACTAAGCTGATAAAAGTTTATATTTTTATAGCAAATGAAAGTTTTAGAAAATTAAGTCTTTGAGCCTTGTGTAAGATACATTGTGTAAAATTGTGTAAAATTTGAGCATTGTATAAAATTGCAAAGGACTGGAGTGAGAGCACAGGGACAGGAGTGATAGCACAGCAGGTAGTGCATTTGCCTTGTACACGGCCGACCCGGGTTCGGTTCCTCCATCCCTCTTGGAAATCCGGGCAAGCTAGTGAGAGTATTCTGCCCACATGGCAAGCTACCCCCCCATGGCGTATTCAATATGCCAAAAACAGTAACAACAAATCTCACAATGGAGACGTTACTGGTGCCTGCTCGAGCAAATCGATGAACAACAGGACGACAGTGCTACAGTGTACAATTGTGTAAAATTTGAGCATTGTGTAAAATCAAAGTATAATCTCAATTTATGATGAAGGAAATTCATTCCATCATGTGTGAAAAAAATTAACCAGCCAATGACAAAGTTGATGGATACAAGACAAGACTGACAGTTGTCAGACTAAGGGACTTGGTACAGTGAGTGAAGGTGAAATATTATAAACCTGAAGTTATTAAATAAGTGAATTTTATAACATTAAAAGAAAACATAAGTACAAACATTATGCTCAATTAAGCTCTCATTGTAACAAACTATTTTTCTCTTTTTAAATTAACTTTTATAAAATTATTCGTTAAGCTCTCTTTTGGGCAGCTTACGTGTATGCTGCTGCTCATATGTAAATTACTCTCAACAGATTTTCTTGGTAACAAATCATTTCTAAATAAAAACTTACATTTTAGTAGCTTTAACTGCAAGCTTCCTATTGTTTATTGAACAAAAGTTTCAAACTTTTGAATTTTGCTCTTTCTCCACAGATTTTTTTTTTTTTTTTTTTTTTTTTTTTGCTTTTTGGGTCACACCTGGCCATGCACAGTGGTTACTCCTGGCTCTGCACTCAGGAATTACCCCTGGCCGTGCTCAGGGGACCATATGGGATGCTGGGACTCGAACCCGGGTCGGCCGCGTGCAAGGCAAACGCCCTACCCGCTGTCTCCACAGATTTTTGGTTTTAAGGTCTCTGCGCTGAGGGACCATGACCACAGGGAGCTCAGTAGCCCACACCTGTGCTGGGAATCAAGTCTGCATCGGTCCCATCAGGGCGAGCACGGTACCCACTGTGCTGTCACTCTGGCCCTCGTCCACAACTCATAAACCTCGTTCTCAAATGTGTGTGTCCAAGTCACAGGATACATTTATCTGTGCATCTCGAATCAATCTTCCTTTCCTTTCAAAGCGTTCGAGCTCAGCTTCCTCCACATTTACAATACAGTCTGGCTAATATTCTCTTTCTGATTAATTACTCCAAACAAATTGCACTAGCTTTCAGAGTAAACAAATTTAATGGCTCGAAACCTTTCTCCCAGCTTGTGTGCCTTCCTGTCTAATGGAAATGCTCCTCAATCGACGCCTTTGTTCTTGTCTGTGAATCCGCCTCCCTGCCAATGGAGGGACCTTCAGCCCAAGGCCCAGGGCTGCTGATTCCCCGTTTAAATGCTGAGCTTGCAGAACGTACATCTGATCCCGCATTCACCCATCTGCAGGGAAAGTTAGAGAGAAAAATCAGTCTGCTTCCGGAGCCTTTGGCCAAGAAACTGCAGACTTCCTAAAAGCTCTTTGATCCATGGCTCTGACTCCTGCCCTGCATCCTATAGACGCCACTGTCGTGACCGTGAGCAACACCCCCACTGGCCTGGCTCTTGGAACGTGGCTCCATTTCCCCCTGAAGTCGATGTAGGCAGACAGGCCGGTAGGAAAGGCCTTTGTCCAGGCAACAGCAGTAAACTTGCTGGGAAGTAATAGCTCTGAAGTTGCAAGGCCAACCTTGCAGAAAACAGGAAGGAAGGCCTGATAAGACCCTCACCTGCTGCCAGCAGTAGACCCGGAGAAGCTCCTGCAGAAACCAAAGGCCAGGAAAGGAATTTTAAAGAAGACCATCACCACACCCAACGCCCCAGGCAACCTCCTTAGCAACGGACTTTGACCTAGGTAGAAGCCACAGGTTGGAGAAACCCTATAAAGGCCACCTTGGACACAGGAAGGAAGTGCAGCTTGTGCCCACCTGGCCGAGCACGTGTCCCCTGAGCACATGTGTTGCTGGAGCACATGTGTGGCCCACATCTCCCATCTTGAGGTAAGTACTTTCATGCTTTCATGCCCAATGCTGGGCTCTTTCCGCCCTCGGAGAAGCCCGGTTCTCTCTTGCGCACGATACTCTCCACTCTCCCACTTTTTCTTCCTCCTTACCTTCAAAACCTCCCCAAAAAATCTGTTTTACTTCACTGCTTGTCTGCTCCTGAAATGTTTTCCTGCGAGGCGAGACCAGAACCTGGTAAGCCCGGGTCCCGGGTGGCAGAGGCGGGTCCGGACAAAGTGAGTGTCTTTCTCTCCTTCCGACTCATATGAGCCACCCATGGGGTCCACCGACATCAGAGTGACAGGATTTGCTTCCGGCAGGGCAGCATCCTAGGGAGCCATGGAAGGGAATTCACACTAGCCTGCCGGGTGGGACTTCACACAGACTCTGCTTCATCACGTCAGCATTTAGGAGAGGGGACCAGAGGCCCTGCGGAGCACTTTCCGAATGAACAGGCTATACGCAAATCGAAGCGATGTTGTTGGACGAGGAAGAAAGTTCTGAGGATGGTTTAGGGAGACTTGATTTCCCCTATCGCTTCCTACTAACTCCCAACCCAAGACTTGACGAAGAAATCTTCGAGATAAGAAAAACGGAAAGCAGAGACTTTCATCTTTTTTTTTTTTCTTTTTGGATCACACCCGGCGATGCACAGGGGTTACTCCTGGCTCTGCACTCAGGAATTACTCCTGGCGGTGCTCAGGGGACCATATGGGATGCTGGGAATCGAACCTGGGTCGGCCGCGTGCAAGGCAAACGCCCTACCCGCTGTGCTATTGCTCCAGCCCCGGAAAGCAGAGACTTTCAGATGTTCCGTCCAGACTTGCTCCCTATGTCCCACTGGACAGGAATCCTGGGGTATCCTCTGCTGAAACACTCTTGTCAAGGGGGCTGGGGGGAGATGGGGTAGGGGAAGGGAGTCTGTCCGGTCTTCTGTGACGTGAAAGAGGATCTGGCTCAGGGTACCATGACTCGGTGCTTCCTGGCTGTGCAGCAGAGGGGAGTTTCCACTGGCCCACGCAATGTTCGCTCCACGTGAAGCTGGTTCTTCCCCCAGACCTGGTTTGGCAGTCTGCTCACAGTTTTCTACATCTCTGAAGACATAACTGCCACTCTTTCTCTGCAGTGGATGATTAACTGTAGATTTTTAGCTAAGAAGTGCCAATGCTTTCGTCTGACTACACACCATGCATTATTTATTTGTAACAAATCTCTCAGATCATTTCTTATTATCTCGCTTAACTTTGATTTATGACACACGAGGTAGGACACTATCTTTTACTCAGATTTTAAACAGATATGAGTTTTTTCTGTTTGGTGGTGTGTTTCAGGCTTGTTTTTTTTATTTTAATAGAAAGATTTTTTTTAGACATCAATCATATAAAGAGATGCAGATAGTCACAGAACCAATTTTTTTTTGCCCTCTGGGGGTATTTCCTATGGACCTGAAACCCTCCTTCAGCCTTCTGCCCCTTCAAGGGGAGTGATCGCTCTTATTGGCCAGTTTTGGAGAGTAACTGAGCATGCTCCATTGATCCCATCTATGCCCTGGAAATAGCTCAGGAGGACTGTTGTCAATTCAATGCTCATTGAGGTGGGACCATCCACCCAATTATAGAATTCAAAGAGCTTCCACATAAACTACATCCTCCAGTTTAACCTTTATCAATAATGTAGGTTATAATTTAGCCAGAATTTTGATTTTTAGATATACATTTTTCATAGGGGAGCAGGGGTTATCTCAATGTGCGAATTTTTAAAAATTAATATTGTCTTTAAATCCTACCACTCATCTGCTATTCAACACAATAATTGTCTCTATTGGGTCAAAGTTAATTTGATTTGAACTTGTTTCACTTTTGTCGGGATTATTTACAAGGGAAATAAAATGTGCATGTGTCCCCCCAAAAACATATGGATGTCTCCTTAGCTCTGCTTCTTCAGCTGGATGATGGATTTGGAGAAGGTACAAATTGTTTCTTGAACGTAAACAATGAAAAACATGTGGGGCTCAGCAGTGCAGCCTCTGGGTCGTTGCTTCCAGGGTTTGGTGGGGAAAGGTGTGATGAAGGGGCTGCGATGGACCGGCCACTGCAGAGTGGAGTGTGTGTGGGGACCTGTCACCTCCCAGTTTCAGAATCAATCCACGCCCAATCTTAATGCAATCTGGAGGCTAGAACGGGGTAGCTGAGTGGCAACGGAGGATGGAGAAAGCAAGAAAGCAACGTGAGGTCACGAATAAACTTTTGGTGAATGGTTCAGCATTCTTAACCACTGTTGTCTGTTAACCACTGTTGTACTATTGTTCCTGAAAATAAAGCATTCTCTTAAAGCAAACTCTTAAAAGCATTCTCAGTAAAACAGACCCTAAATTTTGCACCAAAACAGTACTCTGAAGGTGTTCCTATAAGCTTGTGGGCATGGCAGGAGGAGCAGGGGGGTTGTTCATGGCACAAAAATATACCCCGGAAGTTAAGATCTGTGGCATGTTAAACCTTTTGAAGACCTGAGACATAGGTAGAAGCTTCTCCCAAAGGCATTTTTTTCCTAAAGTGATGGGATGAGAAGCATGTCCTGTGACTTAGGGGGGACAACAGCTGGCTTTAACAATGTAAAATGTTTGTGAATTTAGTTTTTACTGACATGGTATTTCAGTAGCACTGTAGCACTGTTGTCCTGTTGTTTATTGATTTGCTTGAGCGGGCACCAGTAACGTCTCCATTGTGAGACTTGTTATTACTGTTTTTGGCATATGGAATATGCCATGGGTAGCTTGCCAGGCTCTGCCTTGCTGGCGGAATACTCTTGGTAGCTTGCCGGGCTCTCTGAGAGAGACCGAGGAGTCGAATCCGGGTCGGCTACATGCAAGGCAAACACCCTACCTGCTGTGCTATCGCTCCAGTCCAGGTATGCCAGTAACATCATAAAAGTGTTCTCTTCTTTTGCATCTTAGTTGTTACTCTCAGTAGCTTGCTGGGCTCTCCGAGAGGTATATATGTATATTACTCTCTATGGTTTGTTGTCTGAACTTCATCAAATATGGTGTGGTAACTACAGAAAATGAATAGGAAGTGTCTTATAATGTATCCGGAAAGCGGCCCGGAGCATGGCGTTGGTTGGGCAGTGGAGGTCGGCTGCCGGAGGTTGTTACCTTAGAAAGGGAAAATATCTAATTTACGTGTTGCAAAGATGAAGGGAAGAGCAGACATAGAGTATTCATTGCCATTGAAGTGCTTCAAAAGACAGTTAATAAATGTTACCTTTGGAATGGAATATTGGTTTTTGAATAGTTGCCATCATATCATATTCAGTCTTCAAAATAAAAGTGCTTAAATGGTTTCTTAATCTTCCTAAGAAGAACTACTCTAAATAGTTGTATTAATTCTCCTAAATCATTCTTTTGCTGTTGTCAGTTTATTTTGCCCAAATTCCTGAATGTACAAAGATCTCTAGGAGTTCGCATTTTGGTGATGTTGTTTATAATAAAACTTATTCACCTTTAGGAGATATTTCTCTCTCTCTCTTTCTCTCTCTCTCTCCTACTCACTCTGGTGCTCTTGTTCTAAATTTTGACTCCTTCAGAGGAGATATTTTCTGTAAAAAACTAAAGCACGCCAAAAGGCGTGTGCACTCGAGGGCTCTCCGGGCGGCTCTGTCTCACTGCCTGTGTTTGGTGCTCTGGAACCACTGTGTATGGGCTGGATCAGGACGGCCGTTGGCCAAGGACAGGCAAAGGAAGAACGAGGACCAAGCTGGTTGCTGATTAGTTACCGTTTATTCAATCTTCCGTCTTTCGCATCTCCCGAACTCCCAGCTCCGCAGCCTAGTTAAATCCCCCCAGCATGAGGGGGTTGGGGCGAACACACAGGTGTGGTCACAATCAATAGGGTAAGGTTCCTTTCCCTCAGGGGATGATTCTCCTAGGACTGATTCTCTTTCAGCAGGAGGATCCACCCAAGGGCAAAGTCCCATGAGTGTGTTTCTCTTCTCCTCATCCAGCAAACATATAAGCATTCATAATATTAATCATTCTGTATGGACACAATAAGAGATGCATTAAAGCTTATAGAATTGCTCTACTGGGGCCATCTCGATCTCAGACTACAGTGCTCAGGCCAGATTAGTCTTTCCTATCCCTAGCAGGGTCCTAGTCTCATCGTTACTGTTGGATCATGACAGTATTTGTCCATGATCAAGCTCTTAACTTATAGTTAAGCATTAGGCACTTTGGCCAGGCCCATCTCGATGCCAGGGTAGCACATAACTCACCGCTTGCCCTGGATTGGTCCCGTCCCTTGTCGGGACCCTACCTTTGGGGTGCTAGGAACTGAGGGCAACTTCGGCTTAAGTGGAGAAAGCAGATGCCCAGGAGTGAATAATATTTGAAGCCAATTAGGTCCCAAGTTACAAAAGCATAATATTGTCTTCTTGTGTCTATACAAAAAGGACATGGCTCTGAATAAACTATGCAAAGGACTCAAGGAGAAGAGAAAAAACAATATTTACAAGTCAACAGAACACTAAGAAAGAAGCTACAAATAAATGGAGGAATGGGAGCACTGTAATGGGAGTAACCCAATAAACCTAAAGTAGCAGAGGCTATGTTATCCTACAATTTTCAGATTACAAAAAATTACAATCTCCTTCAGAGAAATGACAGAATGAGATTTTAATATACTGATGTAATTTTTATTTCTCATTGGAAGATGTTGTGATCTAAATGTCTCAGATCTTGATAAAAATAGAACTAAAATCTTTGGGGACCTCCTCAGACATAGAAAATTCCCAATCAAATCTCTTTGTCATTCAGCTGGACACAAGGTCCTGCTCAAATAATTTCAGTTAAATTCAGGCAGTATCTGGATTTTCAGATTTGCGAGGAACAAAGTCCATCTTTGTTGCGTGAACGTTCGTGCAGTCGGAGGCCCTGAGACAAGGAACTCGGAAGAAATGTATTTCACGGAGAATCTAGGTTCTCTATGACTCTTAGACAAAGGCAGAGAGCCCTGTTCACTGTAAACCAGTTCATCTTGTGCCCTGGTTTGAATAACTTGTAAGCTATCTAGCCTCTTCTATGTTTTAAAAGGAGTTTATACTAAAAAATGACTTGTAGTTTTGCAACATCAACATGGAAAAAGTTTGTGACCACCAAGAAGTCTTCAACTCAACACCAGCTTATTGAGCATTCATTACAAAAGGCTGTCATGAACGGACCCCTGCCCAACATGTAGAGTAGGCTCTGTTGCAAATTATTGTTCAAAATCTTAGTCATTTTCCCAACTATTTCTTTTAGGGTACACTAATGCTTCAACTCATTTTTACATCATTAGAATAAATTATGCCTCTGCTTGTGTTCAATGTGAAACTATTAATTTCAAATAACCAGGAAAAATAGCCAGATATGAAATTGTATACAAACATTCTCTCTCTCTCTCTCTCACACACACACACACACACACACACACATATATATATATATATATATATATATATATATATATGTCAACATCATCATCATCCCATTGATCATCGATTTTCTCAAGTGGTCTCAGTAATATCTCCATTCGCTCCATTCGTCCTAGCCCTGAGATTTTAGAACTTCTCTTTACTCGTCCTTCCCAATGGTGCCACATTGGAGGCTCTTTCAGGGTCAGGGTAATGAGACCCATCATTGTTACTGGTTTTGGCATATGAATACGCCACGGGGAGCTTGCCAGGCTCTCCCATGCGGGCAGGAAACTCTCGGTAGCTTACCAGGTTCTCCAAGAGGGAGAACTACACTATAAGTCGTCTGGGAACTTGGTTTTATAGTCTCTGGATGTTGGCCGTTGATGGATTACACGGGGCCGGGGGGCGGGGGAAGTTTCTGGGTGTGACCACCTTTGATAAATCCAACCAGAACTACCAAGTAAAGCGAAGTCATTACATTTCATCAACTCTCTGTCCATCCAAATCCTGGTCATTGCCTGCTTTAAGAATTAGCTGATAAGGGCCTTTCCTCTGAGATCAGGCACAAGACAAGGATGCCCACACTCACCACTCCTCTTCAATATAGTACTGGAAGTACTTGCGATAGCTATTAGACAAGAAAAAGAGATTAAGGGCATCCAGATAGGAAGGGAAGAAATCAAACTCTCACTATTTGCAGACGACATGATACTATATCTAGAGAAGCCTAAAACCTCTACTAAGAAACTCTTAGAAACAATAGACTTATACAGTAAAGTTGCAGGCTACAAAATCAATACCCAAAAATCCATGGCCTTCATATATGCAAACAATGAGGCAGAGGAAAGGGACATGAAAAAAGCAATCCCATTCACAATCGTGCCCCAGAAAATCAGGTACCTCGCAATCAGCTTAACCAAGGAAGTAAAAGACCTTTACAAAGAAAACTACATAACGCTACTCCATGAAATCAAAGAGGACATGAGGAAATGGAAACATATACCCTGCTCGTGGATAGGGAGAATCAATGTTGTCAAAATGGCAATACTCCCTAAAGCATTATACAGATTCAATGCGATCCCTTTAAGTATACCCATGACATTCTTCAAAGAAATGGATCAAGCAATCCTAAAATTCATATGGAATAACAAACGTCCAAGGATAGCTAAAACAATTCTTGGGAAAAAGATGATGGGAGGCATCACCATCCCCAACCTCAAACTTTACTACAAAGCAGTAACAATTAAAACAGCATGGTACTGGAACAAAGGCAGAGCCGTAGACCAATGGAACAGGGTGGAATATCCCTACACACAACCCCAAATGTATGACCATCTAATCTTTGATAAGGGAGCAAGAGATGTGAAGTGGAGCAAGGAAAGCCTCTTTAACAAATGGTGCTGGCACAACTGGACAACCACATGCAAAAAAATGGGTTTAGACCTTGACCTGACACCATGCACAAAAGTCAGATCAAAATGGATTAAAGACCTCAACATTAGACCACAAACCATAAGGTACATTGAAGACAAGGTCGGCGAAACCCTCCACGATATTGAAGATAAAGGTATCTTCAAAGGTGACACGGAACTAAGCAATCTAGTAAAAACAGAGATCAACAAATGGGACTACATTAAACTAAAAAGCTTCTGCACCGCAAGAGATACAGTGACCAGAATACAAAGACTATCCACAGAATGGGAAAGGATATTTACACAATACCCATCAGATAAGGGGTTGATATCAATGGTATATAAAGCACTGGTTGAGCTCTACAAGAAGAAAACATCCAACCCCATCAAAAAATGGGGCAAAGAAATGAACAGAAACTTTACCAAGGAAGAAATACGAATGGCCAAAAGGCACATGAAAAAGTGCTCTGCATCACTAATCATCAGAGAGATGCAGATCAAAACAACCATGAGATACCACCTCACACCACAGAGACTAGCACACATCCAAAAGAACAAAAGCAACCGCTGTTGGAGAGGATGTGGGGAGAAAGGGACCCTTCTTCACTGCTGGTGGGAATGCCAACTGGTTCAGCCCTTCTGGAAAACAATTTGGACGACTCTCAAAAAATTAGATATTGAATTCCCATTTGACCCAGCAATACCACTGCTGGGAATATATTCCAGAGAGGCAAAAAAGTACAATCGAAACAACATCTGCACATGTATGTTCATCGCAGCACTGTTTACAATAGCCAGAATCTGGAAAAAACCCGAATGCCCCAGAACGGATGACTGGTTGAGGAAACTTTGGTACATCTATACAATGGAATACTATGCAGCTGTTAGAAAAAAGGAGGTCAAGAATTTTGTAGTTAAGTGGATGGGCATGAAAAGTTTCATGCTGAGTGAAATGAGTCAGAAAGAGAGAGACAGACATAGAAAGATTGCACTCATCTATGGTATATAGAATAACAGAGTGGGAGACTAACACCCAAGAACTGTAGAAATAAGTACCAGGAGGTTGACTCCATGGCTTCGAGGCTGGCCTCACGTTCCGGGGAAAGGTCAACTCAGAGAAGCGATCACCAACTACATTGTAGTTGAAGGCCATGTGGGGGAAGGGAGTTGCGGGCTGAATGAGGGCTAGAGACTGAGCACAGCGGCCACTCAACACCTTTATTGCAAACCACAACAGCTAATTAGAGAGAGAAAACAGAAGGGAATGCCTTGCCACAGTGGCAGGGTGGGGTGGGGGGGAGATGGGATTGGGGAGGGTGGGAGGGACACTGGGTTTACGGGTGGTGGAGAATGGGCACTGGTGAAGGGATGGGTTCCCAAACTTTGTATGAGGGAAGTATAAGCACAAAAGTGTATAAATCTGTAACTGTACCCTCACGGTGATTCTCTAATTAAAAATAAATTAATTAAAAAAAAATAAAATAAAATGGAGAGGATTATTTAAGAGCCAACAGTCATTAAAGTGAAAGAACAACTATTTCCACCTAGAAGTTCTGCAGTATTCTTCTGCAGGTTTGATTCAACAACAACAAAAAAAATCCTTTTTTAATTATCTCTGGAAATAATCTCAGTTAAGTTCAGCATTTATTTTTTGAGGAGAGAAAAAGAGTCAGGTCATGCCTAGTGGTGTTTGAGGCTACTCCTGGCTTGGTACTAAGAGGGTAGGTCCCTCCCTCTGTTGGTCAGAGCACGTGTGCTCTGGGGCTGATCCTGCATGTAAGGCAGGTACCAGGCCTTTAGTGTCATCGCTTTGACCCCTAAATCTAAATTTAAAATAAACCCATCATGTTTTAGTTCATTATTTTCTCCTTCCATTTTGTTGTCATCATGATGACCAGAGATCACACATAATTGGTTGACATGCACTGCATATGGCACCTCAAGTTCCTAGTACCAAAGATGCCAACTGCCAGTGACACCGGGACTCTCAGCCCGTAGGTGGAGCCAGGACTGAACACAGGCCTCCAGGTGGCAAATCAGGCCCTTTGCCACGGATCTATTCCCAAACCCCAAACTTGCCATTTTGTTTTCTTCCGTTTGTATCAAGGCTGATGGATGACTGGAGCGATAGCACAGCGGGTAGGGCGTTTGCCTTGCACGCAGCCAACCCGGGTTGGATTCCTCTGTCCCTCTCGGAGAGCCTGGCAAGCTACCGAGAGTATCTCGCCCTCAAGGCAGAGCCTGGCAAGCTACCCATGGCGTATTTGATATGCCAAAAACAGTAACAACAGGTCTCACAATGGAGACATTATTGGTGCCAACTCGATGGATAAGCATCGGGATGACAGTGATACAGTGATACAGTGTATCAAGGCACCATGATTTACAGTATTGTGGATGATACAATGTCCCGACCCCTCCTCTACCAGTGTCCATTTCCCTTTACCAGTGTCTCAAGCACACCTCCCACTGACCGCCTCTAGAAGATAGTCTTTGTACATTTAGCTTTTGTGATTTTTTGTGACTTACAAAAAACTGCCAGTGTGGTTTTTGTGATTTACAGAACTATCATGCACATAATTGCAACACCACCCCATCACATGTGTCTACTTCCCTCCCCCGAGGCTCTGCCCTTTTAAGCCCCTTTCCTGACCAACTCAGTTGTGGTGATCAGTTTTTCATTTCTACTGCCTCTGCCTCTTTGTTACTACACTGCTGTATATCTTTAAGGGCCATGAATGTAAGAGATCATTCTGTATCTATCTCCTTCCTAGCTCCATTCCTGTTGCAACAGATTGCATGCTTCTGTTCTTTCTTAGAGTTGCCTAGTGTTCCATTATGTGTTTGTACACCCTTCTTGATTCATTTATCCATAGTTGAGCATTTACATTGTTTCCATATCTTGGCTATTGTAGTAAGCATTCGATAAATATTATTGTTTTGGTGTTTTGTAGATAGAAGCCAAAAAGTGCAACACTTGCATTTTAAAACAAATTTGACTTCACATTACTTTAAAGATACTCTTTCTACAGAGAACTCCATAACTTTTATACTCTATTTCTCCCATTATTAGCATGTTATAGTAGTATTTCACAGTTGTCACAATTAATTAACATTAATGATAGATTTCATACTAACTAAAGTCCATATGTTGTTTCAAATTCATCAGCTATTGTTGGATGCTCTTTATCTGGTCCAGTACATCACACTACAGGAAGTTGGAGTTCTCTTGACTGTGGCCGAGTCTCTATCATTTCCATCCTGTCTCAGAGAGAGGACATTCTACCACCTCGGCATAATCACTTCTTGATTATCAGTCTGAGTTCTTGTTGGTTAGTCTTGAAGACTCTCTACTGGGAAGTTACTTCTCTCCCACTTCCATAGTTTTCTGTTGGAAAGACATGAGCAGCAATCTGACGTATAATTCTGTTCTTTGCCTATGAGGCTCTCCAGCATCTTCTATCCTTCCAATAGCAGTGCAGTGCCAACTATTCAGCTCAGTACACGGGTATGACGGTCTCACAAAGTGAAATCTGATGGGAGCAACTTTAATAATTAAACAACAGTTGATATGGGCAAATTTCTTACCTTCAGTCAGTCTTAGAGAGTCTAGTAATTCCCCATATTACTAAGGTATATATTCTTACCCTCATCAGTTATCTTGTATCATATCATTTTTACTTCATTGGGTTCTTCTATTGCACTCTACACTCCATACTGGAATGCCCTGGTATGAGAGATTTTTTTTTTAAATCACGTGTCAAAATATACTCTAAATTATGTAATTTCTTGTGATTTGCTACTGCAAAATATCATGTATCCATCATAAAATATAGTACAACAAGTTCCAATGAACTAAAAATATCATTTGACTTTATTTAATCAACCTTTCCACAGACTCAAACCCCTAGCAAATATTGATTATTTTATTATCACTGTACTTAGGCCTTTTCCAAAATGTCAGGTAATGGAAGTACATAGAATATAATCTTAAGATTCACTGTTTTTTAATCTGAAATATATCCACATCTGAACAACTGGACTGCCAATTAATTCTGTGAATTATTGAATATAATTCATTTTTGGGATTTTATTTTGTTCATCTGATAAGGGACATCTTTTTTACTTAAAATTTGGAGCAATTTTGAATAAATCTGTGGTAACTGTGTTTCTGTTTTTCCTCTGAAAGTTTTATAATTTTATTATACTTTTGGGACTTTGATACCTTGCGAGTTAATTTTTGTCCAAGGAGTAAGATCTCTTCTATATCTTTTACTTTTTTATTTGTTTAAAAGATTATTTTCTTCATTGCGTTTGCTGTTACTCCTTTTTTCAATATTTGCATGAATCTATTTTAGGGTCCTCTGGTTCATTAGTTTAATTGGTAGGATTATAGTTCTCTATCTTATTCTTTACTGGGCTGGAGTGATAGCACAATGGGTAGGGCATTTGCCTTGCATGCAGCCGACCGGATTCTATTCTTCCGACCCTCTCGGAGAGCCCGGCAAGCTACTGAGAATATCCTGTTTGCATGGCAGAGCCTGGAAAGCTACCCATGGTATATTCGATATGCCAAAAATAGTAACAACAAGTCCCACAATGCAGATGTTACTGGTGCCGGCTTGAGCAAATGGATGAACAATGGGATGACAGTGACAGTGCTACAGTGCTGTTCTTTACTACTATAAGTTTAAAGTATATCTTGAAATGAGTGCTCTAGTATTGTTCTTTTGCATCCTGTTGGCTATTTTAGGTCTTTGGTCTTTCCATAAGATGTTTTAGGGTCAGTTTTGCTACATGTATCAAATAGATCAATGGAATCTTGTTGGGATAACACTGAATCTGTACTTTAAGCTGGAAATAATGTATACGTTCCATAGTCTCACTTATGAGGACAAACATGTTTCCAGCTATTTAGAGTTTCAAAAACATTTCTTTCAGTGACATTTTCAAGTTGTTTCTTTCTGGCTTGGGAGCCACACCTAGTGGTGCTCAGAAATTTTTCCTGGCTCTGTGCTCAGGGATCATTTCTCAAAGGCCCAGGGGACTATATGGAGTGCCAGAGACCTAACCCAACTCAGCTAGGTACCAAGTCATTGCCTTACCTGCTATACATCTCTCCAGTTCCGACGTTTTCGAGTCTTAATATACATCTACAAATAATGTGATGCAATCATACTTAAGTTATTCTTTTTCTGCAGAATTATAAATGACTTTTTCTTTCTTTTTAGAATTTTTGATCCCATAGAAATCTTTTTTTTTTACATTAGATTTGTTTTACATGATCTCTCTCTATTCACTTGTTAGAATTCTGGGGTTTCTTTTTGTATTTATTTATTTTTTCTACATGGTCTTATCATCTGCTCTTTTTTAAAATTTATTTATTATTTAATTAGTGAGTCACAGTGAGGGTACAGTTACAGATTCACACATTTTCGTGATTCTTTTTCCCTCATGCAATGTTTAAGAGCCCATCCCTCCACCAGTGTCCATTCTCCACCACCCAGTATCCCTCTCACCTCCCCAGTCCCATCCCCCCACCCCACCCTGCCTCTGTAGTGGGGCATTCCAATTTGATATCTCTCTTTCCTTTTGGGTGTTGTGGTTCTAAATAAGGGTATTGAGTGGTCATCCTGTTCAGTCGCTAGTCTACTTTCAGCACGCATCTCCCTTCCCTTGCAGGATCTCCAATCACATATTACTTGGTGTTCCCTTCTCTATCTGGGATGACTTTCCCCCAGTGTGTGAGGCCAGCTTCCAAGCTATGGAGCCAACCTCCTGGTGTTATATACTACTATTCTTGGGTATTGGTCTCCTACTCTGTTGTTCTATATTCCACAGATGAGTGCAATCTTTCTATGTCTGTCCCTCTCTTTCTGGCTCATTTCACTTAGCATTATCATCTGCTCTTAAGGGCAGTTATTTTCCTCTCCAATCTCTGTCTCTCTCTCTCTATGTATATATGTTTTATCTTGTATTGTGAAACTAGTGACTCTTGGATAATGTTCAATTCCTCCTTAACATTAAGTGTGGGGGTACCATTTTTAAAGCTTTTCCTTATCCAGTTGAGGAAATTATTTTCTTAATGCTGAAAGGTTTTTTTTAGGTATGCTAAAAGTTTTATCAAAAACAAATAATGAATTTTGTTATGTCACTTTTCTACATCAATTGACAAAGTCATATGATTGTCACATTTTATACATGATTACATTTACTTTTT
The DNA here is from genome assembly GCF_027595985.1 of Sorex araneus. NCBI lineage: Eukaryota > Metazoa > Chordata > Mammalia > Eulipotyphla > Soricidae > Sorex > Sorex araneus. The sequence goes on from NC_073302.1 coordinate 101,057,961, forward strand.
TTCCACATTAAAGTGGTCTTGCATATATCTTGGAAAAGTCTTATTCAAAATATTAACATATTTAATATAATGGATAAAATTTGCTAGATTTTAAAGATCTATATCTATGAATTATTTAGTTCTGAGCATTTTCTTTCTTATAAATGTCTTTATCGACTCTTTTAGTCAGAATAAATTGGTGTTATGCTAAAAGTTGAGTGTTTCTTCTGCTTCTCTTTGGGGAAGGAAGCTATACGCAAAATCAGTGCTATTTGTTTATACCAAAGGCAAAAGTATCTGAGGTACTTTACTAGAAATATTTGATGGGATACATTAGATTTGCTTTTAGCTATAGTGGATTATCTCACAATGGATGAGTTCTGTAAGTCCTCACTATTTGCTGAAATGATTTAATGACTGAAAGGAGAAAAACAACTTGACGAAAATCTTACATGCTTTAAGAACATACTCATTTCATGGAAGACTTACTGAGGTTTATCTAATTCATACTCTGGTGTTTAGCACAAGAAAAAGGAAGGAAGGATTTCTTTCTTGCCAGCAAGTGAAGTATCTGACTTCTTACCTGAAGGGTAGTAGTGAGTACTCGGGCATATTACCCTATATCAAAAAGAGGTGGCCATTCATTCTGATTCACCTATTCGTCTCAAGATGCCTACTCCCCAAGTAGTTCAGCTTAACACTCAACAAAATTTGTTTTCATTTTTACAGAAATATTATTAAATTATACAAATCCAGGATTATTTGAGATCTACTTACCCATTGTGCACTCAGCTTCTCCATCACTGATCATCTGACCGGGAGAATAAACCTCTAATCCTAGAGTGTTGTCTGTGTTTCGAAACGCTAGACATTTTCATAAACAAGTCATCTAGGTTTTGTGTTATTTTACATACTCAAATATTTAAATTATTAAATGAATGGAGGATCAAGGAACGTCAACCTTTAGCGCTTCAAATGCCAGTTATTGAAAACTAAGCTTTGTTGTAAGTGATTCATATGGAGAGAGGAAATCTGATGACCTCAAGTGGGCAGTCCACTGCTTTCCTCTTTATGTTTCTTGGTGAGCTAAGAGGTTTCTGGGAGGTTGAGGTCTGATCAAGCCTGCTCTGAGCACTTACACGGCACAGATTTTCTGTATCACCAGTTTCATGTGGCTTCTCAAATACATGAATTCCACTTGATCTTCATGGCACAGGAACTAATCCCCACCACCCAAGAAATTTCTTGGGACTTGTGGCCTCATATTGGAGCAAGGAATTGAGCTTTGGTGGGAAAAGAATTCAATCCTAATATCTGCATATTCCATTGCCAATCTATGCAGAAAGGAATTTCAGGAAAATGATAAATAGCAAAGTAAATATTAATAAACTTAGTAAACTGAAGTTTGTTTGGGAAATATGAGAGAGAAAGAGAAGTTTGAACTTAGGAGAGCGTGCACACTTCTCCAACAGAGAGAGTGCAGAGTACACATCCCAAGCAGAGTTGCAGACAAATCCTCAGAAAGGGAAAACATGTGCTTTTTCCTCTGCCAAGTGGGTTTTTGTAGAGTTTTCTATAACTGTCTCCAAAGTCTGTTGCTAGGGTTGTTGTCAAGGTGAAGAACTAGAACTATTGATGATCTTCAAAATTTTGAGTCCCAGAATTGTATTGGAGTCTCTCCTCCTAGGAACTCCAACTAACATATCGTGCCTGGAAATCGTCAATCTTAAAGGTTTTTTAAGTTCTTATGGTGGGGCTTATATTTTAAATGCCTTTCTGCTTTTAGGTTTGTTTAAGTTCTGGTGCATTTCCAAATACATATTGCCAGGGCCTCCTATCTCTCTATAACATCTTACAAAGAGAAAGCATTTATCCTTACATACAAAAGAGACCTGCAATGGGAATTCATATATACATGGCTAATGTTTCAGCATATAACTGCATGTTGAACCACCCCACCTAGGAAAAGAATCTTTCAATGAAGTGCTCACATTTTTTAAATAACATTTTTTGGCTCACCATTAGTTCATAACATTATTAAATTTCAGAAAGAGTTCTGAGGTTTGATTTAAATATTAACACACAGTGCTCCAATATATCAAAATATTGCTCTAAACTTTCAGTAAAATGTTGAAATATATGTGAAACTTTAGCATTGAGACTTTACAAAACTTTCTAAAAAATTATGAAGACCGGGAATTGTACTCTGGAAGATGGAAGAGTCTCTTAGTTACTACATGGACGTATTTATACATTTCATTTTAAACTCATTTAGTATAGATAATATCCTGAATTGAGAGATTTTGCTCCCTGATTATCATACATTATGGAACTTAGGGAAATATTTCTGTTGAAAAATTATTATCTACAGATAGTGTCAATCAATTTGTCTACAAATTCATAGTGATGAACCATAAAGTGCAATTTGCAAAATCATAAGTGCTATGACCAGGTTGATAAAATGAGTCTTATTATAACTACTCTCTAGGGCAGACCAAAGCCATTCTTTGACTATAAATTGTGACTGTGCTCGAGATGTAAACCAGCTAGTCTGGGAGGCTGAGTTTGTCACAACTTTGGTGGTCTCTCTCTCCTCCTCTGTGCACAAATCTTTTGAGTCAGGAAAGAGAGAATGAGAACTGAGAGAGAATCATGCACCAGAGCTGAGAGGGCCACATCAGGCAGCCCTGCTGAGGAGCAAACTGATTGAGCAAAAGAGCAAAAGCAAAACCTTTCCTACATCACTAGCCCTGCAAGGAGAAACTGCCTGGATTTAGTGAAGGAGGGTCCAGCCCCACCTCCTGTTCCTGCAAAGATACAGAGGCAGCCGTATAAATGTGCTCTTTCATCCTCACCCCATCCATCCTTACTCCCCAGAAAGGTGAGAAGATGCTGGTTATATCAGCCCTTTCTCCAGAGCTCACTATAAATGGGCAGAAGACAGTGATAAACGCTCACTAAGGACTCTGAAGCACTAGAGACACGTACACAAGTAGAGGTGAGATTTTACAACTACATTCAATTAAAGATTCCCAAATAACTTTGGGAGTAATCCCCAGATTGAATGGAGGGCAGAAGTGTGTGAATGACAATGAAAATGAGCTTTCAAAGGGGCTGGGTTAACTATAACACTCAAATGAAACCTGCACTATTTCTGTACCTTCATGATTTAATTGATAATTGTTCAAGACCTTCATCGACTGCTTGTCTCCAGTACCAACTCTCGGCCTTATGCCTCAGATACACCTGTATCTTCTATTTCCTCAAAGCCCGGCATTGTCTCCATCAATACCATCATCCTTATGTCTCACCTCAACCCCTCTCGCTTCCAGCCTTCGTTAGAGTCTATTCATCCCACAAGCCAATTTCCTTCACCAGACCCCAAATGAACCCACAAGGTCATTATTGATTCCCATCAAGTCTGCTATCTTCACTTTGAAACACCCTTTATTATTGCAGTTAAACACATTGTGTAACTGTGTTTACTAGGATTTACTATTAAACCACAAGTTTTGTGAATTTAGGGCCTGGGGGAGACCAGATCACTTAAATACTTGATATCATTCCCAAGAAAGTCTCTGGGAAAGACTCCCAAAAATCAGGGATTTTATGTGAAGGAAGACTCATAGATCAATCAAAACCGTGGGTGGCCTTTTCTTTCCTAAAGATCTTAAATCTTTCTACGAAGCCCTTTATGGGCGTTTCCAGGACCTGCGCAGCACTGAAAGAGTCAGTTTAACAAAACTGGAAAAGTGTAACTGTTGATTGCACCCCTCACCGTGTTCCAGAAAATAAAGAATTTATTCCCAGTTTCCCTATCAATTTTCTCTGTGGTTTAGGGCAAAGTGCTGAACATTTCCAAGTACAACTTAATCCCTTTGGCAAAATGCTGAGTTGGCTCCTTAGAGAAATAAAATATCGTAATTCATTTCAGACTTTTAAAAATGATATTAAAAATTTGAAGTAATTACTTTCTGATGATGTCCTATTGTTCATATCCCAGCTACCTTATTGAACCAACAGTATATTAACTCTTGATGGGAATTGTTTGCTCCATTCTAATTCAGTTAAGCCTACTGTTTTCACCCGCCCGGTGAAGTTTCGTTCATTGTTAGGCCTGTTTACTGCCCAGCAGCTTGAGTACTCAGTTTTAAGGGATCTGTAGGGGGGTGGTGTAGCCAGGCAGAACATGTTGGGCTTGTGTCTAGAAGGAAGTAAACCAGAGATCCAAGTGCCTGACTTGATTTCTCCCAGGATCTGACATCTGCAGTAAAACATTCATATGATTAGAGTGACATTTTCCAAAGACACCAGCAACAGACAAAAACTTGGCTAAAGATCTACCTTTCCCTTCCAAGTTTCTACAGGCACACGATCTTTGCTGATTCAAGAGCATATTATTACTTAGGGAGCAAGCTTTATGCAGCTAGATTGAAACTGGATAAACTACATTGCCTGAGTTTATTTTTGTTGTCTTGTTTATCTCTGCTTGTTAACATAAGATCCAGTACCATAAAATCATGCCATAAGGCTTTAAGGCACTATGATGGTTTTTCTTATAAATAGAACTGAATTCTTGGTAAAAAGTAAGACATTAATGAGATGATCTCTCGTGTTTAAGAAATTGACTTAGTTTAAAGACAAAGCTGATTTATTATTGTAAACAGCTTTTATTTTGAGAGAGTTGTAACTAGTCCAAGAATAGACTAGTTCAATAACAAGGAAGTCTTTCAAATGACCGGATGATCCAAGTGTGACTTGTGCTGGCTCGTGGCATCATGAAGCCCTGATCACAGAGAGAACTGTCCACGGACACTGTCAGTTATCAACTATCCACTGGAGTTTTCAGAATTATACTCATGGGTTTGTAGTCAGATGGTTCCAGGAGGTCCAGTTATCCGAAGTATTCAGTAAAGCAGAGAGTCCAGTTCAAATCTTCATAGGCAACATATTGGTGCTGACTTTTGGCAGGGAGACCCAGTTTTGCTCAATACTCTTTGCAGAAGTATTTATGCCTTTCATGCTAGGTAGGACGTGCTCCCCTCTCAAAAGCACAACCCAAAAGCAATGTAGCATGGTAGCACTGCCATCCCGCTGCTCATCAATTTGCTCAAGTGGGCACCAGTATCGTCTTCATTGTGAGAAAACCCAAAAGGCTGAGGCAAAATTCACCATGTATTCAATAGCAGAACCTGAAAAGCCACACATTACCACTTGAATAAAAGTTCCGTGGGGAGCTTGGAAACTGGCCTCACATGCTGGGGGAAAAGGCAGCTGAGGTAGAGAAGGGAACACCAAGTAGAGGATGTTGGGAGGACCCATTTGGGTTGAAAGATGCGTGCCGAAAGTAGACTATAGACCGAACATGAAGGCCACTCAATACCTCTATTGCAAACTACAACACCCAAAAGGAAGGAGAACAAAAGGGAATGCCCTGCCGCAGAGGCAGGGTGGGGTGGTGGGGATTAGGGTGGGGGTGGTGGGAGGGATACTGGGAACATCGGTGGAGGAGAATGGGCACCGGTGGAGGGATGTAAACAATCACTGTATGAGTGAAATGCAAACATGAAAGTTCACAAGTTTGTAACTGTACATCATAGTGATTCTCTAATAAAAAAATTTTTTTTTAAAAGTATGTGACTCCACCCACTCAAAAAAGTACAAGCACCATGGCCACACATGTGCTTTACTCCCATTTAACAATAATAAAAAAAGGATGTGAAAGAAAGAGAAAAAAAGTCGGTGGCAGGTGGGAACTACACAGTGACACGAATATCAGGAGTCAGCTCAGGGGAAGATACTGGACATTAGCACTGCATTCCTCTCAGCACCGGTGTCTCCCATCCACCTCACGGGCGGAGATGACCTGAGCTCTGCTGGGAGAAACTTCTCCACACTTGCCTCATCTTCTGGAAACTTGGAGCAGAGGACAGGGGAGATTTCTATTTCGAAACTCTGTTTTCTGCACCGTGTTCTCCTCCTGTAACCAGGCTGTGTGCGGGGGTCCAGATAGAAACCCTCACGGCCCTGTCCCCCTGCTGCTCTGGGACTGGGGGAGTTGACAGTTATGCTTATGGCCGTGCTCCCTACTCCTCGGACCCAGAAAAAGCCTCTGTAGAACTTGTTACCAAGCAAGCATCATGCTCCACCACCTTCTTATTAAATCTCAGCGCCCGGTAACTGACTGCTAAGGAGGGGAGTGGGAGTATCCTCACCCCAGTTCAGTCCAGTGTAGCATCAGCCCTCAGACCAGGCTCTTCTCCTGCACACCAGACCCAGGTGCAGTTGTGGCTCCTGCTACAGGTGTGTGAGGACAGTTCCTCCGACAAAGTTCCACCCAAAAGAAAGATCGCAGACCAGGACCGCAACGTGTCTTCCCGTTCACTCAGTAAGTGGTGTTGGGCAGAGGCAAAGCAGCTTGGGTAGCACCATCTTCCCCCAAAAAGAGGATGACGTCAGGCCACTTCCTAAGTGGGGCCTTTGCACTGCTCTCAGCGTGCATGGCCCCACACGGTCAGCTCTAACCACGGAGGCATCCTTCCTTTGGAGAAGAGGTGGCTGGTGTGTGCCCCGGAGTAATCTCAGCTAGCTTTCTGCTTATGAAATTTGAGGGGGACCGTAGCTTCTTTACAATTTTTTTCTGACGGTCCTTTTTCAGTGCAAGCTCATAATGTGTGATCTTGTACAATTCTATTAAAATTCTGTGATCAAATTACCCCGGTCCCTGAAGTATGAGGGAAAGAAACCAAAGGGGAAAGTAAGAAGAGGCAGAGAGAAGGTAATAGGGCAGGAGGCAGGGGTCTCAGGCATACTGGTGGTATAAGCCCGAACCACAGAACCAACAAATAGGAAAGCAAGAGACGCAAACAACAGCAATAAAATGTAAAAACATGCCTAGAAGAGACGTGGAATCCAGGGGAATCTGGAATCACTGACGAGATTCTGTGACATTGCGTGCCTGGAGCTCTATTATGAACAACTTTGCAAATCACGGTGACTGAATTTTAGAAAAAAAATAGGTAATTTTAAAAACAAATATTTAAGAAAATATTTTGTCTTGCGGCTGAAGAAATAGTGCAGGGACTAAGGCCCATGCTTACTTGAGACTGACCCTACGTCAGTCCCCGTCATCATACAGTCCCCTTCAGTCTGCCATCTGTGTCTCTGGGCATCATCAGGGGTGACCCCCAGCACTGCCGGGGGACTTGGCCAATCCCTGACACTGCAGAGATCTCCACGTCCTTGCCTGGACCTGTCAGCTGGGTTGGCCAAGAATGCTGCTTGCTGCTTGGGCGACACCCCACAGTACCGGTGGGTCTTCTGTGCATTTTTTAAGGTCATTTTATTGTAAATCGGGCACAAGTCTCATCGAGGTAAGCTGCACCTTTTAATTCTTGTGGTAGAGCTGTCGGACAGTGCCCTGTAGAACCTTGGTGCTTTCTCTGGTCAGGAGTGAGTGGATGCAGGCCCTTGACTCTCTAGATTCTGCCGTGTATAATTCTGGGAAGAAGACAAAAGACCTGACTCCACCAGTGAGTTGTGTTTCACAGACCCAGACTCAGTGTCCTGGGTTTGAACTTTGCCCAAAGCCTTTGTTTCTCAGACTTTCTGCTATCTGGAGCCTCGAAATAGGAATTGCTTTTACATCTGAACCCAACACTCTCCTGTTTCATTACAGCCATCGGGTTTCATTTTATTTATCATTCTCGTCTCTCTTCTTTGACACACCACTCTCAATCATTAGAGGAATCCAGGTGCATCTTTAACACATTTTCTAGAAATATCCCCGTAAGAGGAGCATTAAATTATGGAACACACCCCTTTATCCATTTTACATAAAATCCAGTACTGCTCAATGTTTTACCACATAATAGCTCTATAAATGGGATTTCTTTCCTCATTTTTCCCTCCAAAGACATCCAGCATGTTCTAAGAGCTTTGCGGAGGCTGGCGTCCCCACTCGCAGTCCGTGCCCGTGCTTCCAGTCTCATTAGCAGGCTCCCCAAAGGACAGATGGATACGGGCAGAAGCAGTGCTCTGACCAATCCACATTAAAAAATTTCACCATCATCTTCCCATTTGTGTGCAGCAAGGTCTGTATGAGGTTTCTCATCAGAGCAAGCTACCCAAGGTTGTTATCTAAAAGCAACTATTAATCTGTGTCGTCCATTTGTTGGATCTCTGCTGGTCAGAGCTTGAGGAGAGCTTGGCTGTGGCTCTGATGTGAAGCTCTTGGCTGAGCCCAGCCAGGGGCTGGACGGGGCAGGGTGATCCCACAGTTGCCTGGTCTGGAGGATGTCTCCACGGTAACACTGCCAACCGGCTGCTCACAGTTGATGAGAACGTCCTTTCTTCTCCTCTCCCTCAGAACAGCGTTTAGAGCTGCTCTAGACCACGGAGACTTGATAATCCAGATCAGTCCAGAGCAACTGACACAGGGCCCTGAGGGAAGCCACGATGTCTCAGCCATTCTGTCATGAGATTGGTGGATGGTCTTCATGCCTTGTTCCACATCGAGTGGCCTGCAGAGGGGTGTGCAGAACCCAGCCTAGAGGGAGTTCGATTCCTCTGCTCCTCTCAGAGAGCCCGGCAAGCTACCGAGAGTATGGAGCCCGAGCGGCAGAGCCTGGCAAGTATTGGATATGCCAAAAACAGTAACAATAAGTCTCACAATGAGAGATGTTACTGGTGCCTGCTCGAACAAATCGATGAGCAACGGGATGACAGTGACAGTGACAGTGAATCACTGTGAGGTACAGTTACAAGCTTATGAACTTTCATGTTTGCATTTCAGTCATAAGTGATCATTTACCCATCCCTCCACCAGTGCCCATTCTCCTCCACCGATGTTCCCAGTACCCCTCCCACTACCCCACCCCATCCCCCAGCACCCCACCTTGCCTCTATGGCAGGGCATTCCCCCTTGTTCTCTCTCCTTTTGGGTGTTATAGTTTGCAATAGAGGTATTGAGTGGCCACCATGCTCGGTCTCTAGTCTACTCTCGGCACGCATCTTTCAACCGAATGGGTCCTCCCGACATCCTCCACTTGGAGCTCCCTTTTCTGTCTCAGCTGCCTTCTCCCCCAGCAGCCTCTGCATCATTCTTGATCATCCTGGACCAAGGACTTCTTGGCACTAATGCTCAGTCTGATGAGAACAATATATCCCTGCCCATATTCCAAACTGGGTAACACAAAAGAGCAGGAGCAGCTAAGGGGCACTGGAGTCTGGGCGATATGCCATAACCTTGGAACATGTCCAGGACAGCCTTGAGATGGTCCTTGTCTCTGTAACCTTGGTAACGTGCAACTATCCTCCGAGTGTGCTCACGTCCTGGAGATGGTCTTGCCCCTGCTTTGCAGATGACGTGCTCGAACATCTCTGTTTCTGTTTTCTCCTGCCAATTGCCTGCAAATGTCCCACCCCGTCAGATAGTCTATAAAATGGAGCTCTCGCCTTTGCGTGGACCTAGTCTTCAGTCTCTGCTGGGCCTGCCAGTGTAAAGGAACTGGGTTCTCTCACTTTTCAGAACATGCTGCTTGGTTTTTCACTGGCCCTGGGTGAATATTTCTGCAGTGAGTCAGGTGTTACACTAGCAACCCTCCAGCCTTATGTTTCAGCTGCCCCTCAAGCTAACACTCCAGCTCTGGATGCGTTGTCTCCCAATCTCCCTCCAGCCCGTCCGTGCGGGGTGTGGTGGGAAGTACACACAGCTGCAATCTCAGCTGCTGGATCCGGGCTCTCAGGCCCAGGTTTCCTCTTGTGCTGTTGGCGTCCTCCCGGTCCCAGTCAGGACCCTATGCCAGCCCCTATTTGAAAGTGCCCACATCCTTTATCACTGTTTTACACTGTATAATACCTACCCAGAGAGTAGAGAGTCTCTTGCCCGCACGCCTGGCTGTCTTCCCCGGGGGTCCCTCGGAGGGGATGGGCTCCAGCTTCCCTCCTCGCCCCGAGCAGAGCTCCTGGCAGCCGAAGACCACCGGAACCTAGCCACAGCCATGCTCAAGGCCCCTCTCCACAAGTTTGGACAGGCCTCATGCATGAAGGAACTGGCAGAGGAACGCAGGTGTGTGTAATCCCATCAACGACCAACATCAGAGACTTAAAAGCGAGCTCTCAGAAGCAAAATATCTTATAACCTACTTCTCCCTCTGGGAGAAACTGGCAAGCTACTGAGAGTTTCCTGCCCACATGGGACAGCCTTGCAAGCTTCCCCTGGTGCATTCATATGCCAAAGCCAGTAACAAGCTGGATCTCATTCCCCTGACCCTGAAAGAGCCTTCAATGAGGCACCGTTAGAAAGGCCAAGTGGAGAGAGCTTCTAAAATCTCAGGGATAGGGTGAATGGAGACGTTACTGAGCCCACTCGAGAAATCGACCATCAACGGGATTTTGTGATCGTGATCGTGATTACCTACCCACAGCTCTATTCAGAAAACAAACTCACCAACTTCTCTAAGAAATCAGCAGATGTGTGAAACACTTCCCAGGGAGCTGCTGTGGCTGTGCCTTCACCGATGAAGTCCGCAATTTGATATACCTGCTCCCCTCACTCCTTGCCTGAACCCAGAGGTGGCGGCTCTGCCTGTGACCGTGGATGATCCTCTACGTTGCTCTGTGATGCGCCTCCTTTCACACCCTGGTGGCTCACGCAGTTGCCTATCTCGCCCCTATTGCTTCTGTCCCCTTCAATTCTCCTGCCGCCTCTCCAGACAGGCTCGTGGGCGTTTCTTGCCTTGGAGAAGCTGCCTTGCGATCCCTCACCGCCTTTCACCACACTCCCAGAGGCTTATCTTCAGTTTCCAGATGCTGGGACCTGCATGCATTAGCGTGGCTTCCCCTAACAGTCACTGCCTCCTCCATCTTGCAGCAGAGATTATATCTAGACCCTCAAGATGCTTATCTCGCTAGGAACACCAGCGCCATCTCTTTGTCACAGGTCCCCAGATGCCACCAGCCACTTTTTCTAAGTCTACTGCAAATCGGGCCTGGATGCCTCAAGTTTCCTTCCCACATGTTTGTCCAAGGTCTCTGTCATCTCCAAATCTTGTGTTTGCATCTCTGCATTTGCTTTCTCAATTTCCTTTGTAAGCTTCCCATTTTCTACACTGATACTGGGGGTCTGCCTTTGTTTCTTGCTCCGATTCTCTCTTATGGCTAATAAAATAGCCCCTCCAATCCCGTCTGCAGGCCAGTGAACTGAGTGAGGTTTAGGTTTCATCACACCAAATTTATCTGAGAACATGAATATTCAAAAACCTTTAAAAACCTCATTTAAAAAAAATCTCGGAAGAGGCCAGGCAGTCTGGTGAGCAACGCGGCCGGAGAAATGCTCCGGACCGGAATCCGGGCCAACAACACCAGGGATCCAGAGGGAGGAGGTACAGCTGGGACGCCTTCTCCAAATGGAGCCCTGGCAACACTAAGCAGCAACTAACACGGCTCCGGGTTGCGGGACTGGAACACATCCGAACCACGCGGCCGCTAGCGCGGCCACACGACCTTTTCTAAAAACTGAAAACATACAATCTTTTAATGGAAAACCAATTATCAAATGCTTCCTTAGTAGGGCTGTCTTTCTTGGGGGGAAACTCCAACAACAATAGTGAGCTTTGTTTTGCAATATGGAACGTAATCAAGGTAAAGAGAAAATGAAGTGAAATTCATCAGTTATACAGTGGGGGTGGGGGGTGGGGGGTATACTGGGGATTCTGGTGGTGGAATATGGGCACTGGTGAAAGGATGGTGTTTGAATATTGTATAGCTGAGACATAAACCTGAAAACTGTGTATCTTTCCACATGGTGATATAATAAAAAATTTTTTAAAAATTAAAAAAAAATCTCATGTATGAATGTTAGTGGCAAATGTTCACAAACTCTTTATAAACTTTCAATTACTCAGAAAAACATTTTAATGCTATTTTCTAAGGATACATATTAAATAAAAGTCAATTTTCTGTCATTTCTTTCTCATGAATTCTTTGTAGAAATGTTAGGTGTTTTTTCCTATTTTTCAATGGCACTGGAAACTTAAATATATCATCATTAAAGCTATGGCCGAGTTTTAAAATTTCCAGGAAAGTCTGATGCTGAAATTATTTTTAAAATAATACTTGAAGCTTCTGACTAATTATAGTTGTAAAAACTCCCCTTTGACTTAAAGTCAATCCAATTCAGTAGCTGGGAAATATGATATTTTCACTGATCTGAGGGGAAGAGAAAAGTGCCAAGGTGTCCTTCAGAGCCCGGCTCCGGGTTTCGGTGCTTGCTCTGCCTGTGACTTCCTGGTCTTGTTCCCCTGCCCCTGGGAGTGATCCCTGAGCACAGAGCTGGGAGTTACCCGGAGCACAGTCAGGTGTGACCCCACAACCAAAACGAAGAGAAAAAACAACCCAACAAACAAAAAAGAAAAATGTTCTTCCTAGACACAGGAAGAAAAACGAATGGGAAAGGAGAGCTGGAGGTGCAAGGCTGACCAGTGAGTGTACTGTCATCCCCGTTGTTGAGACTCTAGCTAGAAATGCTCCGGATATGTCTTTGGCTCCATCTCAAATATTGTTAGGTGGGGCTGGAGCAATGGCACAGCGGGTAGGGCGTTTGCCTTGCATGCGGCCGACCCGGGTTCAATTCCCAGCATCCCATATGGTCCCCTGAGCACCGCCAGGGGTGATTCCTGAGTGCAGAGCCAGGAGTAACCCCTGTGCATTGCCAGGTGTGACCCAAAAAGCAAAAAAAAAAAAAACCAAAAAAAACCAAAAAAAAATCAAATATTGTTAGCTGTTTTTAAGCTTAGGAATTGTAATTCTCTAGCGTGTTTCTAGTTGAGTTTCAGACATGCAGGGTCCCAGCTCTATTCCTACCACCAGGGTCAGGATTTCTCTGCCAACACGCCCAGGCCCCTCCCACAGGCCACGGTATGTTTAATTTTTATAGCTTGGTCCCATGCTTATAGGGGTGTTGAGCCTGATGGCTTTGATGGTTTGGGTGTATATTGGCAGCTCAACACTATTAGCGACATGTCCAAGGCCCTTAACCATTGTCCCTACCTTACCTCCTGTCACCCTCTTCTTTAAGTAAAGCAGATTTTATATGTAAAGTGAGGCAAATAGTAACAGAGCCTTCTGCATAGTAGCTATACTTTTTTTTTTACACTGGGGGAAACTCTCTGCCTACTTTATATTTCTTTTTGGTATGAGTGAATCATTTGCATGATCTGAAATTCAAAATAAATATATGGTATATAATGAATTTCCCATTTTCCAGCCACAATGCACAGATGCTCTTTTTCTAGACTATCCCTCTTGAGAACATGTGAGCTTACCCCATACTTAATATCACAAAGAATGTTCTATGAGAAATTTTGATGTTCTTTCACATGTACACGAATTTATTCACTTATTACATAATTATATTAAAAGACGTATGTACGTATAATTATGATATTAGTATTCTTAAGTTTCCTTCTTAAACTGGCACAAATGCTCTGCTTTCTCAGCAATATAAGAATGAGTATTTTCGTTTGAAAAAAAAGTTTGATCTTCCATATTAAATTTATCCTGTTCTTTCCTTGTGCTCAGATACACCCCCAATGGACAATTTTGAAATATTTGAATATCTTGATGTCCCCACCAGTGTGGCACAAGAAAATGTCATTTCTACTGTGAGGAGAAGTATAAATATACTTAAAGGAAATTAAGGTTGTATTTATAATCTGAGTTTTGGTATAGAAGAAAGAGAATAAAGCAAAAGAAATTTGCTGCAGGTGAAACGATTCATGAGTTATGAAAAAATCCTCATAATATCCATTTCTCCCTCTCAATCTATTAACAAAACCTTAGAAATTAACTGCTAAAGAAATTTTATTTTGAGTTTTAAAAATAATTTGAAATGCATCATAAAAGCCAAATAAAGCTATGGTGTAAACTTAATACGAGAGCACAATTTGTTAAATGTAGACTGGGAACTGTATTCCAAATTTTTAGCAGCTTTAACTAAAAGGAAAATAAGATCCATTTTGGGATGCATGGTACTTATAATTTATTTATGGTAATTTATCTCCTAGTAACACAGCTGTTTATGGTACTTAATCCTGATGCTCTTCTCTCCCAGGGCTCTCGGGAGGAAAGAAATTACTGATTGAGGTCTTCATTATGTGCATGGGACGCAGTCCCCCTGACGGCCTTGTGTATCCTGGGCAGCCCTGCCGCTGCCCAGGGCAGGCATTAGAGACTCACAGCACCTTGCTGGTCTTATGTCAACAAACCTCACCTTTAGATCCCTGTTCAAATATCAGTTATATCCTCTCCGTGAATACACTTATGCAAGGAACTCCGTGGATCTGGAATTCACAGTTCAGTCCTCTGCTGAGAAGAGTGTAATGGCTTTCCGTGGTGTCTACCAAATTTGTGGCATGCATATTTTCTTTGTTTTGTTTCCATCTGTAGCAGTTCTGGCCAGGGAGGGTCCGGCTAACCATGACGGGCTCCGAGCTTTGTTCCTGTGACAGTGAGTTCAAGGTTATGCTCCCTGATGTAATCGGAAGATAACTATCCCACTTGTATTTATGGCTTCAGATACCCTGGAGGTTCTTTGAAATGACCTGGACATCTCTGGAAAATGAAGCCTCCCAGCAAGGGTGGACACTTCCTTTTCGTGACGGAGGGGTGTGCCAAGGACAGGTTTCAAGACTCTTTTATGAATCCATTTAATCAGGGGCTCCTCTTTCCAGTGAATTTCCCTAGCTCAGTTCAACAAATTCTTACTTCGCCGGGTCACAGGAAAAGCATGACCCTGGGGGCTGGAGTGATAGCACAGTGGGTAGGGCTTTTGTCTTGCATGTGGCCGACCCGGGTTCAAATCCCAGCATCCCATATGGTCCCCTGAGCACCGCCAGGAGTAATTCCTGAGTGCAGAGCCAGGAGTAACCCCTGTGCATCACCGGGTGTGACCCAAAAAAGCAAAAAAAAAAGCACGACCCTGGAAAAAATCAAGCAAATCTGGAAAACCATGAGAACAAGTTGCTTGTGCTGTTTCATCAGAATCCCTACACAAGCCAGAGCTCTTCCATGTCCGAGAGGCCTTTCCGCTCGCTGTGCCAGAAGGTTCACCTGTGCTCCGGGGACCCTGGGCTCTCCTCCTTGTGGAGCACTCCAGGTGACGCCTGGCTGAGGAGCAAGGAAAGGGCTTCCCTGGAGAATCACCTGGGGGACAGGTGTCTTCCCCCCGTGCCCCCAGGTGTGATACGATCTTTGGCTCTGATTGGACTCTGGTGCATTTTTCTGTTGGGGAAGCTGCGATGCCGTTTCCCAAGAGACTGTCAGGGCCCAGGGACTCAGAGGAGAGGACCAAGAACGGCACTTCTAGCAAGTTTGCATGGCTAACCTACGAGCTCAGGCTTAGGCAAGGTCATTGCTGTTATAAACTCTGTCCCTGAACCTGGGCTGCATCAAATTCTTCTCCCAATGAGCGTAAATGTCCAGTCAGCTGGTCCCATCTTTCAGATTCAGCCATTTGCTATTCTAAACATTGCTGTTTTCAGGCAGAGAAGGCAGAGAAGCACTCGCTTTTTTCCCCCCTGGTAAATTATTTTTTCTTTTCCTTAATTCTTATTGTTTTGGTTCATTTGGGGTCACACCAGGTGGTGCTCAGGGTTTATTTCTGACTCTGTGCTCAGGTAACACTCCATGAGGACCACATGGGGTGCCAGGAATTGAGCCCAAGTTAGCCACGTGCAAGGGAAGTGCCTTACTTGTTATACTGTTGCTCCAACCCCATCTTCTGGTAAATTCTTTATTCTCCTGCATGCCTGGGTTCAAACAGAGAAGATAATATAGGGCAATTGTCTGACATGACAGATCACCAGGTACAAACGGGGACAATTCTCTTTACTCCTATTATTGAACCATCACTAAGGATGGAACTAACACTAAATACTTAGTTAAAAGAAGTGAAGGAAGAGAACACAATGATGACATGTTGGGTGAGACATCTGCCTTACACGGGGCTGACCTGAGTTGGATCCTGGATCCCCATAGTGTCTCTCAGCACGGGGATGATCCCTGAGGCAGGAGTAAGGAGTAAGCACTGGGTGTGCTGGAAAAATGGAAGGAAGGAAGGGAGGAAGGAAGGAAGGAAGGAAGGAAGGAAGGAAGGAAGGAAGGAAGGAAGGAAGGAAGGAAGGAAGGAAGGAAGGAAGGAAGGAAGGGAGGGAGGGAGGGAGGGAGGAAGGAAGGAAGGATGGAAGGAAGGAAGGAAGGAAGGAAGGAAGGAAGGAAGGAAGGAAGGAAGGAAGGAAGGAAGGAAGGAAGGAAGGAAGGGAGGGAGGGAGGGAGGGAGGAAGGAAGGGAGGGAGGGAGGGAGGGAGGAAGGAAGGAAGGAAGGAAGGAAGGAAGGAAGGAAGGAAGGAAGGAAGGAAGGAAGGAAGGAAGGAAGGAAGGAAGGAAGGGAAGGAGGGAGGGAGAGAGGGAGGAAGGAAGGAAGGAAGGAAGGAAGGAAGGAAGGAAGGAAGGAAGGAAGGAAGGAAGGAAGGAAGGAAGGAAGGAAGGAAGGAAGGGAAGGAGGGAGGGAGAGAGGGAGGAAGGAAGGGAGGAAGGAAGGAAGGAAGGAAGGAAGGAAGGAAGGAAGGAAGGAAGGAAGGAAGGAAGGAAGGAAGGAAGGAAGGGAGGGAGGGAGGGAGGGAGGGAGGGAGGGAGGGAGGGAGGGAGGAAGGAAGGAAGGAAGGAAGGGAGGGAGGGAGGGAGGGAGGGAGGGAGGGAGGAGGGAGGAGGGAGGAGGGAGGAGGGAGGAAGGAAGGGAAAAGTGGCTTTGACGCAGCCTCACAGTCTGTTTTTACATCAATGGCAACTACAAAGCTCTGAAAATTTTCCAGCAGAAGTCTCATGTTTAGAGTCCACTGAATTTTGTAGATGATAAAGTATTCTGCTTTTGCATACAATTTTCAAAAGGAATATTAGCTAGTTTTCCAAGAAGTACAATAAATCTTGTAAATTCTAATGCTATGAAATGACAGAAATACAGTGCTGGCGGGATCGTTTCTCAGATCATCAGTGCATGCAGATAGATGGGCCAAGAGCTAATGTTGTCAAAACCTAGGGAATCTCCTGATTTTAGCTATCATAAATTGGCAAGCAATTCGATGAGAAAAACTGTACTCACTTAGGACTCTGACATGGCATTTATTTTCGAAAATTATAGCTGCAAGTGTATGTCAACAACAAACTAAACCCTTCCCAGGAACCACTTAAAATTCACACACACACACACAAACACACACATTTCACACTGACATGTATTTATATGTGTGTGAGAATTTCATATATACACACATATATTACAAACTATGTATCAGTTCAGATTTAAAGTATAAATCTAACCCTCTGGATTTTCCCTTGTCTCCAGCTCTGCAGATAAGCACATTTGGCACGGTCAAGTTTACTCTTCTCTCTCTTTGTTGGCGTGTTTGCGGCCCATACCAGGCAATGCTCGGAGCTGAATCCTGACCCTGTGCTCCTGGGTCACATTCAGTGTTGCTGGGGGAATGACCGACTGTGCCAGGGAAGGAATCAGCACTGACCATGTACAAGACAAGCTCCTTCAACCCTGTGCTTTCTCTCCAGCCCACGTTTCCTGTCATTATAGCTTTAACCATCACCAGTGATTTATTTCACACTTACAGATTTGTCTGATTTTCTCTATCTCTAGAATAAATATGATTTCTCACTGAATCGGGATATATAGAGAGAGGGAAAACAAGAGAGAGGAAGGGAGGATGAGAGAGCATGCTAGGCATGAAATTTAGAGCATTTCAAATATCCCCCCGTGTTCCTGAGTCTACACAGCAAATAATGATGAGTCATATAGGACTGACTCCATTCTCCCTCAGGTTGGGAATCTGACACGGGGAAGCAAATAGCATTATTCTGCTGAGACCGTGAAGGTGGGCTGATACATAATTAGCCACTTCCAGCCTGATGAAAAGGAAGATGTTGCAAACCTGGTCTTAGAGACATACATTCCCAATTAAATTTCCCAAGCCCTGTGCACTCGGGTTTTGTCCCTTCTTCTTTTCTTGAGCATTTTAGGAAAAGAGTGCTCTTCCCTTAAAATGAACAGCAATGCATTTTGTAGAAATTCAGAGTTGCTATTATCAGTAAGTGGCTGCCTAGAGCAACACCTCTGTGAGCACACACCCATCTAGGGGTGAAGGAACGGCAGGTCACACCTGGAATCCATCCCGAGACTCCCTGGAGTCCAGATCCTTCGTCCCACTGCCCCGTGCAGAGCTGGAGGTTGGGGGTGCTGCAGGAAGAGGGGTTTTCTCTGGGGCCTGTGCAGCTGTTCATGTGTCAGGGCTCCTGCGGGGAACTGCGATCTCAGGATTCCCACGCCAGCCCAGCTCTCTTCCCCCCTCTCAGAGCTTCTATTTCTCAATCCCTAAATTCTCTACGGCTTCAGCTCCGCAATCGCACAAAGTACAAATGGCAGTTTTCAAAGTCGAGAAGGAACCAGCACTGTTTTGTCAATCACCCCTAGTGGGCACCCGCATCCCTCCACGAGCACGTTTGGAACAAAGCACCTCAGAGCCAGACTCTAGACTGTAGCTTCATCAGAGAGCACGCGGTGAGGCCCGGGAGGAAGAGATGATGGACCTGCTGAGTGGAAAGCTCTTGAAAATGCAGCTGTCAACACCTTATGGAATTTCAGTGGGTCAGAAAACCAAGTGGAACCAGCTCGAGCAAGTCCAGCAGGCAACCTTCCAATCAGGTGAAGGAGGGAGTTGAACACCTCACGGCACCAAAGAGGAAAGAAGCGTGAGTTCAGGACAGGGTCCTCCCACTGGCAGGATGGGCATGCGTCTGGCTTTCAAGGGCTGACCCCTGGCTTTCCATGCTCTCAGGCGGGTCTCCTGTCTCTGCTGCGAGGGGCTGGCAGCTGCCCCTAGGACCATGAATCATTTCATGAAATGCATATTGCTTTGTCTTGATTTGGAAACAACTGCGAAAGTGTCCTTCTTGTTTTAATATATTGCCTTTGGATGCTGCTAGAGCCAATATTTAGCATTATATATGTACATTTTTGGATCCTCTGGTCAGAACAGACAGTAATATCAAGTACTCACAAGAAACTGAGAGAAAGTTGGAATTATGATTTGTGAAAAGTTCCAAATCCTAAGGGAAACAAGGAGAGACTTAATGAGGTTGCAAAAACCTGATCCCAGGTGACAGAAGGTATTGGAAACACATTTAGATCTGTGGGACCATTAAGCCACTAGGTTCTTCTTCCAGCTCTGGAATTCTGCATCCTCAGTCATCAGAAAGTTGTTTTTGCTTCTTCAACTTTCCTAAGTGGAAATTCCGTAGCTCCATTTCAAGAGGAAGCATTACTGGCTCTGTCACCCTGGGATTTCCTTGGTCATCAGCTACTAATAGTCTCGAATTCCAGGCAATCAGCTTCACACATCTACAAGGTTTGCTGCACCCAGCACCACCCTCTCGCCTTTCCCCAATAACCACAACTGGGTCCATGGAAATTGGGTATTTTTGTTGTTTTGTGAGTTTGTTTGCTTTGATTTTTGTATTCCACCCATGAGTGAAACCATCTGGTGATTGTCTGCCAGTTCCCAACGTGTTTCACTGACTGCAGTCACCTTCACACTCACCCCTGCGGTTCTCAACGGCAGCATTTTGTGTCCTGTGTGACAGAGAAGAATTCTACAGTGTCTAGACAAAACTTTCTGTCTCCTGTATTTTAGTGATGGGCATTGAGATTGCTCCCAGGTCTGGCTACGAACAGAGGGGTGTGAGCACCTTTTCAAATCAGTGTCTCCAATATTTCTAATGTTAACTGATAATCTGGACTCAGTCGTTCGATCGCCCTCCTGATCACTTTTTCTATTTCTTAGTCCCAGAGGGCTAAGCCTCTCCTTATATCCCAGGCTGGGTGTCACAGCGTGTCATCACAGACCGCACGGCACACAGACACACTCGCTCCCACTGGGAACAGACTGTCCTGTGCACGTCTTTGGGGTGGGTGAAAAAGCCAGGATCCCTGGAAAAAAAACAGATCAACATGCAGACATGCATGTAGGGAGAACAGTCAAATGTGTGAGTTACAGAGCCAGTGACCCAGGGGAGGAATCAGTAAGTTTTTTTCTCATCAGCATCATAATGAGCGAGAAAAACATTATCTTAGAACCCGCTGTATATGAGTGCTTGAAGATTAGTCTGTCTGGAAAAGGAAAAATATAGATATTTTAGACTCTCCTCTTAGGAGCCACTAAACACAGGCCAAATGGTAAAAATCTCTCACTGTCAGACACTTTTCAATATCTGTCACTTCACAGTACTTTTTCTAAAGAATCAAAAACAGATTTGCTTTTGGCAACAGCCGCGTTCCAGGCCCAGATCTCAGGGAGGGAGAATGGATGAGGCTGTCGGCTAGAGACACTGGTCTGGGCGACAGTGGAGAGGCTGAGTGTGAAAGATTCTCTAGAGCGTGGGACACCCAGGAACAGGCTCAGGCCTCTGCCGTGGGAACTCACGTGTGAGACTCGTGAGCCCAGGAGCCTTAAAGGAACACAAAGAATGTCTTTTTTTTAATTAAAAAAGTGTTAAAATTAATTACTGGGGGGCTGGAGCAATAGCACAGCAGGGAGGGCATTTGCCTTGCTCGCGCCCAACCTGGGTTTGATCCCCAGCATCCCATATGGTCCCCAGAGTACCACCAGGAGTAATTTCTGAGTGCATGAGCCAGGAGTGACCCCTGTGCATCTGTGCGTCGCTGGGTGTGACCCCAAAAGAAAAGAAAATTAGTTACTGGTAGGGCTGGAGAGATAGTACAAAAAGCAAAGTGCTCTCCTTGTGATTAGGCAGATAGACAGGGAAGGGCCCGGGGCAATGGAATTCCCAATAAGTAATACAACCTAAGGCTACAGAAAGCCGGCCTCGAGGACACAGGAACTAGGGCCTGACAGGACTTGACCCGGCCCCAGCAGGCCCCGAGAAGGCTGGCCGCCCGCTGTGAGAGAAGCTCTGGCAGGAACAAAGGCCAAGGAAAGGAGTTTCAAAGAGGACCATCAACCACCCCCAACTCACCCCCTTGGCAGCTGCCCTAGCAATGGACTCCTACCTAGCTAGAAAGCCCCACATGAGGAAGCTCGAGAAAAAATCCTCCCAAACCAGCTTGAACAAAGGAAGCGCAAGCATGGGGTGCCCGAGCCCATGTGCGGTTTGTGGCTCAGCACATGTGGTGTCCGAACACGTGTGTCCTCTGCATCTCTCTGCCATTCAAGACGCACGCATCCTCTCTGGAGCGAGTTATTCTCTCGCTTTCTCGCCCACCTTCCCGCCTTCTCTTTCTCAAAAACCTCCAAGCAAAATCTGAGTTTATTTCACTGCTCATCGACTCCCGAATTTTGTTTTTGAGGACGAGCGCCCTAAAGGGTAAGGGGTAGGGCTGGCATTCTTTTCCTGCAAAGAGCAATTTCTCGCGCTGGCAGGAGTCTCGGCTCTCTGAGAAATCGTGTGGTGGGGATTAACTCCCATGCAGAGAAGATCAAGGGGACCTCAGGCGTGGCTTGAGGGTTACCTAGCGGGGCTGGCAGGACCACTGTTCCGTGCTGGGAAGGGGCTTGTCACAGGCTCTGTCAGTCTTAGTCGTCACAGCAGATCCCGGGGTGACAGAGGTGGATGGGAGAGGGTGTCCATCTTTCTCCATTTCACACTTGTCACAAGGTGGGGAATTTCGGGGGAGGGGGACCAGTACTGACTTCACTTGCACACAACCAACCCATTCGAATCCCTGGAACCACATATAGTTCCATGAGCACTGTTAGGGGTGATTATTGAGCACTGCTAGGTATGGCTCCAAAACAGAGCAAAAAAAAAATTACTGTCATAGCTATTATTTAGTCATTAACTAATATATTATAGTACCAATGTTTTATAATCATACCAGTATTATTATTTTTTAATTTATTTATTTTTTAATTAGTGAATCACCGTGAGGGTACAGTTACAGATTTATACATTTTTGTGCTCATGTTTCCTTCATACAAAGTTCGAGAACCCATCCCTTCACCAGTGCCCATTCTCCACCACCAGTAAACCCAGCATCCCTCCTACCCTCCCCAATCCCATCTCCCCCACCACCA
Source organism: Sorex araneus (assembly GCF_027595985.1). NCBI lineage: Eukaryota > Metazoa > Chordata > Mammalia > Eulipotyphla > Soricidae > Sorex > Sorex araneus. The sequence continues at coordinate 101,080,094 of NC_073302.1, forward strand.
CCACCCTGCCACTGTGGCAGGGCATTCCGTTCTGTTCTCTCTCTCTAATTAGCTGTTGTGGTTTGCAATAAAGGTGTTGAGTGGCCACTGTGTTCAGTCTCTAGTCCACATTCAGCCCGCATCACCCTTCCCCCGCATGGCCTCCGACCGCATTATACTTGGTGATCCCTTCTCTGAGTTGCCCTTTCCCCAGAATGTGAGACCAGCCTCCAAACCATGGAGTCAACCTCCTGGTACTTATTTCTACTGTCCTTGGGTGTTAGTCTCCTACTCTGTTATTCTATAACATACCAGTATTGTTTTATACTAGCTGTAGTGTTACACCATGCCTACCACCAGAAGCTGGTGTTGGGTGTGGTGGGGATTTGTGTCCATTCCCAAGCTGTGTCGGGAGTGACTCTCGAGCACTGAGCTGGGAGTAGCTCCTCCATGCACAGACAAGTATGGGCCCCACAACTAAAACCCAAAGCAATAGATCGCTTATAAATTTTGCTTCATGTAGCTATGAAGGTTTTTTGGAAAGGTATCAGACCGAAAGTTTGTGGAAGCTAAACTAGCCTTGGGCAAGTACCATCAGGGTTGCTTCAGGCTGAGTCCCCCTTTGGCGGGGGAACCTGCCAGGCTGTTCAGAGAAGCAGAACAAAAACAAAACGCAGAAAGGTCTCACAGCCCCAGAGAACTTCACAGGCAGCCTGAGGATCAGGGGCCTGGAAGCCAGGTGTGAGGCTGCAGGGGGCGCGGCAGAAGGCCAACACGGTCACACCAGCCTCGGTACAAGGGCGAGACCAGCGCCATCGGAGGGCAGTAAAGGCCGCTCAAGTCCATCTTCCCTCTCCTTTGTTCTGGGGCATGTTTATGCAGGTAGGAAGAAGGGTTTGAAACTTTTATCTCGTCAGTTTCTTGACAATCAGTAGGAGGATTTGGGGATAACTCAGTTGGATTTGGGGATAACTCAGTTGGATTTGGGGATAACTCAGTTGGATTTGGGGATAACTCAGCTTGGGATTGTGAGGTTGTGGGATCACCTGTCTTCCAGAATAGAGATGTTTTCTGTGTGTTCCCTCCTAAAACACTTAACAGATCTCACACTCATTATTTGAGGTAAAAGGCAAACAAAAATGTTTGCATTCTGTGAGTGTGTGTGTGTGTGTGTGTGTGTGTGTGTGTGTGAGAGAGAGAGAGAGAGAGAGAGAGAGAGAGAGAGAGAGATTCTCCATAACACAATGTGGGGGGGTTCTGCATTTCTTTAGACGCCTGTGGGCAGCGGTGCCATGGCCTGTCAGAGACGAGCTCGGGCAGCAGTTGCCAGCTGTTCCCATCCCTCAGGACACACCAGAGATCACACACTCCGGGATCCAAGGATGACTTCAGACTCTTAAATGAAGTGTGCATATGTGCATGTGCACACGTGCATGTGTTAGTGTGTGTGTTTGTGTTTTTCCTATGTGCCAAGCTACAGCTTTCAGTAGCTTCTTATTGAGCATAAAATCTCCAAAATTATGAATTTCTATGACCATGTTCAATAATGAACAATTTTCTCCATCTACACAAAAATAAGAGCCCCGATTTTCAGAGCCCCAATCTCGGACCCTGGTTCAGCAGGTTTGGGTTGGAACATGCTGTCCTTGCATTTCTAATGATCTTGGGGTTCCTCGGGGGAGGGAGTGGAAGCTGTTGTGGGATGTTTGGTGTCTGTGTCAGGGCTTACTCCGTGCTCTGTGGTCAGGGATCCCTTCTGGTCATGTCAGGGGACCAAATGGGGTGCCAGGGGTTGAACCCATATGCAAAAACAATATCTACCCATTGTACGATATCTCTGGCCTTCCATAATGTTCTTGGTGGTGCTAGATTTCTTGGGTCTCTTTTTCGGGGAAATAGAGAGTTTAGTTCCAGAGAAGCTGGAGAAAGGCAAGTCACATTCCACATCAACAGCTCCAAAGCACCAGAATGGTGCAAAGGTTTATGGTTGCGATGTTGGATTTACAAACTGAGGCAAAACTCCTGCTTCTTTTTAATTTTTTTAATTTTTAATTAATTTATTTTAATGAATCACCATGAGATACAGTTACAGACTTACAACTTTCATGATCGCATTTCAGTCAAATAATGATCAAGTACTCATCCCTCTACTTGTGCCCATTCACCGTCACCAATGTTCTCAGTCTCCCTTCCCCCACCTCCATCCTTCCCCCTCCCCCAGATCTATGGCAGGCACATTCAACTCATGCTTCTTATGTACTGAACTTTGCTAAGAAATGTCTCTTCTTACAGTGACATACTTCCGGGGGCAGTTTCTTCTTCTCCAAGGAGCAGAGCCAGAAAGCTAAGCTCTGCCGATGACTGCCTGGTAAATTCTCACTCTGAAGTTCAAAGTCAGGATAATCATACTGCAGCTAAAATGCACCCTCTAGTTGTCCCCCACCCTACCCTGGCCAGAAGCAATCTACTGCAGAGATCTTAGTCCATGGAGAAAAAAGGGCACAGTACCCCTTTAATGGGGAAGTCTGTAAAATTGGGGTGCGACCCCAAAGACCCCCTAGACTACCTGCTTAATTCACATACTCTTAACGCAGGGAAATGCATCTGTATGTTGTGACGTCAGTTCATCTAAGATGATAGTCCTCGCCCCTGGGAGACCTGGGAATTGCAAGCTAATGCAAGTCCTGGAGATGCTGAGTGAATTATGCCGAGGAATGTTATGGTTTCATGGAGGAGGGAATTAAACTAATGTCTTTAGGTAAGAAAGGACGTGTTGGGACAGAAAATGCCAATTGTTTTGGATTAAGTTGTTTCCAAGCAGAATTATTTCAACCACTGCAAATAGCATCTGACATGAGAAACTAAAAGGAGTAATAATGCAAGTGAAAATAATACTTTAGCTGTGTTTATGTGGACTTGCTTGTACCCTTACATAACAGGTTCCATGAATGGCCTGAATCATGGATCAGGAATAATTGCAATGGAAACTGGTAATAAAGAGTTTCATTTCACTGCATTGTTGGAAGGGGTTTTCACACAACCTTTTACTATGATATTATAAAAATTCACCTGTGATCCATCTACAAAGAACAAAGAGCTCTGAGCCTTTGATAGCATGTGACAAGCTGCATCTGATTGAAACTTTGGTGGGTCAGCCAGGCCTGGAATGGTGTCCTTCAAGGTGGAGATTCTCTTCCAAGAAAGAAAACCTAAGCGACACTGCTTTAATAGTTTGGATGCTCCAAAAGCATAAAAAAGCTTCAAAGGATTTTCATGAATTTCATCAAATTAACCAAATGAAGAACATTTTTACAGTATGTCCCAGTAAATGATGTGTTCTCACCGTAGTTTACCAGTGCTGACTAACATACAATACATTGGTGACACAGTAGTGTAGCACTGTTGTCCCATTGTTCATCAATTTGCTCTAGCGGGCACCAGTAATGTCTCCATTGTGATACTTGTAGTTACTGTTTTTGGCATATTTAATATGCCACGAGTGGCTTGCCAGGGTCTGCCGTGCAGGCGGGATACTCTCGGAGGCTTTCCAGGCTCTTCAAGAGGGATGGAGGAGTCGAACCCAGGTTGGCTGCACGCAAGGCAAATGCCTTACCTGCTGTGATATCACTCCAGTATTATTCGTGATATAAACAACAGAAATGTATTACTTCTAAGTTCTGAATTGTGGGTAGCCAAGATTAAGGTACGAGCCAAGAGGATTTCTCCCGAGCCTGCAGATTGCCACCTTCTCCTCCTGCTGTCTCCTCGTATAAGACCTTTGTTCTGTGAACGTACTCCTGGGGTCTGCTCCTTTTCCTAAAGAAGAGCAGTCCTACTCACTTTGTTCAGCCCAATTAACTCACGATGATCCTATTTACAAATACAGTCACATTAGGGATAAGACTTCGATCCCAGAGTTTGGAGGTGATGGGAACATATTTCTGGGATTTAGTCCAGTGTCCCCTTCATTTTAGGTCTTTCTGATGTGCAAAGGGCTGACTGCACATTGTAAACAAGGCTGAAGAAATTCTGCTCATTTGTGCTCACATAGCAATGTTATGAGAAACAGCAAATTAATAAGCTGACACTTCAGGTCACCTGAGTTCTACAGAGATTGATAGAAAATGTAATAAAATGAGAACGAGAAGGAAATCCCAAACATATTTCTGAGCCGGTAGAATCATGTCAGGCTCATCTCTGTGGGTCAGAGCCTGGCACTAATAGAACCCGGAAATCGGAGTCTTGTCTGGATTAATAAACTTCTCAGAGACGCAAAGTACAAAGCAAGTCCAGCAAGCTGCACAACTCTAGGTAGTCCTTCCCAGAAACAGCCCCATTGGAAAGAAGAAAGAAGATCTGTCATCCCTACCTCAATGAGAACCCAAAGTAGAAACCTGCTAATAATTCTCAATAATGAAGGGTAGCACTGTTGTCCCGTTGTTCATTGATTTGCTCGAGCGGACACCAGTAACGTCTCCATTGTGAGACTTGTTACTGTTTTTGGCATATCGAATACACCACGGGTAGCTTGCCAGGCTCTGTCGTGTGAGTGGTAGCTTAGCGGGCTCTCTAAGAGGGTTGGAGGAGTTGAACCTGGGTTGGCTGCATGCAAGGCAAATGCCCTTCCTACTGTGCTATTGTTCCAGTCCAAATCTCAATAATATCAGCTTTTTCTTCCCTTGAGATCTTCCTTGGACTTTTCCTAATGTCTAGTCTTGAGCTATATAAGCATGGCGCTTGACTTTTTTCCTCTCTGGCTCTGAGTGTCTCTGGGGACAGGAAAAGATTGTGTCTCCTTGGGATTTCTCTGGGTTTCTTTCCGGCAAAGTTATTCAGATCTGGTTATTCAGGTGGCAGACTGGCCACTGGCCTCTTCATGCCCCTGATCCTCCATTTACCTTTCTGGGTGGGGCGTCTGTCAAGATCTGAATTCACTTCCTCCCAGAGGGCTCTCGTAATCTGGAAGTGTCTGCTTGACCTAGATGAAATCCTTTAGTCTTACAGGTTATAAGTAGCCCAAGAAATTAAATGATCCATATGGAATTCAGGTTTCAAAGGATCAAGTTTCACCAAACTTAATATGCAATGAGCTAAAGTTCACTGTCACTCAATCACTGTCATCCCATTGTCTGTCCATTTACTCGAGTGGGCACCAGTAACGTCTCTATTCCTCCCAGCCCTGAGATTTTAGCAGCCTCTCCTTACTCATCTTTCCCAATGATTGGAGGCTCCTTTAGGGTCAGGGGAATGAGACCTATCATTCTATTATTACTGTTTTTGGCATATCGAATATGCCACAGGTAGCTTTCCAGGCTCTGCTCATGCAGGTGGGTTACTCTTGGTAGCTTTCCAGGCTCTGCTCATGCAGGTGGGTTACTCTTGGTAGCTTTCCAGGCTCTCTGAGAGTATGTATATATATATATATATATATATATATATATATATATATATATTTGTACTCTATATACATATATATATATATATTACTCTCTATGGTTTGTTGCCTACTGTCTGAAATCCATCAAATATGGTGTGGTAATTATGGAAAATGGATAGGAAGTGTCTTATAATGTGTCATGGGGTCTGGAAAGCAGTCTGGAGCATGGCGGTGGTTGGGTAGTGGAGGTCGGCTGTCCGGGCTGGGTCCCTTGGGGCGGGGAGGGTTCTCACCCGCCCCCCTCTGGGGCACCCCTAGTGAAAACAGCCTGGTGCGGAATCCCAGATAACTAGAGTTGCTTAGAAATATACTAGCAATGTTTTCTCCATCTCATTTTATTCACTATCTAGTTGCACAAGTTTATTAATGTACTATTCCCCCATCTTCTTAGCAAAGTAAATCAGGGTGAATCCTCCAGCCTGTGCAAACTTTCCTTCATTTCCTTTAAGCATCCTTGGAATTGTGCAGGGGACACAGGGCTTCATTAGATGGGCCAAGCATTATCTAAATGGTCCTTCTTGGGTTGTCCAGTTACAGAAGTCCTGCCCACACTGTCAGTTCCACAGAGGACTCGTGCACACCTAAAATGTGTGATTCTCCTTCAGGCTGTTTCTCTATCAAGACTTTCCACCAGGAGACACCATGAGTTGGCCTGGGGGTGACTCCCTCTTAGTTAGCCATGGGAAGCCCTCACAGCAACATTCCGGGCACTGCAGTTCCTCCCTCTCCTGGTGAATGTGGGTAGAAATGAGTGTGCAGCCTCCTCCCAATCCTCATCCTATTGCCCTCAGAAAGAAAAGAGACCTTCTGAGTTGAATTCCATCCAGCAATGTGGGCACTGAGCAGCCAGGTCCAGCAGGGCATCTGGTCGACCCGCCCGGCACCCAGATCCATCCGGGCTCATGGGTCTCCTGTGACCCCATTTCCAATGTCCCTGCCCACTGCCTCCTGGTACATGGGTGCCAGCAGTTTTCTCTTTTGTTTTGTGATATTCCTTTTTTTAAATGATATATTGGGCATGTAGAAAGATTTTAATGGCCAAGTTTCTGGCAGCCAATGTTCCAGCTTTACACCAATCTCACCACCACTGCCAGTGAAACTCCACCAACATCTCTTCTTTCCTCACCCCCACTCCTTAGAAATCTCAATTTTAAAAAGTTCCTTGTTGGGCCAGGGGGATTGCCCCATAGCTGGAAGCCTGCTTCATGAGCGGAGGGGAGAAGGCAGGTGGAATAGAGAAGGGATCACTAAGAAAATGATGGCTGGAGGAACCAGTTGGGATGGGAGATACATGCTGAAAGTAGATAATGGACCAAACATTATGACCTCTCAGTGTCTGTGCTACAAGCTACAATGCCCAAAAGTAGAGAGAGAATATGGGGAATATTGTCTGCCTTAGAGGCGGGGGGAAGGGTGGGAAAGGGGGGTATACCAGGGATCTTGGTGGTGGGGAATATGCACTGGTGGGGCGATGGGTGTTTGATCATTGTGAGATTGTAACCCAAACATGAAAGCTTGTAACTATCTCATGATAATTCAATAAAATTTTAAAAAAATGTTTTTAAAGTTCCTTTTTGTGTATTGCCTTACATGTTTATGATAGTGATGAATCTTATGATTTTGATGTACAGTGACCTCACTTCTATGCCACCCAAATGTCCCAGATCCTTCACCAATACACTCGTTATCAGCAGTCCACCTCCTCACTTCAACTCTCCCGCTTTCTCCCTTCTAGAACCCAAGGCCAAGGTTTTTCCATCATTTTATATCTTTCATTCTCTCGTCACAGAATCTCTAGATCACAGATAAGTGAGAATCTGATATTTGTCTTTCTCTCTTTCTGATTTACTTTAATATATATGATACCCTCCAGTTCCATCCAGATTACAGAGAATTTAATAAATTCTTTTTTTTTCCACTCTTCGTTTTCATAGTATTCCTATGGTGTTTATATACCACAACTTCTTTATCTATTCTCCTGCTGGCAGACATTCAGGCTGTTCCCATAGCCTCCCTATTACGCTAAACACAGCAGTAAACACACAAGCACACATCTTTTTGAACTAGTGCTTTTGTGTTTGGGGATTGATGTGCCACAGTAGAATCACGGCATCATATGGGAGTTGTATTTTTTGTTGGGAAATAGCCACACTGTTTTATGTAGAGACTGATCCAAACATCAGTGCCACCAGCAGTGATTAATGGTTCACTTTTAACCATGATCCTCTAGTCTGGCTGCTTCCTGTGCTCTCTGTGTCTGTCTCTCACTGGGTGAGTTGGCACCGTGTTGTTTGATTTGGATTTACCTGATAAGCAGAGGTGATGAACTCTCTTTTCATCTACATGCTGTCCTTGTGGAAGTGTCAGTTCATCTTCTGTCTCATTCCCTTCCATCTAAACTCAGTTCCTCCTCGGGGCTGGAGTGATAGCACAGTGTGAAGGGCTTTTGCCTTGCATGCAGCTGACTCAGGTTCGATCCCTGACACCCTATGTGGTCCCCTGAGCACCGCCAGAAGCAATTCCTGAGTGCAAAGCCAGGAGTGACCCCTGTGCACTGCCGGGTCTGACCCAAAAAGCAACAAAACAAAATAAAATAAATAAACTCAGTTCCTCGTTTGGCACTCTAAATCCTATAATTTCTTTTTCGTTCTCTATTTTGTAGCGGTACTTAACAGTAGCACTGTAGCACTGTCATCCCATTGTTCATCAACTTGCTCAAGCAGGCACCAGTAACGTCTCTATTGTGAGACTTGTTGTTACTGTTTTTGGCTTATCGAATATGCCGCGAGTAGCTTGCCAGGCTCTGCCATACAGGTAGGATACTCTCGGTGGCTTGCCAGGCTCTCCGAGAGGGACAGAGAAATCGAACCAGGGTCAGCTGTGTGCAAAGAAAACGCCCTAATACGTGACAGTACTCTGGACTTACTCTTAGCTCTGTGCCCAGGAATCACTCCTGGTAGGTCTCTAGGATGCATACGTAGAGCTAAGATCCAACTAAGGTTGGCCGTGTGCAAAGCCAATGTCATACCTGCTGCACCTAAGTCTGACCCTGAGTCTGACACTGTTCCATCTGCTAGGAATATATATGGGCGTATTTTAAAGTATTCTTTATAACTTTGTTATAGTAAATCATTCACTATTGTATCTTGAGACCCAAAATACAACTACATAAGAATTCAGATATTTGGTAGTGAATGGCTCACTCTTCTGCATATCCAATAATTCTGCAGTGGCAATGAAATGTTGGCTATATAAGAAAGTGGAGCTCTGTTGCTTGGAATTTGAAATACATCACTAGATTCTTAACAGTTTTTTAAAAAAAACACTTATTGGGAGCAGTATTATAATATAGCAATAATATAACAGGCAGGGTATTTGCTTTGCATGTGGCCAACACAGATTCGATCCCTGGCATTCTGTGTAATCCTCCTGAGAACCGCCAAGAGTGATCCCTGAGCAGAGAGACGGAAGTCATCCCCAAGCACTGCCAGGCATGGTGATCAGAAATAAATAAACTGAAGTTTTAAAATGCTTATTGGTCTTTGTTTTCCTCTTTTGTTGTTGCCTTTCATCATCTTTATTCCTTCTCTAGACCATTTTTTTAATTTCACCTTGAGATCTATAAGAGGCTTGTAAGCAGATGCCAAACCAAACATTCATGCGTTGCCATGTTTGAGAAAGTGCTTAGACTCATCTCTCTACCATCCTTTTTAATGCAACAAAACTAAGCAAGTTGAAGTTTCCCTCTCCCAGTTTGCCCCCATGATGCAATTAATAGTCCAATATGCCAATCTTTGTTCTTCAAGTCAACATAATGATTTTCTGTTTGTTTCATGAATGAGCAAATCAATGACCAGGACTCATGCACGACAGTCAGCCCAGATATGGCTATTTCCTAACATTGGGATGTCTCCTTTCATTTGCTGAACTGGAAATCACAATTCGATTTCTGTCACTATTAGTCACTTAACAAAAAGGGTTGTTTTCAAATGGACAAAGACAAGGGGAGAAGCTGGAAGGGAGGGACATTTTTTACTTCCGATGGGTGTGGTGCTGGAATTATGTACACAGAAAACTGTCCTTAACAGTGCTGTGAACCACAGTACTTCAACCAATAAAGATTTATAAACAAAAAGGAAAGGAAGGAAGGAAAAAAATAAAGAAATAAAGGAAGAAAGAAAGAAAGAAAGAAAGAAAGAAAGAAAGAAAGAAAGAAAGAAAGAAAGAAAGAAAGAAAGAAGGAAGGAAGGAAAGAAGGAAGGAAAGAAGGAAGGAAAGAAGGAAGGAAAGAAAGAAAAAAAGAAAGAAAGAAAGAAAGAAAGAAAGAAAGAAAGAAAGAAAGAAAGAAAGAAAGAAAGAAAGAAAGAAAGAAGAAGGAAGGAAAGAAGGAAAGAAAGAAAGAAAGAAAGAAAGAAAGAAAGAAAGAAAGAAAGAAAGAAAGAAAGAAAGAAAGAAAGAAAGAAAGAAAGAAAGAAAGAAAGAAAGAAAGAAAGAAGAAGAAGGAAGGAAAGAAGGAAGGAAAGAAAGAAAGAAAGAAAGAAAGAAAGAAAGAAAGAAAGAAAGAAAGAAAGAAAGAAAGAAAGAAAGAAAGAAAGAAAGAAAGAAAGAAAGAAAGAAAGAAGGAAGGAAGGAAGGAAGGAAGAGGAAGAAAGAAAGAAAGAAAGAAAGAAAGAAAGAAAGAAAGAAAGAAAGAAAGAAAGAAAGAAAGAAAGAAAGAAAGAAAGAAGAAGGAAGGAAAGAAGGAAGGAAAGAAAGAAAGAAAGAAAGAAAGAAAGAAAGAAAGAAAGAAAGAAAGAAAGAAAGAAAGAAAGAAGGAAGGAAGGAAGGAAGGAAGGAAGGAAGGAAGGAAAGAAAGAAAGAAAGAAAGAAAGAAAGAAAGAAAGAAAGAAAGAAAGAAAGAAAGAAAGAAAGAAAGAAGGAAGGAAGGAAGGAAGGAAGGAAGGAAGGAAGAAAGAAAGAAAGAAAGAAAGAAAGAAAGAAAGAAAGAAAGAAAGAAAGAAAGAAAGAAAGAAAGAAAGAAAGAAAGAAAGAAAGAAAGAAAGAAAGAAAGAAAGAAAGAAAGAAAGAAAGAAAGAAAGAAGGAAGGAAGAGCCTAGCAGAACCTGAATATATGTTTAAGGAACATGTATGTATGTATGAAACCTTATCATCAACAGTACGGTAAATCACAATGCCTCAAAAACTATTTTTAAGGCATTGTTCTCTTTTTTTCCTTATAGGGCAAAGGAAGCAAATAGCCATTAAAAGGAGCAAACAGATAATAAAAATTTTCATATGTCCTTTTGTGGAATTGCTGTCTGACACCAAAAAACTGTGTCTCCTCTTAGGAACCTGGAACATTAAAAATTCACTGAAACCTGCAGAACCTCAATTAGGCAAACTTGCACGTGTAGGCACAAATATATGCCACCTAACTTTAGGGCCTTGATGAGTAAATAAAAAAGCAAACACATAGATCGTTAAATCCCTATAAATAGCAGGTTTCCAACATGCACATACTTGCAGAGTCAAAGTTGAGATCCCAACTCATTGGTTTTCTCACCTGGACCAGACACACCCTTGGTGCTGGCCCTCGCCCCATGGCAGAGCTGTGAATGCAGAAGATTCTGACAAAAGCATCTTGGAACACGAAGGATGGAGACATGGCCAGTGGGGGACCTGTTGTCCAGTGACAGGATGATGCTCCCTGGAGACAGGCATGTGGGAAAGGTCAAGCTTCCCTTGAGTCTTGTACAATCCTGGTCCTGTCCCCTTGGCCCTTTGTGCCCTCAGGCTGTCGGTGTTCACCTCTGGGCAGGTTCCCTGCAGGGTGGGCTTCCAGGATAAGATCTGGGGAGATGAGGTCTAGGTAACCAGCAGAATTTGGGTCTTCTGGCCTTTGTCTCTTTCTTGCTGTCAAAGAGCTATATCCCATCCACTTTACTGCCAACAGTACCACAGTACCCAATACCATTTTGACAAAAATATTTTAGCTGAATCAATAGGTAAAGACTTCATCAGATACATTTGGCTCAGATTTTTAAAATATATTCCAACTCAGATTCCATTGCACTTTTGATTTTTTTAATAGAAATTTAAAAAATGCTCTCCTAGTTGAATTTGCTTCCAGGCTATTAGAAATGTCTTGAATGGATGTAGAAAATCCCAGGTAATAGAGGAGATCAAAGATAGCTATACTCCATGAGATTGCTGGGCAGGGGTGGTGTGTGTGTGTGTGTGTGCGTGTGTGTGTGTGTGTGTGTGTGTGTGTGTGTGTAGTGTGTGTATTCCATGTACAATCTATGCTGATCCCAAGTCTTCTGAGTTGAAGAAAACATGAGCAGAATATGCTACTTCCAGCACAGATAACCCATATCATGTGCAAATGGTGTCTTATAAAGTAAAAGTGCTCTAGCTGTTCTCAACATGGCAATATATTGGGGAACCCTGAAAGCATTAATCTCTGCCACCCCTTGAAACCTTATTTACTGAAAGACCAGGCTTAAAAATAAGGGCATTTCTGCCACACTGTCCATAGTAAACCCTTGGGCACCACATGATTTTGGGGTCCCCAATATTACGTGATCTAGAACAATTCATTAAATTGTTTCCATCTTTCCAACTTCTCCCTCTGAGTAACTGCTCCAAGTCCATGAGTGCCTTTAACCGTGCCAAGTTTGCGTTCATCCCCTCTACAGTCTCTGGTGTCTTCCTCCTCCTATCCTGTTCTCTGAGCTGCATCGCTCTAAGACTGTCTATCTCACAGAACTCTATTTTTCCCTGGCCCTCCTCATAACTCCTCTTCTCCACTTAACACTGCCGCTTGTACCGCCCTTGGCTTTTCCTGTGTGACATTGGGTTTCCATGGTTTCTGCAGGGCTCTCCTTGGGCTTTTTGGCATCACTCATGGTCTCAGCCTGGCCTCGCTAGGACTGGGCAATGTGGTCCTCTTTTATCTTCACCATTGTTGATTTACTCTTCTTCATTGGTCCAAATCCTACTTATTAGACACCTGCTGTGGGTTAGCCACTCTGCTGGGTATGGGAACCAGAAAGGATGTAACACGGATACTTTCTTCCCAGGACACATGCCATATAGTCATGTCTCCATGCATAATGATAGGCAAAGGCAATTTGATGAGGAGGGAAAATTCGGGGGTGAATGATAATAGGTTTGAGTCTGATGCATCAAGACCTAGAACCTAGATTCTCATATTAGTTTTTCTCTTGAGAGTATTTGCACCCGGATTCTTCCTCTGAGATTAGACCAGACATTACCAACAACCTGAACATGATGGTTGGGTCCAGCATTAGCCGGCACCTGGCCCCGTATATACGACAATGTCTGGCCCAAGGCCCTTGACTTAGCCCAAGACCAGCCAGCAGTGCTCCTGGACTCAGAAGCAGTGGGGGGTGGGGGATGGTGGAGTTGGTGATGATGATATGTTTTTCTCATAGAAATAAAGACATTAGGACATCAGGGTGACGCCAAAGAAGGATGCTTTCCTCTGTTGCCATTCTGAGCATTTATTTTCCTAGAACAAAGAAACTTCATGGAAAAATATTGTCAAAAATCTAAGAAAGGAAAAATAATAGAATTTGCTTCAAAAATCTGTCATGTGTAGGCAGCAGCATTAGAGCCAGGTGAGGCTGGTTTAGGAGGGATGTTTCATCACCCTGTGCAGCCCTTGCTTAGGAGTGTTCAGGAATAAACACGGGTGACGCAGAGTGTAGATTTCTTCTAAAGATAAACCTCTTCTCCCACTTAGCATAGGGGAGTCAGGGTGCCCCCCTCTCCCCATCTCAGGAATGAAGCAAGGGGGATAAGAGAAGTGGGGATGGAGAGGGGTAGAAGGGTAGAAGCAGACTTCTTCCACCCTGGAAGGACCCACCTAGGAAACCCATTCCTCCCTAAGGCATGAACAAAATTTCCTTTTTTTTTTTCCTGTGACAGAACAACAGGCAGGGGCAGGCCTCAGACCTCAGGCCTTTCTGGAAGAATCCCTTAATGGGTTATGAGATGAAGATTAAAGCTGGCGGGTACAGAAGAATGACCTGGGATAAAGCTCAGCAGGACCGGAAGATGAGTTATGGACAGAGAAAGAGACTGAAGTTTCTTCGAGCATGTTCCTTTCTCGGTCGATTTTACCCCATTAGCAGGGACAGTGGGGAGCGTCGGCACATCCAGGAGACAGAGCATCAATTTCGTGCTCGGGAGCAGGGGTTAGGGACTCTTTCCTGCAGCTCCGTGGACTTGACAGCACCCTAAGTCATCCTGCGTGAGGAGCTGTCTTTGCTGCTATTTTATCACTCCCCCTGGCAACTGGATGGCCTCCGGAGAGGCCAAAGAGCCTCCTTTGTCATTGCAGCCTACTTTGGTCTCGTCTGATACCTGGTTTGATGTTTTGTCTCCAGCACAGTGTGTTGAGAGCCAGGAGCGTGGCAGGGCGGATGGAGGAGCACAGGTGATGAGGAGGAAAGAGAAGATCCTTCCCAGAAGGTGGAGAAGAGGAGAAAGTTGGACAATTGGCTATCAATGATACATTTGGCGGGATGAGGTGTGAAGTGCTCTAAAACACTGTCTCACCCACTGCTCTCATCGATTCAGAGTTTGGAGATGTGAGCTCAGGTTGCGGCCAGCATCCTGCCTCTCAGACACCCTTCAGAGGGCTAAATTCCTGTGCTGAAGCCGTAACCCTCAGTGGAGTGGTGTGTGGCAGGGGAGCTAGGGTGGAGGTTGGGCCTGAGGGTGCGACTTCCATGATGGGATTTGTGTCTTTGTAAAGAAGACGGGCTCGCCCTCTCCCAAACAAGTGAGGTCTGCAGAGCCAGAACAGGGCCCCAGCAGTCACTTGGCCTTGGATTCAGCCATCTGGAGCACCGTCAGAATCTGGCATTGCTAAAAGTGGCACTTCACAGAATGCTTTATTGTGGCTGCGACAGCGTCTGCTCTCTACCTCTGTGTGTGCCCAGCACCGGTTCTGCGACACAGAACTAGCCCTCTGCTTCTTTCTGAAGAGCTTTCTATGTATGTGAAAGGACCATTGCCCCGTGAAACATAAGGCACTGCAGCCTCCCATGGTTTTGATGCCACGATGTTGGCAGGTTGGTGATTAGTCACCAATGACTACAAGGTGGGCAAATACTGACTGGCATTGGCTGGAGTCTTCCGTGCGGGAAAGGAGAGACAGTTGCTGGCCTAGTCAGAGCCCTTCCCATTGTGTAACCAACAATCCCCAACCTTCCCTAGGTGCTCTTCAGTAGTATGAAAGGTCGAGGCTTAAAAATCAGTAGTAATGACATCTGCACCTGTACGTTCATTGCAGCACTGTTCACAATAGCTAGAATCTGGAAACAACCCGAGTGCCCAAGAACCAACAACTGGTTAAAGAAACTTCAAAACATTTACACAGTGGAATACTATGCAGCTGTTAGGAAAAATTAAGTCATAAAATTTGCTTATAAGTGGAGGGGCATGGAGAGTATCATGCTAAGTGAAATGAATCAGAAAGAGAGGGACAGATATAGAAGGACTGCACTCATTTGTGGAGTATAAAATAACATAATATGAGAATAATACCTAAGGACAGTAAAGATAGGGCCAGGAAGATTGCTCCATGGTTAGAAGCCTTCCTCATGAGCTGGGAGAGAAGGCAGCTGGGCTAGAGAAGGGATCACTAATGCAATGATGGTTGGAAGCAACGCTCGGGATGGGAGACATGTGCTGAAAGTAGACTAAGGATCAAACATGATGACCTTTCAGTATCTGTAATCTGTAATGAAAATCATAACACCCATAGAATTAGAGACAGAGAGTAAGAGGGCAATTGTCTGCCATAGAGGCAGGGGGAGGGTGGGAAAGGGGTGGTATACCCGGGATATTGGTGGTAGGGAATGTGCACTGGTGGAGGGATGGGTGTTTGACCATTGTGAGATTGTAACCCAAACATGAAAGCTTGTAACTATCTCAAGGTGATTCAATAAAATTTAAAAAATTTTAAAAAAGAAGTGGCCTTTGACTCCATCCTGTTCTGCAGTCATCCCACTGGCATACTGGAGCCAGAAACCAGAGTCAAAAGGAATCTGGCAGAAACAAAACACCTTTCTGTTTTTCATCATTTAAAACTCTGCAAGGTAAATTTTCTTGCCAACATTTGGGGATACATTCTCTAAGGTTGAATTATCCTTCTTCACTCATTTGCTGGGCAACCCTGGCACAAAGACCAAGGATTAAATACGAGCCTTCTCAAAGCAGCTGTCCCCTTCCTGCCACCTGATTCCTGGGGCAGTGCCCGGAGCTTGCAGGAAGCACTCAGGTACTAAAGGCTTTTGTACTGACCTGACCAGGCAGGATGTTGTGGAAGAGGAGAAAAATGTCCACTTCCTTAATTATTCTAGGGCAAATTCAGCCCTGACAAAATGTGGTTGCACAGAACGGCTCAGGACCGTTGGGTGCCTTCTGCCGCCTTCCTTCACTGGCCAATCCAGGACGCTCCGACTGCTTATGTTGGCTTAGATGGAATTGAAGCAGACACGAGGAATATTTGACAAGTGAATTCACTCACTGTTTCCAAATTATTGTGGTCTAGGTATTTTTGCTTATATTGAGCATAACATTTTAATCTTGGGTTTTGTTTTGGGGTCCCATCCAGCAGAGCACGGGGCTTCCTCTTGTCTCTGGCTTCAGAGATCACTCCTGGCCATGACCAAGTGGGGTGCCTGGGATCAAACCAGGTTTGGTTGCAAATAAGGCAAGAATTTCACCCCCTGTCCTATTTCTCAGATCCCTGTATTTTTAATTTCTAAATACATGCTTTATTCTCTCAGAAGAACTTACTCTAGCTCTGAAAAATCACTTGAATTTTAATAGATACAATTTTATGATGTTTTGTTTCACAGAAGAATTAAATTGAAGAAAGAAAGCTTTCTCAGGTACTTCACCCCTTCATGCACTTCCTCGAGGTCAAATGCTCTACTTGAGTGATACTTTCATTAATATTACACATTGATATTTGATAAGGACATACACGGACAAATTGTATCCCCATCGCTTACAGGAGAGAACACCACTCCTGGTGTTGTATAGGCTTTAGGCTTGGCCAATGTATGAACACATATAGCCACTATCATTTCGGCATCATACACAATGTCCCAGGGCATCTTTCATCTTTTAAAATTTTTAAAAAATAAATCACAGTGAGATTCACAGCTACAAAGTCATTTTTGATTGGGTTTCATTCATATAATGTTCCAACACCTGCATTTCATCCTTCCCTTCCACTGATCATTTTTAGTCTTGCCATAGTTTTGTTTTTGGTAAGATAGTAAATACTTGGAATCCCATGGCATGGAGCATTTTCAGATCAGCTTCTTTCACTCAGCAATATGCATGTAAGATTTCTCCATTTTTTCACGGCTTTCATTTGTGTGTGTGTGTTTTGAATATTATTCCATTGTATGGATGAATCACACCAAAAGATCCTTCCATTTTCTTTCCATTTTTATTTAGGCAATGTTATTTATAATAGTACTAGTGATAGAGTTTCGGCATACAATGTCCCACACCACACCCCCCAAGAGTGTCATTTTCCCAACACCAGGTTCACTCTCCATCACCCCTGAGTCATCACACATGGAGACAGTCTCTGGTTCTGTTCCCACTGGTGATTTCCTCACTGTGTTTCTGTAAGTCCCACATATTGAGAGAGCATCTGTGCCGTACCTCTCCCGACTCACTCTGCTCAGCAGGAGACTCTGTGCTTTCTTTGGTCCACGTTGCACCGAATTCCATGATTTCATCTTTTCCTCCAGCTAAGTAGCATTCCATTGCGTGTGCACAACACTTTTTCATTTTCATTTCATTTCAATACTAAGTAGGATTCCACTGTGTGTGTGTGCCACTGGCTTTTCCATCCATTCAATGGCCTTGTCTCTGGTTTGCTGGAAGTCAGTATTTTTCACATTAATTACCTTATGTTACTCTCTTTCTCGTTAAGGAGATATAGATATGAATCATCCATCACTATTCTGGGAAATGAATTCTTTCACTTGTGTCTCACATTCCCAGGTATAAAATTTCCCTCACCATCTGATTTTGGAGGGGTGGGTCTCAAAAGCAGTGCTCAGGGGGCGGGGGTCACTCCAGGTGGGGCGTACTGCCCAGCTGTGTGGACTGGTGGTTCAAAGCTCTGGCCCGTATTGTGGTACTCCTCTATCCCAGCAGGGCTAGGGGTCACCAGGACCACCATGGTGGGTGGTCTGGCAGAGGGGGTAATCGGCACCAGGCACAAATTCAGGGCCTCACACATGTGCTCCCGCCCTTGCCTTATCCACCTGGGCATTCACCACCTGCTTTCAAAGTCCCCAAGTCCTCTGTGTCTTCCACGTTGTGATCACCAACTTGTTTGGGTCTTGTATCCTCATCTTTGAGCCAAAATCATTCTGAATTTTTCAGTGAAAGCAGCTCCTCCGACCAGATTCATATTCGACTGGGTTCGATTTTGCATGAAGCATTTACCCAGTGTCTTGTGAGTGGCTTCCGGCCTCAGAAAGAAAGCACTCAGCCCCTGGCAGGCCTTGGCTTCCACTGCCATTCCTTCTTTTCTTTTTTTCAAGGTCGGGGGCAAGGACTGCTCCCCTGAAGTTGCTAGGAGACAGGGCGTGCAGTGTTGGGGATCCTGCCCAGCCTTCATAGGTGCCAGTTATGGCTTCTGCCCCTTGAGTTCCATCCCTAACCTGCATCTTGCTCATATTTCTTACCCTGAGGGTTGCCCCATCCTATTTTGGGCCCTCACAAGGTCAACTCCTGAAAATTAGTCTCTGCCTCTCCATGCAGGGGTAGACTCTGGTCTCTCTACCCATAATGTGTCTCCCTGCCTGTCAGTCCGTCTGCTTCTGTTGGTTTTGTTTCCTTGGAGCGTCCTGACTCAGGCACATCCATACTGATACTTCTTCTCTCTGTCATTTCCCCACCTCTCCGGACTCCCTGCCCCCACCCCCACCCCGCTTGCTCGCTTTCCTCCCCGTCACACCTGGGCTGCAGGGAACATGCCACCACCCCCTTCCCCTCCTGCTCGGACCCTCTTCCTATCCCTACACACAGCTCAGTCCTCTGCCACGTCCTGTCTTCATCTGCCTGGAATCTAACTGATTCTGTTGCTATGTCCAGGTAACGCCCCCAATTTCAGGGCACATGCAACTAGTAAATCGGGTCCAATTTAAAGCAGCCCAGTATGTATTTGCTGCACTTTATCACCCCTGCCCTGGGGCTTAGTGCCAGCTCCCTCTTCAGGGTGCTTGGCAGGGCCTGGGGGCCCCTCCCCTGTGAGTGGCCCCTGCACTCTTCACCAACGGCTTCCGACCCTATTTCTCCAGTTGGATCTCAGCCACAAGCTCTGCTGGCTCTGACTCTGTTTCTCTGAGGGAAGCGTGACTTCGAGCCAAAGCCCGTTCAGCCCCCCCCCACCCCCAATGACTAATGTCCTTTTCTGCTCCACGAACATGAGGATTTAGGGACCAGCCAGAAGATCATCACTAAATCTTTTCCTTGAAACCCTAGACTTTAATTACCGCACATGTCTTTCTCCATATTGGTTTCTTTGCAGATGCAAATCTAGTTCAGGTACCTTATTCCAAGAAACAAGATTCGCAGTAATTATGTTCTTAGGGATTAATTAAGTAAACCGATAATCTGGCATCCTGGTGTGGATTCTCTGAAACTGACCTCATCATGTTTGTCTGGAACCTTCCCGGCTATTTCTCACGGCCACTCCGCTGTGTCCTCCTGCCTTGGAGAGGACCCAGGCGTATCCAGCAGGGCCTCCTTGTTGCTCATTTTCACTCGCCCCTCTACTCCACACCACCCCCTGGCTAGTTTTACTCCAGGCTCTTCGGCCTTTTGACTCCAATTAGCATATCTATCCCTTTGGTCAAAATTGGGCCCAGAATTTCGTGGTGGGTCCAAATCGGCAGCTGTGTCTTCTCTGCCCACCACAGTCCCTAAGACATCCTGGGAGCCCACACAAAACTCACCACTGGCCGGAGGGGAACTCCGAAGGGCAGAGGTCACTGCAGGCTGGAGAATTTTGCTAGCACGTTGTGAAGCCTTTGGAGCTTCTACTCAGTCGTGTGGAAGTGTCTGCCCTCAGGAGAGGGCAAAGCCCCACACATCTATTTTGTTTCTGTGTTGATCTAGAGTGCGCACCCGGCACTGCTAGGCAAGGCCATGCCTCTTGCTGGTTCACTGCACAAAAGGGGTGAGCGGTCTGGAGTTCTGTGTGTGTATGTGGGGTGTGTGTGTGTGTGTGTGTGTGTGTGTGTGCGCGCGCGCGCACGCACTCATGTGCGTATTGTGTGCATGTCACATGTGCACATATATATGAGAGAGCAAGAGAGAGAGAGAGAGAGAGAGAGAGAGAGAGAGATTCTTTTCGGGCCGGGGGATGGTGTTTGGCCACTCCCCGTGTTGCTCAGACTAACCCCTGATGCTGAGCTCAGCAATCACGCCTGGAAGGTCTCAGGAGACCAAATGTGGCATTGGATTCTTTACTGGTTGTCCACAGGCAAGGCAAGGGGCTCAACCCTGTCCTCTCTCTCCAGCCCCTACCAGAGTCTCTCCCTGTGTGTCACCTGCTGCCTGGCCGGACCACCTTTCCTCCTGGCACTGAGGCCTTGTGACTCCAGTTAGCATCTATCCCTTTGGTCACATGTGTACACCTCACCTACCACCCATACACACCTCACACATCTACCTACACACCCTCCAAACTACATACACACATGTTTGCACACATACTGAGGGCTGGCTGATATTGGTCTGACATCAAGACAAGCTCTAGAGAGAAACTAGCATATGGGCAACTAGCATATTGCTGCCATTTCATGGATGTGAAAACTGAGACAAAAACTCATCTCAACTCCCCTGACTACCCCATATGGAGACGGAAGGCAGACTCTTGCCTTTTCCTCTGCTCCCAGACGCATTTGTCCTGCACCAGTAGCTCTCCGCCCCGTCCCCTCAGCTCTGACACCGAGAGTTGGATCCATCTCAGAAGCTAGCCGGATGGTAAGAAGGTTGACTGCTTTTCCCTAATAAATGGAGCGAGACCTGTAGGCCTGCATCGCTTACTACTAGTATCTTAAAGAAATTGCATTTGTCACCATATTTCTGACATAGGATGAGCAATAACTGTAAAAATATTTCATGAGAATATTTTGATTTGAGAAAATTTTAAAACTCAGCTCTATCAATGTTTCCAGTTTACAGAGAATTCCCACAGCACCTCTTCTTATGCACCGACAGCTATGCATTTGTTTGTGTGTTTGTTTCTTGTTTGGGGGTCACACTCTGTGGTGCTCAGGGCTTATTCCTGGCTCTGTGCTCAGGGATCACTCCTGGCAGGGGTCAGGAGACAGACGCCAGGGGGGATGCACGCGGAGCAAACATCCTCCCCTCGGTATCATTACACCAGCTCCCCCATAACTGTGTCTTTAACACTGAATCAAATATTTCAAAATAAGCTAATACTGAATAATAGATCAGATGGTTGTGCTGGCTGTGATCGGAACCCGTTTGCCCTCCAGAGACTGCACGCTCACAACGGTGATGGCGTTTGACCTGGGCCAGTCTCCGTGCTCAGTGCCCAAGCCCCATAGGCTTTTGACATTATATATTTTCTGCAAGCCCAAGGCCTTTTGAAGTGCAGCCACCTCTCAGAATCTGAGCAGAACTCCAGCAGGAACTAATGTCTAGGTTCCTACACAGAACAGCACTGGTTTTATTAGTGTGCTCATCCCACTGAAAACCTTTAATTATCTCTAGATTGCATCTAATATCCAGTGCCACATAGCTGCCTGTAAGTAGTGGTGATGCTGTACTGTTCAGGACAATAACAAGAAGAGCTTGTGCTTACTCAGTCACCCCAAGCCTAACTACGGAGTATGGATTTTCCATCTGCGGTTCGTTGAATGTGCTGATGCAGCCCAAGGAAATGGGGGCTGATATAATTAAAGATAAGAATTTACACTCCTGCTTAGGTTTTATGACGGCAGCTCTAAATCTGCACAAGAAATGCGCCCCACACATGGTCACACAATGAAGTTTTGTGTACGTGACTCCATGCCTTCAGCCCCTCACTCCAGGACCTGCCACACTCAGAGTCACGAGCTGTGGACCTCCACACCCACACGCATGGACACCACACACTTACATTGTGAAGGAAGGCGGGCTAAGGGGATTATGAGATGACGAAAGAGGATATCAACAATGAGACAGTTGGGGGCCAGAGTGATAGCACGGTGGGTAGGGCGCTTGCCTTACACAAAGCCGACCCAGGTTCAATTCCCAGCATCCCATATGGACCCCGAGCACTGCCAGCAGTAACTTCTGAGTGCAGAGCCAGGAGTAACCCCTGAGCATCGCCGGGTGTGACCCCAAAAGCAAAATATAAAATAAAATAAAATAAAATAATCAAGCCAGTGAAATCACAAACATGACTGCAATGCCAATATGCTTATTTAAATCGTGGGGAAATGGGAGATAGTTCAAAGGTCAGGAGCACATGCTTTGCGTGTGTGAACATCGAGTTTGAGATGAAGCTCAATAAGGTTCTCTTAGTACAGTGCTCTGGGAGTGACCCCTGAGCACTGTACTGGGAGTATCCATGAACCCTTCTGAGTGTGACCCCCCTCTCCCCCCGAATTGCATCCCACAAGAATTCTCTATCCCTCTCTCCCCTCCTGCCCACGGCCGTGGCTGATGTGGCCCCTGCCGTGGTGCTGTTCCAGGAGCAGCTGGGTTCTCTCTCCTTCCTCGCGCCTTTCACTCCCACCCCACATTTCACAGTAGGAAGGAATGCAGCATAATGGCCTTTCGTGGTGCTATCTCCAGATTTACACATTTATTGATAGATTAGGCCAAATGGAAATGGAATCTAACATACACTTAAGTGAAAAGAATAAGAACGGACACATTCATTATTTCTATTTATCTCAAAACCAGTCAAGCTCATATTATTTTCAGATCTCCACAAGTGTACAAAAAATTGAATCGTGAGTAAAATGGAGCCTGCATTATAATTTAATGTTTCTGCTAATGTGCCCCTTGATTTAATTTACTATAAATTTTTGCAATTAAGTGGTGGAATTATCTAACGTGATTTTTTCTGTCGGAATCAATTGTCATTTGTCCACCCAAAGCTGTCTGGCAAATCCCAGCCATGTATATTACTGAGGGGGTAAATAGATTTCTTTTCTCAGCAAAGTGTAATATGCAATCCAAATTCATTATCTGAGAATATACGGTCACGTTAAATATACAGAAAATATTCTTCCTTCTTTCAAAATGTGTCAAATGTCTACCAAATAACCATTTTTATGTATAAAATAAGAAAAGAAAAAAGTGCTGTTTTGTCAATTTCAACCACTTCTATTTGTCAGATCTAGTCTGACCCTCATTTGTTCATAGATTTTTGGTGTAAAAACCAATAAAACAGGTCCCCCAGGCCCCCTCTTACTAACACCTGGGATGAACTACCACTCCGCTGCCCACTCCTAGCCTGAACGAGCACCAACACCCCAGAGACAGTTTGGAATTCTTCTTCTTTGACAGCAACTAAGAGTGGGGCCAGCAGGATGATATGGTGGGGAGGGTGCTTACCTTCCACATAGTCAACCGGGGTTCAATCTCCAGCATCCTACAGGGCCCCTGATCATAGCCTGAAATAATTCTTCAAACACAGAGCCAGGAGTAACTCCTGAGCATCTTTGGGTGTAGCCCCAAACCAAAAGCAACAACAACAACAGTAATCATAATAGTAGTTACTAAGAGCAGGCACATTGGCTTGTGATCTATAGATTTCCATGCAGGAAACTTTCCTTTAATTATAAGGTGCTCGAGTAGAAAACGACCTACCAACGGTGACCGTTTCCATGTTTTCTGGGTCACGAATCACGAATCATGAAATCCTGTTAATCACCAATTTCTCGGGCAGGCTCAGTAACATCTCATCTCATTTTGTCCTTTCCCTGAGATCTTAGAAGTCTATCTCGACTCAGCCCTCCTAAGGATGTTGCACTGGGGGTTCTTCAGGGTCCGGAAATGAGATCCAGCTTCTTACTGGATTTGGCATATGAATACACCATGGGAAGCTTGCAAGGCTGTCCCATGGGGGCAAGGAAACTCTCAGATGATTGCCAGTTTCTCCCAGAGGGAGAAGTAGGCTACAAGATATCGCTTCTAGGAGCTTGCTTTTAAGTCTCTGGATGTTGGCCGTTGATGGGATTACACACACCTGGGTTCCTCTGCCGGTACCTTCATGTGTGAGGCCTGTCCAAACATGTGGAGAGGGGCCTCGAGCATGCATGGCTGTAGCTAGGTTCTGGTGGTTCTTGGCTGCCGGGAGCTCTGCTCCGGGTGGGGAGGGAAGCTGGAGCCCATCCCCTCTGAGGGGACCCGGGGAAGACAGCCAGGCGTTCGGGCAAGAGACTCTCTGTTTTCCAGGTGCCAACATTAAAGTTGAGAACTGGTGAACAGGGTCCGGAGCGGTAGTACGGAGGAATGGCGCCTGCCTTGGACACGGCTGACCTGGGTTTGATCCCTAGCACCCCATACAGTCCCCCAGCCTGCCAGGAGCGATCCCTGAACACAGAGCCAGGAGTCAGCCCAGAGAACCACAGGGTGTGGCCCCAGACCACAACCCCTCCCTCACCCAAAGCAAGTGCTGGTAACCAGCTCGCTGATATCTAGAGACAGCGCAGCTTTGACTCTTTCTGCGCATTTCAGCATGTTTGAATCTTCTGTGTGTGTTTCAGCAGTTTTGAATCTTCCGTGTGCACTTATTTCAGCAGCTGCGAATTCCTTCAAGCCTTTCTCCCCTCAGGGTGCCTGCGGAGGGTGAAGGACCCCTGGGGCTTCCCCTTTGTCTCTGCCAGACAGCCTGCCCAGGAGGGAGGAGTGGGCAGCCCCTGGGAGCTCAGGTCAGTACCCCAGGGGTCCTTGCCTGGTTCTCGAAGCATCTGGGCTTGGGGCCTCCCTTCTCCAGGATCCCCAGACTGGGCCCATGCTCTGCTGTCCTCCCCCAGACCCTCGCACCCACACCAAGGGCCAGCTGGGTGTCCTGATAGTGCAGAGGGAAGCTCAGGAGAGCATCCCACCGGTTGGAACCCTCTGAACTAACCTATCCTGGGAAGTGCGGGCTTCCTGGGGGCCCCTGCCAAGCTCTTCCCGCCCAGCAAATGAGGGGGACGGGGAGGGCCTGGGGAGTGACCACTGTGGGCAGCACTGTCCCGCGTTCTGAGGGCAGAAACAGAGGGCAGTGGCTGGACGCAGCCCTGCCCACGGTCAGGAGGGCTGAGCAGGGCACCCGCTCACTAGCAACAGAGTTACCCTGATTGTGGGGCGGGGGTGGGGGCCAGGCTTTCAGGGAGGGAAAGGAAGGTGGGCAAGAGAGTCCCCAACACCGGGGTCCAGGCTCTGAGGGGGCTCTTGAGCTCCAGCCGGAGCTCCTTCTGCCCGGCTCATTGCAATACAGCAGCGAGCCCTCCCCTGACAACTCAAGCCCCCACGTTTGCGGCCGCCTCAACTGCTCCAGGCGTTGGGATTCTTTGGTGCATCCCCAGACACCCCCAGGACGGCTCAGCTCTTTTTCATTTGGAACTCACACTTCATGAGTTCCGTCAAGGGAGTGGGCCACCCCCTCCCATGTCTTCATTTTTAGAAGCTGCCTGATAGGTTAGACCACAGTCCCCAACTCCTCCTCATCCCAGAAACAAAGCACAGAGTCCAGGATCTTTTATCCAGCGTTGGGTAAAGTTCAAGTGGAAACTAGATGCATGTAAAGATAGATCGATTGATCGATAGATAGGTAGATGGATGGATAGATGGATAGAAAGATAGAGGTGTACATATATTTTTAGAGAAAGAGAGAGATATACATAGAGAGGCATGCTAAGAGGAATAGCTATCAAAATCCAGCTTCAAGAAATACAGTGAACTATGTTGTCTGGCATAAATACTGACTTCTTGAATTTTTATCTTTAAAAATTTATTTTCCTAGCTAATCCTGTAATGGAGTTTCAGGGGTACAGCTGCACACCTCTCTATACGAATACGCCTCACCACCTCTGCCACCAAAGTTTCAGGGCCACAGTGACAGCCTCAAGCATGAAGGAACCAGCAGAGAAACCCAGGTGTGCAGGATCGGGGCTGAGATCTCCAAGCCTGCTTGGATCAGGACTGGGCCTCCTCCACCCAGATCCCACATTTTCCAGTAGCTAGGTGGTCACACCCACAAACTGCCATGTAATCTTATCAATGGCCAAGATCCAAAGACTATAAAACAAAGCTCCCAGAAGTGCTAGGCTGCATTCACAGCTGTGCAACCTCTTATAGCCTACTTCTCCCTCTCGGAGAACCTGGCAGGGTACTGAGAGCATCCTGCCTGCATGGCAGAGCCTGGCAAGTCTCCATGGGGTATTCAATATGCCAAATACAGTAACAATGATGGGTCTCGTTCCCCTGACCCTGAAAGAGCTTCCAATGTGGCACTGCTGGGAAGAACGAGTAAAGAGAGGCTGCTAAAATCTCAGGGCTAGGACGAATGGAGATGTTACTGGTGCCTGCTCGAGTAAATCGATGATCAACAGGATGACAGTGATACAGTGATTAAGACATGAGAAACATCAAACTAAAGATAAAGGTTCTTCTTTGGGTGGGAATGAGATTTGGAAAGAACAATGGAACTTCTCAGGTGTCAGAAATTTTTTTGATGATTTAAATGATTAATAGTTCAGTGGATAATACATGGACATTTGTTGTGTTATCATGTTAGTTGTGTATAGGACTTGTATTCATTACTTTTATTCATGAGACAATTCATAACGACACTAGGAATGGAAAAAAGAAAAGAAATTTACATATCAATACAAAATATTGAATCTCTGTTAATTATTATAGACAGTTAAGAATAGAGATGCACACATTAGTTCTCATCATGAAAAACATTCAATCTCAACTATACACATAGTACTTATCTTTATATTTAATTTTCCTTTAACCCTTCAAAGAAGAAAATTTCTCATGATACTAGATGATTATTTTTAGTATTTCCTTAAAAAATTCTAAAGAATTGAACTGTCAACTTTTAACATCAATATTATTAAGCAACTTTTTCAAAACCTTTGTTACAGATAATTATGTAGTTCTTCTAAATTTATATACTGCTTATTTAACCACTAAACTTCCATTAATTAAAAATAATTATTCACCCTCTCTAGCTAAAATGAATTCAGCCAGCCTGTTAATTGATTCATTTATTAGTGGTATTTTTATCTTTCAAAAGTTAATTTTCAATGGTCAATGGCTGGAAGCTTTCCACAAGTGTGTGGGGAGCAAAAGGAGTTAGGATAGAGAAGGAACCAGTATGACAATAACAGAAATGCTCACTCTGGACAAGAACCACGTTGAAAGTAGGTAAAGAAATAAAGGAATATTCACGATACCCTTTGAGTATCTGTACTGCAAACCGTGATGCCCAATTGAAAGAAGGGGGGAGGGAGAGAGAGGAAGAAGAAAAATGTCTGCCATAGAGACAGGTGGCGAGAATGCTGAAACTGAGGACATTGGTGGTGGGAAATGTGCCCTGGTGAAGGGAGGGACGGGTGTTAGAACATTATATGACTGAAAGTCAATCATGGAGGACTTTGGGTTTTTTTGTTTTTGTTTTTAAAAATTTTTTTTAATTTATTTTTTATTTTATTCTTTAATTAGTGAATCACCATGAGGGTACAGATAGAGATTCACACATGTTAGAACTTGTTTTTCCCTCATACAATGTTCACAAACACATCCCTCCACCAGTGCCCGTTCTTCATCACCAATAAACCCAGTATCCCTCCCCCCAATCCCATCTCCCCCCCCACCCCACCCTGCCTCTGTGGCAGGGTACTCCCTTTTGATCTCTCTCTCTCCAATTGGGTGTTGTGGTTTGCAATAGGGGTATTGAGTGGCCATTGTGTTCAGTCTCTAGACTACTTTCAGTGCACATCTTCCTTCCCGGGTGGGATCTCCAACCACATTTTACTTGGTGTTCCCTTCTCTATCTGAGCAGCCTTTTCCCCTGCATGGGAGACCAGCTTCCAAGCCAAGGAGCCAACCTCCTGGTACTTACTTCTACTATTCTTGGACATTAGTCTCCTATTCTGTTATTTTATATTCCACAGATGAGTGCAATCTTTCTATGTCTGTCTCTCTCTTTCTGACTCATTTCACTTAGCATGATACTTTTCATGTTGATCCACTTATATGCAAAGTTCATGACTTCATTTTTTCTAACAGCTGCATAGTATTCCAGAGTTTCTTTAACCAGTCATCTGTTCTCGGGCACTCGGGTTTTTTCCAGATTCTGGCTATTGTAAACAGTGCCACGATAAACATATAAGTGCAGATGTCATTTCGACTATACTTTTTTGCTTCTTCGGGGTATATTCCCAGAAGTGGTATTGCTGGCTCAAATGGGAGCTCAATTCATGAAGGACTTTGTAACTGTGTATATCACTGTGAGTCAATTAAAAACAGAACAAAACAATAAAAGGCACATAAAAGTGGTTTTTAATTAATACATAGTAAAATGGATCAAAAATAGTTGGTAGATAGACAAAAAATAGTTCACTCAAAAATAAAAATAAATTAAGGTAAATTTGTAATGGTAACTGTCATTTAGAGCTCTGGTCAGGTATTTTCTTATTTTTCTACTTGACACTCTCCTTCATGATACCCTCTCAGAGAATTTAGGTATTATAAGAAGTTTACACTATAGCTCCTGGAGTGATATCTAACTCATGGTGAACCTTGATAAATATTTGTTGAATAAATTAATAAAAGCTCTTTCAGAGGTTCTATACAAACCAGGTACATGTCTTAATTGAGAGGAAAGCAAAACCAAGTATGAGCTTGCCATGCAGAGATTTTGTTTTAGTTATTTATTATCTATCTTCCCAGATAAAATGAAAGTTCCACTGAGGTCATAAACATTACGTATATGGTGCACTTCTAAGGAAGAAAGGAATAAAGGAAGTAAAGGAGAGAGGGAGGGAAAGAAAAGAGGGAGGAAGAAATGACATTTTTCAAAATTATTCCCAACTCTAGTTTCAGCGAATTATGTTGTTCCTCTTGACTTCCCCCTATGAATAAATGATAGTGTTTCTGATGTTATGCTTTTGAAGGATTGTCCTTTTACCATGAATGTTCTAGTCAGCAGACCATTAGCTTTGGTGCCAAATATCGAGAATATTTTTATAGATAGCTGCGGCAATCCTGGAGACCTTCAGCTCGCATTCTCACGAGTCATTTTGTCGATACTTTCCCACGTGTCTTACTGATTTTTCCTTTGGTGAAGGTCCTTTGATCTTTCATTACCAGCTTCAGAGACGGCACTAGCCTTTGCGTCGCCCCCGAGAACATCTGTCTGGGCTCGTCTCCAGTTCACATGCTGACCGATGACCCAGGGAATCTTGGAGAGAAGGAAACAACCACTGCCAGGGAAGGACCGCCACAAGGGGTGACCACAAAGGGCCTCATAATAAATCAAAATAGACATTTTAAAAATGCCTTTTCCAGGCAAAATGACAGGAGTAGCCACGGCTGAGCACAGCAAGTGCCCTGAGAATTTGAAGCCATTGAACAGGTAAATGAGCAGAATGAAGATGGAAGGTGGTCAAAACACAGAACAGGCTGAGCTGTTAAAAGAGGTTTCTAGGAAGGATCAGAGGGAGGAGGCTATGCTACCTAGACAAGTCATCAAAGAACTGGAGACTAGACAATTGGATGGAATCGAACACAATCGGATGGAATTGAACACCACATCCATAGAAAGCAACGCATCATGGATGTATGCATAGGACTTCAAGTTGTTTCCATCAAAGATGTGTGGGTCTAAGCATTATTAACTATACCTCAGTACAGTTATAAAAAGATTTTGGCAAAATATTTAAGATCTCTACACTTAAATGTAAATGATAAAAATGGAGAAGATTCCATTGTCTTACATAATGTGAAATCCAAATACAGTAAGAAAAAGAAAAAAACTAAGAAAATAGTATATAGGGCATTCTTACTTAGGAGCAGTATTTTTAAAGTATTAAATAAAACATAAGCAAGTTGTAAATAAAGCTGGTTAAAATTTTCAAACTCAGAAAAGTTTAGGTTATGTAACTAGGACCTCATGGTTTGCCATGAAATGACCATAGGATATGAAAAGTTAGACTTTAAGTGATATTAAAGGAATGAGTTTTTCATGGAGAAGAGACTGATTAATTGATAATCATGAAAATAATATTAACATTAATTGTGATTTCTATGGGATAATATGTCCGGTAACTCTATATCCATCATGAGTTGACTCATTTTCTCATCAAGAGTTTAAGTTTTCAGCCAATCATATGTCATAAGCCATGAGTGAAGGAGATTCCATCTGTACCACCAGACAGTTCCTGGGTTACTTGCTTCATATTTTTCTGTTCTGTTCCCTGGATGTAAAATATCACATCTTCATTTCACTTTTCCTTTCAATTTACAGCACAATTAAAATGGAGATACCCTTCCTGAGTATACAAAATGACTTCTTTAGTGTACTGACAATCATAATCAAGAGAATTAATATTAATTTGAATTGTGTGCTCCAAGATTTATATTCTAAAATCTTAAACCATGGCACCTTCCAAATGTGGCTTTTTACTTGGAGACAAAGATGAGTATCTACAAGCTACAAAGAGGAGCCTGGGATACACCTGGATACAGCGCTCCAAAGGAACAAACTCATTCGACACCTCAACTTTGCATGTCTAGTCCCCAGAATTGTAAGATAATAAAATTGGATTGCTTCCCTCCCTACAACATGAAGCTTACCATCTATAAGGCCAACCACTTGAGTCTATTTTGATTCTTAGCTCTTATCCCCAGACCTTCATTTAAAGGGACAAACTGATCACACCAGATTTACCTGGGTAGTCTCCATTTTGATCAAATGATTAAATTCTTGGGCTGGAACCATAGTACAGTGGGTAGGGTAGGTGTTTATATTTAAAGACCTTAGAGGCCTTAATAGATGCCATTATATTATGTCATATATGTCACATATATGAAAATATATTATATATTTATAATATGATGCATGTATTATATTACATATAATATAATACAGATGACATATTTAATATATTAATAAACACACATATGGGTGTGCTTGTGTGTGTATTAAGGTCTTTAAGGTCTTTAAGTACATCTGTGGGCTGGAGCAATAGCACAGCGGTAGGGTGTTTGCCTTTCACGCGGCCGACCTGTGTTCGACTCCTTTGCCCCTCTCAGAGAGCCCGGCAAGCTACCGAGAGTATCTAGCCTGCATGGCAGAGCCTGGAAAGCTACCCATGGAGTACTGGATATGCCAAAGACAGTAACAAATAAATCTCACAATGAGAGACGTTACTGGTGCCCGCTTGAACAAATCGATGGGCAACAGGATGACAGTGACAGTGACAGTGAAGTAAATCTGTAAAATAGCTTCACTTTTGTGAAAAATATCTCTCATCCCCACCTCTCTGCCCTCGGTCAAAGGAAGGTCCTGCACGTGGCACATGAAACATGGTGTACCTAATTGTATACAAGGCTCTAATAACCAAAAAGCCTGACTGACTACCATCCAAGCCCAACAGGGTTACTGGTATGTGAATATAAGAAGGACTGTTGATATTTAAGTCAGACTAAGACAATGCGCACAGACTATGCAGCACAATATCTCAGCCGACTGGGTGTGACCATCACCCAAGCAGCATCTGTTTTATCTTAGTCTCTGCCAAGTTCTAGTGCTAAGAGATAATTTCGTGCAGTGCCTCCCAGGACTGAGCACAGCGGTTGTTTGAATGTAGACCACAGGGAGAGGCCCTCCTTTTGCTCTCACGCTTCTGCAGAAACACTACCCCCAAAATGACCAGGATCTGATTTTATGTTAGGTCACTTTCGATCCCAGAAACCCCAAGAGCCCCGTACCACCCAGTTCGAGAACAAAACGGCCAAGAGGGCAGACCTGCTCCCTGTCGGCCGTCCAAGGGGACAGGTCAAAGGGAATGCTTTCCATTCAGCTGAGTTTGCAGGATTTTTATCTACAGGATTCTGACAATAGCTTTCTGATGTTATATAGGATGTTACTTTCTTTTTCTAGACGTAAATGCTCATTTTCCTGTTTCACTTTAGCAATTCAATAAATTTTCTACAGTCGTTTGGAAATAAGTAAGGCTCTTGAATATAGCTCAAACCTGAAAGGGGGAAATGAGCAAACTAAAGCAGTTTGAAGGGGGCTCAAACCTGCTCTTAACTGCAAACACTGTTGCATTTTGTTCCTTCATGGAGCACAGAGCACCTCTCAGCGCAGATCTGCAAAGTTCTAAGCCCCATAACTCTGTTAACTTAATCTCCTTTACACTCTGCAGTTCCAGCTGACGGAAATGCCCATATTGATGAGTCCATTGCCAGCCCTTCCCCTGCACCCCTCTTCACTCCCTGCCGTTATTGATCTTTTGATGGGGGCGGGGGGAGTAGCCCTGACTGGCTCATAGACCTGGAACACGGGCTTCGTCTTCAACCATGGTCTCCTGCAAATTCTTTAATTCCTGAGCTTCAATTCCTCTATTTGCATAACACACTGTTTGATTCAATAGGGATTACAATTCCCAGTTTATTTATTTATTTATATTAATTTAATTTATTTAATTTGGGGGCTGGACCCAAGATGCTCAGGGGTTACTCCTGGAGGTGCTCAGGGGACCATACGGGATGCCAGGGATCCAACCAGAGTTGGCCACATGCACGGCAAGTGCCCTACCACTAGACTATCTCTCCAGCCCTGAAGACTCCATTTTTTTTCTTTTTTTCTTTTTTTTTTTTTTTTTTTTTTTTGCTTTTTGGGTCACATCCAGTGATGCCAGGAGTCACTCTTGGCTCTGCACTCGGGTTGGCGGGGGAGAAGGATATTTTACAAAGTTGAGATAGGGAATACAGAAGGAAGAATCTTGGTAAACGTGCACATGTTCAGTGGGCACTAGGACCAGAGGTCTTAGGGTTGTAGGTTCCTGGGGAAACACACAGTGATTAGTCATCATAAGATAAGAGTATGTGGATGTGGGGTGTTTTAGAAAAAAATCAGCTAGATTTGCTGATGGGTTGTGTTGATGATGGTAAGGAAAAGGAATGCAGGGAGTGTGTTGAGGGAAATGTATATATTTTAATGCTTAGTATAGAAAGAAAAATATGAGATAAATCCAAATAGGAAAAACTTGAGTTGGTTTTATTCATACAGCAGATGGAAGAAAATAATTCTTTAAAATGTAGACGTTACGAAATGCAAAAACCGAGAGCACCATCTAGACTCGGTGTAGAAGCCCAAATGCTCTTCTTTGGAAACCTAAATAGAGCACAGCCGTTGTAGTTGTGGAAGAGAAGGAGTCCCATTCCGTGTGGGCAGAGCGTGTCCGTGGTCTCCACAGACAGGAAGCGCCTCTCCCCGAGGTAGGGGTGGGGGTGGCGGGGCGGGGGCGAGACCTGGGAACCTGCGGGCCCACCCCCAGTTTTCTGTAACCTCTCCCCCTAAGGTGCTCCTGAGATGGAGTCGGCTTGGGGCATAGGTTGAGTGTGTGTTAGTGTCGGCTGGGGCGATAGTCCCGCAGGGAAGGTGCTGGCGTCCACAGGGCAACCCAGGACAATCTCTGGCATCCCATGGGGTCCCCCGAGCACCACCAGGAGGAAGCCCTGAGCGCCCCTGATGGGATCCTGAAGAAATAAAAACCAAAAAAGAAAAGAAATAGAATCCTGGGAAATACATTTTGGGAGGGGGCTTTGGAACGGGAAGGAGTAAGTAGTACTGCGCCCTGGTGCTTTGGGGGCTGTGTGTGGCGCGAGATGGATACGCTACTGAGCGCAGTAGTGTACAAGGCAAACACTTCACTATTTCCCTGCATCACCCACCACCCCGGTTTGTTTATATTTTTATTTTTTACCTATTGCCTTCCCACACCAGCAGAGCCTGGCAAGCTCCCTGTGGCATACTCGATATACCAAAACCAGTAACAATGATGGGTCTCATTCCCCTGACCCTGAAAGAGCCTCCAATGTGGCACCACTGGGAACGACGAGTAAAGAGAAGCTGCTAAAATCTCAGGGCTAGGACGAATGGAGACGTTACGGGCGCCCGCTCAAGCAAATCGATGATCAACGGGAATGACAATGATAGAGTGACAGTGATTTATTTATTTATTTATTTATGTATTTATTTTTCTATTTGGATTCTTTTTTTTATAATTTTTTATTTTATAAAATAGTTCACAACCTTTCATTACATTTAATATTCAAGCACCAATCCCACCACCATCACACCTTCCCATCACCATATTTTGAACATCTCCATCTGGAACCCCAATCCCTGACACGGCAGAACCGAAATAATATATTTTGCATTGTTTGTTATGAAAAACCACTGAAAATGCTACTAAAAAAGTATTCTTAGAGTAAAGACTGTGGAGATCCTTGTATTTCACCCAGGGGCTATTAAGCCCTTCTATAAGAAATCACATGTTATTAAAGGTTGAGTCTTGTGTGCTATATATATATATATATATGTATATACACACACACATATATATATACACATATGTATGTATATATACACATATATACATATATATTTATATTCTGCAAAAATGTATATTTCCCTCTAAGATTGGTTGCCTCCTACTTTGAACCCCATCACGTGTGGTGCCGTACTCTTGGACTTTGGGTCGGGTGTGTGGTGCATTCCAGGAACAGATTCACTCATGGGTGAGGCTCGGACCGAGCATGTGGAGAGTGGATGTAAGCAGGGCAGTGGTTGGGTTCTGAGGTTTTCTGCTGCTGGGGCTGGATCCCTTGGGGTGCAGAGGGCTATCACCTGCCCTCCGCCAGGCCACCCCAACTGAAACAGCCTGGCGAGGTCCTGTGGCACGGTTATGGCGAGCATCATTATTATGATCCCTTCTAGGAGAGAAGGACATGCGATCTGAATCCCAATATATTTATTCTGAAGGGGGCTCCCAAGCAGTGCTCAGACGACTGTGGTGCCACTGCTAGTGACGTGTGTTCTCTGGCACCTGCAGGTGGGTTCTCTGGCCCGGAAATGTGGTACTGCTCAGGCCCTCAGATGCTGAGGTCACCCAACAGAGCCGGCCCCAGAAATGCTTGACGTCTTCAAAGACAACACCTAGCCATGATCTGGATGTCATGCCAGGCCAGGGATCAAGTGTGGGTCAGGTGCACACAAGACACGTACCCTCACCCCCGTACTAACCTCTGACTCCACAATCCCCGCTTCTTAGATGAGCACCAGGGGGACTTAGAAAAGAAATTCTTGACTCTCCCATTGCACAGCTGTAATTCAATTCAGGTGCTGCTTCTCCAAGCTGGGTGTTTTACCGGGAGCGATCATAGCCCCTTCCCCAGACTAGGTGAACAAAAAGCAGTCCTGAACTTCCATGGGAAATTTGATGCACACAGTGTCTTACATGGGCCTGAAAGTACATTCCACAGCTGCTAATACCGTGACAGAATTGATTGAAAATGGAGGTGTAAAGATGGCAAGATGGCACCTTCTCAGACAGGCAGATCCAGTGACCCCA
Organism: Sorex araneus; assembly: GCF_027595985.1. Taxonomy (NCBI): domain Eukaryota; kingdom Metazoa; phylum Chordata; class Mammalia; order Eulipotyphla; family Soricidae; genus Sorex; species Sorex araneus. The sequence continues at coordinate 101,115,179 of NC_073302.1, forward strand.
GGACCCAGCCCGTAGATAGAGATTTCGCCCATTCTACCCACACACACATAGAACAGTGTTTGCATAGGAACAAGACGTGGCCTAAGTAAAACCTAAACCACGCCAGCTGGGTCTTTTTTACACTGGAAATGAATGAATGCTGAATACTTCTCATTTTCATACAATCCAGGCTGTGTCGGTCATCTATATTTGAGGTGAATTTGAAAATCTTTTAGTCTCTTGATTCTAATGCAACTCATGATTTTGCCTGATTTGTGTGGCCTTGAAAATCTTCTCATTCGCAACAGCTATTATTTTAAAACCTTTGGGCTTTGCTATCGCACACACAATTAGCAGAGGGTTATCTTGAATTCTTCTATATTCTTTTATAATCGATTTATATTGTTCCCTAATTGATTTCTGCCTCAGTCTTATTTCTAAGACTACACCAAAAATCTATCTAGAAGCTAAAATATACTGAAGGAGAAATTATCAATTCCTTTTTCAATTTTGTTTTTCTTTTCCCCAGTTCCCCCCCCCCCCCCCCGCCTACCGTGGCAGGCACTTTTCTTCCTCTCTCTCTCTCTCTCTCTCTCTCTCTCTCTCTCTCTCTCTCTCTGTCTCTCTCTCTGTCTCTCTCTCTGTCTCTCTCTCTCTCCCTCTCTCCTTCTCTCTCTCCCCTCCCCTTTGGGCCTTATGATTCGCAATACAGATATTTAAAGGTTATCAGATATATCCCTTTACCTACTTTCAACACCCAGTTTCTGTACAAAACGATCATTTCCAACTATTAGTGCCATACCAGTCCTTACTCTATCCTAACTGACCTTCGTCCCCCATATGCTCTTGTGGCAAACTTCCAGCCATCAACCAGTCCTCTTGTCCCCTGTGGTCCCCAGTGTCTATTGCAAAAAGTTTATCAATACACCATCTCTGGTCAGCCTGAAGACGGTAAGACAAGAGAACACAAAGAACTTGGGTTTTCTCTTTTCTGATTTGAGGAATTCTTGGAATAATAGTGACATGTAAACTTGGCACTTGCTATAGTAAGATATTAAATATAATCACTGTTACTGTCATACCGTTGCTCATAGATTTGCTCGAGCGGGCACCAGAACGTCTCCATTGTGAGACTTGTTGTTACTGTTTTTGGCATATCGAATATGCCACGGGTAACTTGCCAGGCTCTGCCATGTGGGTGGTATACTCTCAGTAGCTTGCTGGGCTCTCCAAGAGGGGCGGAGGAATCAAACCCATGTCAGCTGTGTGCAAGGCAAATGCCCTACCCACTATGCTATCACTCCAGCCCATTAAATATAATAAAAATACAAAATTCAGGTCAATATAATAGTCACATACTAAAAACAAGTAACTGTAGGATATCATTTGTTTGTCCTTTCTCCCTTGCCACAAAGAGTTTAGGTTTATCTGGTAGTACCCATCACAGTGCTCCTGAAGCACCTCCATTCCTCTGTGTTTACTGGAATGTAGCTCTAAACATTTTAGGACAACATTGGTATGTCCTGTTTTTCTTGCCACAGGGAGCTCAGGTTTATCACAGTGCTCCTGAGGCACTTCCATTCCACTGTATTTGTCTGTAAACTCCTCTCTATGCTCTCTTCCACAACCGGTCTATCACCTTTTCCCCATAATCAGTTTCTGCTAACTTGTAATATCAGATTCCTCAGAAATCTATGATTTTATATGTATGAGTAAAATGCTGCCTTTCTCCTCTCCTTATGTCTTTTGAATAGTTTAAAGCAATGTCCATTTTGTATAGATACAGGAAGACAGTTAATATTATGTTTTTGTAACTTGGGATTTAATTGGCTTTGAATATTATTCATTCCCGGGCATCTGTTTTCTCGACTGAAGCCTCAGTTTCCCTTAGTTCCTAGCACCCCAAAAGCAGGGTCCTGACAAGGGACTGAAAGGACCCAGGGCAAGTGGTGAGTTATGTGCTACCCTGGCATCGAAGTGGGCCAGGCCAAAGTGCCACGATTCTTGACTATAAGAGTTTGATCATGGACAAATGCTGTCCTAATCCAAAAGTAATGATGAAAGTAGGACCCTCCTAGGGATAGGAAAGACTAATTTGGCCTGAGCACTGTAGTCTGAGATCAAGATGACCCCAGGAGAGCAATTCTATAAGCTTAGTGTATCTCTTACTGTGTCTACACAAAATGATTAATGTTATGAATGTTTACATGCTTGTTGGACTAAGGAAAGGAGAAACACACCCCAAGATGGTATTTTGCCCTTAGGCGGGTCTTCTTGCTGTAGGAGAATCTGTCCTAGAAGCAGCATTCCCTGAGGGAAAGAACTTTACCCCTACTGATTGTGACCACACCTATGTGTAAACCCCAACCCCTCATGCTCTGGGATTTAACTAGGCTGTAAGAGTGGGCTGGGGGATCAAGATCCAGCTCGAGAGCCAGAAGGAGAAGGAGACTGATGAGAGATGGAGAAGGAGAATGAAGTAGCATGGGGGAGGGAGAAGCAGGAGGAGAATCAGAGGAGAATGGAGATGGGAATGGAATAAACTGCGATTGAAAGCAACCAACCTAACTCTCGTTCCTTCCTTCGCCTGCCCATCACCATTGACCTTCCCAGGGTGCGGGAGACAGCGTGAGACTACCAAATGCGGGCGGTGGGAGAGATAGAGCCCCTCTGCCCCTTTTTATGTTTACACAGTAACAAAAGCAATTCTTCCACATTTGTCTATAATTTGCCTGGTAATTTGGTAGATGATCCGACTGTTTCTTGGAGGCCAAAGCAGTCGTACAGGAGGTATGGCACGTGTCTGGCATGCAGCTGACCTGAGTTTGACCCCAGGACCCCAAAGTCCCCCAGCAGTGATCCCTGAGTGCAGACAGGAGTAAACTCTGAACATGCCAGGTGTGGCTCCCAAAAAGAAAATAATATTTTTTCAAATACTATAAATCTAAATGTCTTTGGTACCCTCTGAAATCCCACAAAACATGGAGACCAACTTCCCTTAGTAGGACTTGTTTTTTTTTTCTTTAATGCAAAAGAAGTGGAAGCATAGTTATAGAAGGCAGGATGAAGGTTGGGAGAGCAAAACAGAAAGAAATAAACAAGTAGGGGCTGGAGTGATAGCACAGTGGGTAGGGCATTTGCCTTGCACGCGGCTGACCCGGGATCGAATCCCAGCATCCCATATGGTCCCCTGAGCACCGCCAGGAGTAATTCCTGAGTGCAGAGCCAGGAGTAACCCCTGTGCATCGCCAGGTGTGACCCAAAAAGCAAAAAAAGAAAAGAAAAGAAAAGAAAAGAAAAGAAAAGAAAAGAAAAGAAAAGAAAAGAAAAGAAATAAACAAGTAAAGAAAATCCTATGAATAGTCATGACAGAAAAACTGTAGGTGCTGTTCTGAGACAAAGGGAGTCCAGAGCCAGCCAGCCAGCCCAGCCCTCCTGAGTCCCGTGGTGCTCGGGCACTATTTCTGATCCCAGCCACCATCTGTCATGCTCTATCCTCTACGTGCACAGAAGAGGCCAATTTGGGTAAAGACAAGAGCTGTATTCTGGGTCTTTCGCTTTCCATCTGCGTGCTGCTTCCTAGGCTCCTTCCACCAGAGGAGAGAGGCTGTATGTGCTCAGACAGGTAACTGCCCGGCCAGAGCCTCTCTTCTGAAATGTGTCATGCATTTGTTTGCTCTGGCTCCATCACCAATGTCCTTTTTGAGCCCGAGCTTTAGAGAGCAGCATGTTTACCTCTCAGGTTGTTTACGAAGTCAGGTTCCACACGCTGAGCATCGACTTTCTTCCAAGCACAGAGAGCTCCCTTGGTGTGGCAGAAGCACCGAGACCAGACACCACCTACACGGTCACAGGATTCAGGGGCATCATTGTCACTCAGCTGAGCTCCATGGCCACAGGCTCACCTCCAGCTCCTGCCAACCTCCCTGCAGTGAGGCTCCCCCGGGCGCCAGAGGAGACCCATCTGCATGGGTCACGGAACCCACCGCCTGTCCCGTGAAGGCACTTCATCATTCTCACTCTCACTGGAGCAGTCTGTGGACACGGCGGGTTCCACAAGGAAGCTGCATAATTAAATGTAAAATTCACAGGTGACTGATGTTTAATGAGACATCAGTTTCACATCTCATCAGAATCCCACCTTACATCTCTGTCTCCTTTTATTAGAAAAACTTTCTTTCTAAATGTGGAGACCAAAGTGGCCGCACTGGGGACACTCAGAAATGCCAAGTTGTCAAAATTGCGTGTTGATTTCTGTCAAATAGTGTGTCTGAATATTGTTTTACAGTTGCGTTTCTACTCTGGAAATCAAAAGCTCTACTACTGTTTCTTTTAGGATAAAACAGACAGTCATTTTAACGTGAAGGTTTTTCTGTGTGTGAGTAAATTTTCCCAGTTCTGCTACCTCTTCATTTCATCTTTATATTTTACGATAATCTTTATATTCAAGAGTTCTAAAGACGAGCACATCCCAATTTTTATAAATATGGATGTCCTATTTTACATTAGCCTTTCATGTTAGGGGTCCACAAAATTAACCTGTATTTATCATTCAAAGAACACAGGCAACTTGTAGGGAAAATGACACAAAGTTGATTTGTCCTACAACTGTCCCAGTATCTGCTATGGATGAGATGATGGTGGCATCATGAACATCTTTGACAAAGTGTCCGGGTGGAGAGTGTCGGAGGGGTGAAGGTGTGCCGGGAGCTGCTGCCTGACTCCTACCTTCCTCCCAGGTTTCAGGCTTCATTTTCTACCCACGTGGCAAAATATTTCAGGAGGAGAGGAACAGTGAGGTTAAATAGTGAATTTAGGAAATATGAAAGAAGCGGGAGAGCTGTGGAAGGAGAGCTCTCCCTTAAAGAGAAAAAGAAAAGAACCATACATTGCAGATGGGGATATGGGTGATTGCAAGACGGAGTGAGTGCAGCTGCATCTGCAAAGCAGGTTTTGTGAGGCTTCCAGCCCTCTTTCTACCTGATTAAGGCAGAGTTGCTGCGATCCTCAGAACCCCAAGGGGGACCCAAAGGAACCAAAAGTTGGGGCAAGACTAAGGAAGCCTTCCCCGCTACAAGCTTGCTGAAGTTCTAAGTCTGGCCTGCTAATTTCAAGAATTGTAAAGCGATGAACTTCTGTTGCTTTGGGGCAACCGGTTTATGGTATTCTGTTAGCTGGGACCTAGGAAATGACTGTGCCTTTGCTTTAGAAGCCTTGCACAGAGACGTGATGCTCACTCACCTGGACTGAACACTGCTGAGGCTTCAGGGTGGTCGGGCTTTCCTAATTGGAGGCTTTACTGTGGTTCAAGTCAGAGCAGAAAGAACCCCTGGAAGCATGCTTTGAATTTCTGCAGTAGTGATATACTGGAAAATAAAGCTTGGATTATAAAATACTCTCCTGGACTGCAAGATATTCCCAAAGACAGAAATGTGCAGTGATAAAACATTGTCACCGTCATCCCGTTGCTCATCGATTTGTTTGAGCGGGCACCAGTAACATCTCTCATTGAGAGACTTATTGTTACTGTTTTTGGCATATCCAATACGCACGGGTAGCTTGCCAAGCTCTGCCGTGCGGGCTCCATACTCTCAGTAGCTTGCCGGGCTCTCCGAGAGGGGCGGAGGAATCTAACTCAGGGCGGCCTTGTGAAAGGCGAAAGCCCAACCACTGTGTTATCACTCCAGCCCGATAAAACAGTACAGAACATAAATATGCAAACCACCACTCTCAGTTTCTGTATTTGTTAAGGGACCACTTCAGGGTAAGAGTAGCACTGTCACTGTAGTACTGTCATCCCAATGTCCATCAATTGGCTCGAGGGGGGAACCAGTAACGTCTCCATTGTGAGACGTGTTGTTACTGTATTTGGCATATCGAATATGCCACGGGTAGCTTGCCAGGATCTGCTAGGAATCCTAAACCATTGCTTCTTTACATGATGCTTTGGAATCTGTAGCTTTCCACAGAAAGAAACCTTTTGTGAACTTGACTGCTGTCTGGTGTCCAGTCTGTATTTCTTATGGGTGATTGTCCCTGGATTTTGGACCACCACTTTGGAGAATAACATCCCTTTCTGATAATCTCTGATGTGTTTGACATTGGGGAGGGATTAGTAGCAACTGAAAATCTGGGACGGTTTCATTTAAAATTATGTTAAAGGAAAAATTACGTTCAGTTCTTTAAAGCTTTTATTTAATTCCCACTATCAGCACACTTAATTGGAAAGAGGATTTGAAAATAAGCCCAACAGTCTGAGGCTTAAAGGATTCTGGAGCTATTTGGAGTAGTGCTTTAAAATTATTGCATGTAATTTACTCTTTTTGTAACCTCCCAACATTGCGGTGATAAGGAGATGACAATCAATCTTTTTACTATATGGTCTCATTACTCATATTAAATTTTGTGTTGGGCTCTAATAAACTAAATGAATTTTCCTTAAGAAATTTTACTAGAAAAAGAGAATTTAGCTAACATTTCACATCTTGTTTCAAGGCATAATTAAATTGTTCTAAATTTTTTAAAAGTAGGATATGGAATCAACTCTCTCTCTCAGAGAGCCCGGCAAGTTACCAAGAGCATCCCGCCTGCACGGCAGAGCCTGGCAAGTGACTCATGGCGTATTCTACATGCCAGAAACAGTAACAACAGTCCTCATTCCCCTGATCCTGAAAGAGCCCCCAATATGCCATTGGGCTACACTAGAATACGAGGGATGAATGGAGATGTTACTGGCGCCTGCTCAAGCAAATTGATGAACAACAGGAGGACAGTGATACAGTGATACAGTGCTGGAATCAACTAGTATCTATGTCACTGAACAAATTGAAATGTAATAAGATATTATGCAACTATGCTATATAATTACTTACTGTCTTACAATACCATATCTAAAATACTCAGACAAAGACTTAGAAGTTTTTTAGTTCCATTAGAAAAGAAAAATACTAAGTACTTGTAGTTGCACCCATAGCAGTGCTCCTGAGTCACTCTCATTCCTTTGTACTTTTCCGTAACTTCTCTGTGCTCTTTTCCCCAACCGGTCTTTACCTTTTCCCCCTAATCAGGCTCTGTTAACTCTGTAAGGTCAGATTCTTCTAAGGACACTTGACTTGTATTCATGAGTGAAATATTGCCTTTCTCCTCTCCTTACGTCTTTTGACTAGTTTACTTTAAAGCAATATACTTTTTGTATAGACACAGGGAGACAGTTAATATTATGCTTTTGCAACTTGGGAGTTAATTGACTCCAAATAATAATCACTCCCAGGCATCTGCTTTCTCGAGTTAAGCCTCAGATGCCCTTAGTTCCTAGCACCCAAAAAGCAGGGTCCTGATGCGGGACTGAATGGATCCAGGGCAGGCTGTGAGCTACCCTGACATCGAAGTGGGCCAGGCCAAAGTGCCACAATACTTACCTATAAATTAAGAGCATGGTCATAGACAAATGCTGTCATGATTGAAAAAGTGATGACAAAATTAGGACCCTGTAGGGTTAGGAAAGACTGATCTGGCCTGAGCACTGTAGTCTGAGATCTGTAGCGAGATGGCCCCAGAAGAGCAATCCTATAAGTCTAATGTATCTTTTATTGTTCCCATACAAAATGACTAATATTATGAATGTTTATATGTCCTCACACATGAAGGAACTGGCAGAGGAACCCAGGCATGCAGGACCTGGGGCTGAGATCTCCAAGCCTGTTCGAATCAGGACTGGGCCTCCTCCACCCAGATCCCCCACTTTCCAGTAGCTTCACAGTCAAACCCACAAACTTCCCCCGGCGCCGTGTAATCCCATCGATGGCCAAGATCCAGAGACTACAAAACAAAGCTCCCGGAAGCACACAGCCACATTTGTAGCCATGCAATCTCTTACAGTCTAGCCCACTGATATACCTAAAGCAGCACACATATGTTTAGCTTTGACATACTTGCTTGTCTTCTCTTATATATATTCTTCGTCCCTCTCGGAGAGCCCAGCAAGAATCTGCCCTAGAAGAAGCTTCCCCTGAGGGAAGGACTTTACCTCTACTGACTGTGACCACACCTATGTGTAAGCCCCAACACCTCATGCTTTAGGATTTAACTAGGCTGAAAGAGGTGCTGAGGGAGCCGGAAGGAGAATGAAGAGGGATCCAGAAAGAGAATGAAGTAGCCTGGGGCACTGAGAAGGAGAATGATGGGGGATCCAGAGGAAGAATGTCGGGGATCCAGAGACACAGAAGCAGAAGGGGAATCAGAGGAGAATGGAGAGGAGATTCGAATAAACTGCAATTAACACCGACCAGGCTGGCCCTCGTCCTTTCCTCCGCCTGCGCATCACCATGGGCCTCCCCTGGGTGGGGGAAGTGACGTGGCTTTCCGTAATTTATTTTTTGAATACACAGAACTAAAATAATAAACACGCTAGTAATTATAGTGACTTTTTATGATTATATGTGTTTGAACTGAAGATTACTTTTAATATGTTTCATATTTTGGTGGAATAAAGCCATTAGAAAAAGTCTTCTGAAATTTAAAAATTGATGTTTTGTTTTCTAGATACCAAAAGTTTTAAAAATATTGAGTTAGAGAGAGACAGACATAGAAAGATTGCACTCATCTATGGCATATAGAATAACAGAGTGGGAGACTAACACCCAAGAACTGTAGAAACAACTACCAGGAGGTTGACTCCATGGCTTGGAGGCTGGCCTCACATTCTGGGGAAAGGGCAACTCAGAGAAGGGATCACCAACTATAATGTAGTCGAAGGCCATGTGGGGGAAGGGAGTTGCGGGCTGAATGAGGGCTAGAGACTGAGCACAGTGGCCACTCAACACCTTTGTTGCAAACCACAACAGCTAATTAGAGAGAGAGAACAGAAGGGAATGCCCTGCCACAGTGGCAGGGTGGGGTGGGGGGAGATGGGATTGGGGAGGGTGGGAGGGATGCTGGGTTTACTGGTGGTGGAGAATGGGCACTGGTGAAGGGATGGGTTCCCGAAATTTGTATGAGGGAAGCATAAGCACAAAAGCGTATAAATCTGTAAATGTGCCCTCACGGTGATTCACTAATTAAAAATAAATAAATAAATTTTAAAAAATAAAAATATTGATTTCATGAAAAATGCATTTAAATTCAATAAATAATTTTGTTATAATAAAGCTACAATTAAGAAATAACAAAACAAGTCCTGTCTCCTGTTGACCATCAGAGATGGCACCATTAATCTTCACAATTTCAAGTCAACTTTTACAAAACATCCTGGAGAGTTTATGAGCACCATCCAATGCGGATTTCCTGCAGTGGAGTAGGAAACTGTCGAAACATAGTTCTCAAATGATATGGTAACATTATATCCCTGTTAGCTAAAATAAAATATCACTGTAAGTGGATGGAAGGAAGAAAACTTTATTTTTCAGAGTATGAAATTTAGAGCTTCCCAGAGAAAGAAACCAAGAAAGAGTTTTGACTAGCTGCTTCCCACTCCAGGTGCAAATATCTTTATAAACCTTAGTGGTAGAGACACTCGCAACAGAAAATTTACCTGGAAGAAATCATTAAGGTGACAAAGCCCCTGTCTTTGATGGGCACATGGCAATTTCTAAAATCTTGGCTACACAAGACAATACATTGTTTAAATCTGAGATCCTAGCTCTAACAGTAGGTACCATTCTAGGTGCAGGGAAATGGAAGAGAAGAGATCACAACTTATCCCAAGGTTCTTTGGCTAGGTAAGCATTGTGTGTACAGCTGTGTGGTCACTGACGCTTTCAGGTGGTCTCTGCCACAGATTGAGATGCAGAGTTTTGAATCTGGAATGTAGAAGACTGTTACGAAAAGCACATGCCCTTGTGCAAGCATTGCTGTGGTTAGGTGTGGGCCGACCCTGAGGGGCTTTGCATCACTGTGGACTGCTTAGGCATTGATGCTGAAGGTATATTTTAATTTGTGGGATATGAAAAAAAATAGTATGAGATTAATACCCAAGGGAAGTAAAGACAAGGGCCAGGAAGCTGGGTCCACAGTTGGAAGCCTGCCTCAATTGCTGGGTAAGAAGACAGCTGGGATAGAGAATTTATCCCTATGACAAAGGTAGTTGGTAATGATAAATCTGGGTAAGAGCTGTGTGCTGAATGTAGGGAAAGGAACAAATGTGAGAACCTCTCAGTACCTGTACTGCAGACCATAATGCCCAAAAGGAGAAAGACACAGAGAGAGAGAGAGAGAGAGAGAGAGAGAGAGAGAGAGAGAGAGAGAGAGAGAGAGAGAGAGAGGGAGGGAGGGAGGGAGGGAGGGAGAGAGAGAGAAGAAAAGTGTCTGCCATAGAGGCAGGCTGGTGGGGAGGGTGAGTGGAGGTGGGTGGGGGTGGGAGGTGATGGGAGGGAACTGGGGACATTCATGGTGGGAAGTGTGCACTGGTGGAGACACAGGTGCTGGAACGTAGTATAACCGAAAACCAACCATGAACAGCTTCATAACTGTGTATCTCACTATGACTCAATTAAAAAATAAGTGGAAGTGTCTTTTGGATTCTTCCTTTTCCCTATGCACGATTAGGAACTAGAAAAATGTGACACACAAGCCATCAAAGCTGTGCAGGTGACAGTTCCCAATACTGAAGGTATTCTTTTTTCTTTTGGGCCACTGTGAGGAACAGAGTTACAAAGCTGGTCATGGTTGGGCTTCAGTCAGTGTTCCAACACCCATCCCTCCAACGGTGTGATTTCCCCACCACCAGTGTCCCCAGAGTCCCTCCTGCCACTCTCTCCCAGCCTGACTCTATGGCAGGTACTTCTCTGTCTCTCTGTCTCTCTCTGTGTGTGCGTATCTGTCTCTCTCTCTCTCTGTATGTGTGTCTGTGTGTCTGTGTGTGTGCATGTGTGTGTGTCTATCTGTCTCTCTCTCCCCTTTGGGGCATTAGTGATTGCAATACAGGTGCTGAGCGGTTTGTCACGTTTGTTCCTTTACCAGTTTTCAACATGCGGTTCTTACCCAGAAGGATCATTCCCAACTCTCTTTGTCGTGGTGGTTCCCTCTTCATTCTAGCTGCCTTCTCACTTGCCATTTGACTCTTGTTTATTGATTTTGGTGTTTAGGTCACAGCCGGTGCTTCTCAGGGCTCACTCCTGGCTCTGTGTCACTTCCTGGGGTGCTCAGCCACCTGCAGGCGTTGCCTTTCCTGCTGTGTCATCTCTCCAGCAACACTGAAGATGCTTTTAAAGCCTAGAACAGTGTTCGCATTGGGGTCAAGGCTGCTGTTGGACACTTTGGGGGACTCTCATCACATGATACTTTGTAGGCGCAGAACCTCACACACCACACTCCGTTCTAGGGACACCCAGACTATTAAGTGACGGAAGGAGGGGTGGAACCCAGAGCCCCAGAGTAGGATGTGCCCGGAAATAAAGGAAGGAGAAGACATCAAAGAAGAATGTAGGTATGGGTGTGGAACTTCTTGTCTGGATGGCGAACCCTAAATGGGTGTCACCTACATTCTTCTTTGATGTCTTCTCCTTCCTTTATTTCCGGGCACATCCTACTCTGGGGCTCTGGGTTCCACCCCTCCTTCCGTCACTTAATAGTCTGAGAATTATGCCTCTGTGCCTCTTCAGGGCACTGGTTCCTTTGCTTTTGACCTTTCTTCTCTGGAAGATCCTACAAGGTTTTGTTTGGTTTTGTTTTTATAACTAGTATCTTCCCTTAGTAAAACAATTTTATTTAAATATGAAATAATTCAAATTCTTTGAATTATTGAGATAAATTCTACTTCTTACTATGAATAGAAGCATCTAAAGGATAGAAGCATCTAAAGGATAAAGCATAGAAGCATCTAAAGGGTAACATTTTTAAGTGTTCTATTTTACTTTGACTTAGTCATTCTATCAACAACTAAAGTGCATAAGATACACATCAGACAAAACCAAGAAGAATTTGAATTTTGAATTTTAGCCAAAACCAAAGGATTAACTACATGTGTATCTGATCATTGGAAATACAAGAGCAATGACCAAATATTGCAGTTGCTAAGTTACTAAAATAATATAAGAATCAATAATTATAGTGGCTCCCCAGTTCAAGGAAGAAAAATAGTGCAAATTTCAATATTTAATAATATTTAATTTAAGACCATGTAAGACCATGAAATAATGTAATGTAGTGAAATAATGTAGTGGGTTCATCACATTTCTTTACATCGGTAACCTAAGGTAATCCTTTTTGTTTGTTTGATTTAGTTTTGGGGCCACCCCTGGAGATATGCCTTTTGGCTATGCACTTAGGGACCACTCCTGGTGGGGATCACATGGGTGCCGAGAGTGGAACCAGGGTCAGCTGCATGCGAGGCAAGCAACACCCCACCCTCTGCACCTTTGCTCTAGTCCTGAGAGAAATTCTTCCAAGGGGATTATAGTTTATTAGCATCCGTCTCATTTTAAATGAACTTAGAATAGGCTAATATCAGGGAGCATTAACAAACATATGTTAACACATACTCTCAGGTGAGTATGTAAATTGGAGGTAACACCTCTCCAGTTGGGTATGGTGAAGAATAAAGAATTTATATAGTATAGCAGTGTAGCACTGTTGTCTCGTTGTTCATCGATTTGCTCGAGCGGGCACCAGTAACGTCTCCATTGTGAGACTTGTTGTTACTGTTTTTGTCATATCAAATATGCCATGGGGAGCTTGCCAGGCTCTGCCATGAGGGTGGGATACTCTTGGCAGCTTGCCAGGCTCTCCGAGAGGGATGAAGGAATCGCACCTGGGTCAGCCATGTGCAAAGCAAATGCCCTACCCGCTGTGCTAGCAGTTTCATATTCTTGCTTCTGATCAAAAGGCTGTGTGTGAGGGACATGATGGAAATAGCTTTACAAAATAATTTTCACTTCACATTGTACCACAAGCATGTTCACACTATTGATAACCATTGCCAACATTCATTTGTATTAAAAAAGCATTATGTGGGGGCTGGGGAGATCATTCAGGGATCAGTGGCACACGTGCTGGAATGGATTTAGGATTCCGGCACTGCAGGAGCCCCTCACCAGGTATGGCCGAGATGCCCCTCAGGCAGGACTGGTGTCCTGGTGGCCCCCGGAGCCTGTAGGGCGAGATAAGCTCCACATCCTTAAGCTCTAGTCTTTAACTGCCCAACCCTTGGCTGGGTATCACCAGAACCAGTTCCGGGGCCGTCTGAACACTGTTTTAGAGGCTTCCAAATAATGATTATTACAATAGCACCACAGCACTGTCATCCCTTTGTTCATTAATTTGCTCGAGCGGGCACCAGTAATGTCTCCATTGTGAGACGTGTTGTTACTGTTTTTAGCATATAGAATACACCATGGGTAGATTGCCAGGCTCTGCCATGAGGGTGGGATACTCTCAGTAGCTTGCCGGGCTCTCTGAGAGGGACAGAGGAATTGAACCCAGGTCAGCCTCATGTAAGGAAAACGCCCTACCCTAGTTATTACAATATAAGTATATAAACATTTATATAGATTCATATATATTTATTTGTGCTTTACTCACGATACCTTTATTTTCATATTTTATAGGCAAAATGATTTCTTATGCCTTTAATTTCCGGAAGTTGAATATTTTTTCATATGCTTCCTCATGATCTTATTAGATGAATTAAATCTTTGGAGCATGGTGCTTCTGCAGTGGAGAGAGTAAAATTGGCACCAATACCAAAAACGTTAGCACAGCTAGAAGTAGCTATGTTCCTAAATTAGAATGTAAATAAATACTCCAAAAAATGTAAAATTGAGCTCATGATCTAAAATTGAGTTGATGATCTGACATCAGTGGCGATATGTGAAATATACATTTTCAGGTCTAGAATCTAGGTCAAATGTGCAGAACCTGGCCAGGTGAGTGTTGGGCTGACCTGAGGTCCTCTTCCCTCTCATCTTCTCCATCAGCTGGAGGGCCATGCCAGAGTCTTTAGTTGGTGGCTTTAGTCTTCAGCCTTTAGTTGGTGGCTCCAGTGTACCGAGGGAGTTGATTGTTTTTATTTAGTGTGAATCATCAACTCAATTCTTAGAAGATGGACAAAAGGCCAGATATGTGGGCATGAACTGGGGGTCAGTGGACTTTGATGATTTTTCCCAAAATGAAAAAGGGAATTCTGAGTGGACAGACAGCACCATGGAAAGGAGGCCTCAGATGAGAGCTGGCAGAGCCTACTATTCAAGATGGCTGCAGCTCTCACCTGTTTTCAGGAGATGATTGATGGCAGCTACTAGGGCCAGCACGAAGCACCCTGACAAAGTGAGGGCGCAGAGGAGCTGGGAGTTGGTTCACTTCAACCAAGACTCGTGTAGGACTGGCTAAGGAACTTATTTGTCTTTCTCCTATTTATTCAACATTGGAAATGGGGAAATAAATTGGAGGAACAGTCAGTCATTAATCAAGCTCTTGCTGTTTGGGGCCAACTATTCAAGGGTGATTAATCAGCTCCCTAGATTGTCACTGGAGATGGTGTCTGTTTTCAGACAAGAGGGTTGGCTGGCTGCAAAGAAAACAATTGGCTTTATGGAATGCTTTCTGCAGACTCTAGGTTCTAGCTTTATATATGGTCTAGGCAATGCATATTTATGAAGACTGAAGTTGCTGAAAGCCTCAGAAGTGAAATCTCATAGAGGTACCCCCAAAGAGTAAGTTTCATCCTTCTCATCCTGTTTCCCAAAGTTGCTCCAACCATTCGGGGTTCGTCAAAATCATCTTTTCTTACTCTAGTTTGAAACTTTGTCCCAAAATAGCATTTATTGGGAAAACATCACTCTTTATCTCTTCTCTGCTGATGGCAGAGGAAAAATAACTATCACATCTGTGGATCAAAAGGGACCTCCTCTTTTTCAGATTTCAATGAAGTTCACTAATAATTTCATATTCAAGACCATAAAATCTCCTACCATATCGATAAAGTCAATGACAACCATAGTTCCTAACAACGGAAGAAATAAAGTTGGTTTGGGTGTTGCAAAGTGGGGTACAAAGTGACGTATATTTCCCACATCACTTACAGCTCTTTCTCACCCCTGTTGTAGATGCAGTTCCGTGAATCTCCCGTGCCTCTCTCCATCTCCCTCCACACACATACACAGAAAGGACAGGCATTGATCATTTGCTAGAGCTCATAACGATGGTTTTTGTCAACCTTGTGGGCACAAGGAAGCACTCAAGTTTGGCATTTGACACAGTATTTGACCCCAGATCTTGCTGGTGCTCGTTATCGCTTATGTGAGTGTGTGTTCCTCGGAGCAGTTCCTCCTAGGAGGCACTGAGGGGCAAAACCTGTGCGGAGATCTGAGAGTGACCTGACACTCACCGCCTGCACTGAGACCCTTTCCTTAGAAATCTGATCAAAAAGACAGCCTTAGCAGTGCACATTCCAGATTCCAATCAAACCCCAGAAACAAGTTCATGAATAATTGCCACAATCCTGAGGATTTTGACTCTGTGCTGCTTTATTTCCTAGGACACAGGGTTTGTAACTATAATGGCCCATGTTGAAATGCACAGCTTGTGGTTTCTGAGGTCCCAGAAAATAATGTTGGTGTTTGGTGAAGTGCCTGAAGGAGATTTACTGATGTCTTCCTTTGGGCAGTCACTCAGAGTCACTTTTTACTGAAGCAGAATGTTTTCTGTGATTTTTATACCCCAATGGTCAGTCTCTTTCCTAAGACTTCCTGAACCAGAATAGTAACCTATTAAGCCAACTTCAGCAGGTGAGCAGGATTTTCAAGCTGACAAGGAGAGAAGTTATGGAGTAGTGACGTGGAGAGCTGGTGCAGTGAGGTGATGTGGAATGGTAATGTGCAAATCCAGTTACTTGAGGAAGAGACTTATCTCCCCCTTCCTGATAAAAGCTGATTCCACATATCTGGGCACTTTGTACAGTCAGAGGTTGAGAAGACAATGAGATGAGGGTGCAAGGAAAGAGTTTGAAGAGAATATGATCAACACAGAGATGTACCATCATGGTGTGGGATCATTTGCATCATCTCAGAGTTTTTAAATTAGAAGCAAACAGGACCTCCCTCCTAGACTTGCCAGCTTGGCAGACTCACCTGATCTCAGTCTACTTGGTTGCGGTTCATACTGAATCTCTCTAGAGTAATGACTTTGTCCCTGTGTCTCTTTTCCTCTGTCTCTGTCCATCTCTATGTCGAAGTCTATGTCTATTTACATACCTGTGCATATATAAATACATACAAAATATGTCTACATATATGTAGACATATGTATACATACATGCCATATGTAAACATGTACATAGGTGTGTATATTTTTCCAGAGACAGAATCAATAGATTTATATGGCTTCACTATGCCATGCTTATGCATATATTATACATGTTGATCCATTATTTCAATTTGTATCTGAAATTCAGACTACAAAGAGCTGATTCTAGAGAATACAAATTGAAAAAGAAACATACATTTGTTAAATAGAGCTTTAAAACAAAGGAATTCCACAAAACTCCTTACTGCTCTGTCTTAATTTCATAAGATCCTTCACACTAGTGCTTTGTTCAAGCAACTGCTCTTTGAAGGACTGTGTTCTCCTTTTGATGAGGAAGCTGAGCTCCTGTTTTCCGCCTCTAAATTGAGGGATAAGGGGACCAGCAGGGGCTCACATTGACTCATTAATCAGCACTGCTTCCTTGGCCCCAGGGGAACAGTTAGGAGCAGGCGTGGAAATCATAGTGTTCCTTCCCTCATTTTGTTTCAAATTGTGCATTCCTTAGGATTTGGGACAACTTATAAAAACAAACAAATAAGGCACCATTTTCTATTATGGCAAAATTTCTCTTGCATTCTGGTTGCTCCAAAATATGCCTTACACTGGTCTAGATGTGGAGCACGGATGTAGGTAATAAAATCCACTGGCGAGATCATCTTTGTGTTGTGAAGATGGACTCAGAATTCCACCTTCTTGTGAGGTGCATATTCCTTCATGTTCTGATGACTCCATGACAATGTGGACCGCCCTCTCTCAAGATCAAGTGGCATCCAAGGGGCCCCAATCTCAGGCCCTGCCCCCTCTAGCCTCAGGGGTCCCTCCCCAGCCCCCATGCCTGCCCTTTCCCACCGGTTAACTCCAGAGATAGGCTTCAGAAAAGGAATCAGACATTTAGCTGTAAAGCTCTGATGAGAACACAACAGAGATAAGATAGAATATGCTCTTGAGGACTTGAAAGAAGAAAAGTCAATGACATCTAGATTATTAGACCCATTGAGGGGTATTTTTCTCTTAGATCTGTTTTTATGACCTATTTTCTCATTCTCATTTTCATGCCATTTACTAGGAAGCACTACGTGTCTGCAGTTGTTGGCAGATTTTGGTGATGGACTGAACACAGTTTTGGATTCATGTTTGAAGGTGTCTTTTAGAGGGGAGGACTTGGGAAGAGGATCTAAGAGGAAATCTCATACCTACGGGCACGTTGGAAATTCAAGGCACACTGGACATCATCAGAGAGATTTACAAACCACAAGATGATCAATTCAAATTTGTGCTTTGGGGGTGTGAGTAAATAAATAACTTTTAGTGACTATTGAAAGGGACAGGTATGAGTGGCAATTCAATTAGAAATGAAATATGGATAGAAGAAAAGTTCTCATTATAGTAATCCAAATCCATGGCCCGAGTGATCCATCTTCTGAAAAACATGAGATTATCTTTTAAAGCTTTTAGGCAGCAGGAAAAAGAAAGCACATTGGATGTTTAGAAAATTTGAGGGGGAAGACATTTCTAGAATTATAATTACAACGGCGTTCTCATTTTTCCTTAAATTAGTACTTAGCACTGGAAATCATAGCAATATGTATGTGTGTTCTTTCATTTTGGTATTATCTGGGGTGTGTTGGTATTTTTACATTTTTATGCTAATTACCTATAAAATAACAATGTTTAGAAAAAATGTTTCATGATGTTACAATGCATAGTTAGCCCCAGGTAATCTTGTTTATAAATATCAATTTACTGTTATTGTCCTGCAAACTTGCTTCTACAGGCCAGGCTATGTAAAGTTTATGTTTTACAGTTCCGGAGCTCTAAGAAACTGAGAATGCTTCTCACAGCTGGGTGGAGGGATGGAAGTGGATGTTGGGAGATTTCACTCTAGTCAGAGAAAATCTTCCCCCTCTAAGGTTAGAGTACACTGACAAACATGCCTCGTGTGTGTACCACTCAACAGGGGGAGGATATCAGGTGAAAGACCACTTGGATGTGTCCACAACTTGGGCGCATATTTTAGACACAGAAGTTATGTCTAATTTTCAAATCACAATGGTACTGGTGTGTATCACCTTGCTTGCACCCATGCTGGTCAATTTGACTGGTTGGAGAGGACTCGGGAGAGCTGGCGAAATGTAGAATCTCTAGATCTACAATGCTTCTAAGTGTGTGTGAGTCAGTGGGTCAACCCATTGGCTGACATATGTCAACCCATCCAGGGTTGAGATAGTGAAGGGCAAGGAATGGTCTGAGCTAGTCTTCACCTTCCTTCTCCTGCCTTTAACCTTCAAACACCAGAGCTTTAGGTTCTTCCGGCCTTTGAGTTTGGACCAGGACTTAAACACGAGGCCCCTAATTCTAAGTCGATGTTAAAAAGTCTTGCTCAAGTGTTTTGAATCCCAAGATACGTTCAAGGTCTTCTGTCTGGGATGCAACTGTTAACAACCGCTTTTCAGAGTCTCTGGCACTGAGTGAAGCATGTTGGCTTCCAGAGCCACGTGACCCAATTTCTAGATTAAAGTCTCTGATGTTTATTTATGTCATTATACATGTTTTGTTGATCCATGCCACTAGACTCTGCACCAGGCTGTTTTCACTCGGGGTGAGAACCCTCCCCGCCAGAAGGGACCCAGCCCTGGCAGCCGACCTCCACTACCCAACTGCCACTTTCCAGATGGTGTAGCCTCTCCGACAGTGCTACAGTGCTATCATAAAATATAAACTCTTGCCCCAGAGTGACAGTACAGTAGGGAAGGTGCTTTATACACATTATAACACACTTCCTACCCATTTTTCTAATTACTACACCATATTTGATGGGGTTTAGACAGTAGGCAACAAATCATAGAGAGTTTTATATATATATATATATATATATATATATATATATATATATATATATATATATACCTCTCGGAGAGCCCGGCAAGCTATCAAGAGTATCCCGCCTGCACAGGCAGAGCCTGGCAAGCTACCCATGGCAT